>NW_023458566.1:17864031-17927155 GCF_013731165.1 Rhagoletis pomonella
TTAACGATGTTGGCATAACATTTTAGTTTATTCGTGTCATCGGAAAACGATGAAACGAAATGAGCAATGAGCAAAAAAAACAACTAAGTACTACACATCCAAAAATGAAAAGAGAAAGAATAAGAAATTGTGCTTTTAACAGCGCATACATATTAGCAAAATAATCAAAAAATGCCGCCGCTCTCATGCTTGAACTTTCAGCAAACATTTGCGCCAGGGAGTGTGATAACGAGAGATGCCCCATTCTGTGCTGCCAAAAGCCACAAAGCCATTCTCGTTCAAAAACTTTAAAACAGTGATGGGCAGAGAGAGAGCATAAAGATCTTTTGAATGTGGGAAAAAGCTCACCGGTCGCTCGCCATTACTGAGCTTTGACTGATAACATTTGGTGCTTTGTGATTTTTCTTATTAAGCGATTGGTCGTTTATTTATTGTCTGCGATCAACAAGTTTGCGTGATGTTGTCTAGCAACGACTAGCGGCAAATGATGGTGATGCTTCGAAAGGGGTAGCTGCTTATATTTCCATAAATTTATAGACATAAATAATAGACACCCATACATACATACATACTTAGTATGTATGCACATTATTTAGAATGGGCCCTGGGCTAATTTACGTGATGCTGGTGACCTTGAGAATCTCTTTGGAAAATCACCGTTGAGCTTTTGTGCGGGAGGGGTTAAGAATATATTACTAAAAAATTATTAAAAATATAAGGAAACGACAAGCTTTCCAAATGGAAAATCAATGAGACTTAGGGGCACTTGATGCTGAACTGAGTTAGGATTTGCATAGATACTGCGAAGCCACACACGCTCCAAGCCGATTTGTATCCAACGACTAGATGCATATGCCACTCAAGTATTGTAATTCGATAAAGGAGTTGAAAATCTACTCAGGCAGCCAAGACTTACTTAGAGCTTTGGGTGCATTCACGCTGTGCTCTAAATTAGTCGGGATTGTTGCACCTCTCTACCAGTTGTGTCAGAATATTTTGACAAGGCGGACTCACTGAGCAAAGAGAGGGTGGAAGTATTATTGACAACCTGCGGACTGCTCTCCATCAGATGTGTCTCATGCCAAACAATATTTTTTATAAGAGCCTTGGATCGCACTTACTAGAGCTTGCCACTTAAGTATTATACAGGTTCAGAGTATTTAAATTCCTAAATTATCCTTTTTAATCCCCTGTCCTATTTGGGTCAAATCTGGTATATGCCAAAAATTTTATTGGAATTTAAGGAATCTGAGCGTGCATAATACTTAATGTATTCTTACAGTTTCGAGCGTTTTCATTGGATCCTAGAAAATTATATTGACCTCAAAAGGAAATAACTATGAGAAAAGTAAAGGTTAGACGCGGGTCCGCTTACAATTACCCTAGAGAGGGGAGATTCATAAAGGATCATTACTCTACGAAATGCTGAAATTTGAGTCTTATTCCGATCGCATTGCAGGACTATTTTATTTTATTATTATTTTTTTTTTTGATGTAGTCTAATGTACAACTACGTTTTCTATTCTAATCAAACACGTGCATATTTAGAGCTACATACAAGCATATGTACATACATACATACATAGTTAGAAGAAGCCTTAATAAATAAAAAAAACTAAGTTCCACAATATTGCACTTCTATTAGCGATGCGTATTTAAGAGATAAATTTATTAAAAATATTAATAAAATCGAAAACGAATGAGCAAGGAATGGGCGATCGCGCCCAGCTCACCTTGGAGAGAAATCAAGCATGTCGAGCATGAACACATAAATATACACTAAACAATCTCTGATGCTTGCCCAGTTTGCCATAGAATGAGGAATCGTTGGTCTCGTGAACTCGAAAAACTATCAAAAATCAATGCGAGATTTGGCTCACTTCCAAGATGTAGAGTGTGACCAAGAATAAGTGTCACTGAAACAAGTTGTAAGTTAAGAAACTAACAATACTTAATTGAGGGATTCACAACGGTGTCGTAAGTGTCGTATTGTTGTATGTTGTAAACTTAAAAAGTAAATAAATATTTAGAGAATTTAAAACGACAACCAACTATTTTTTAACACCGCAAAAATTCATCATATGACCTTGATGCTACTTTTCGAGCACCCTTAATATATTTATTTTTAGGCATTTAAAGTTTACGACATACTACAATACGACACTTACGACGCCGTTGTGAATACCCCAAATGATTTCTTTTCTTACACATTTATGGTCCTTTGCAATAATGACAAAACTTAAAATTCAAAAATTAAAAACCATTACCACTGTTAAGTGTCTCATGTCTCTAATCCAGGTCAAATCCTTACTAATGTAGTCTAGGCGTTAGAGGTGCGTTCTACTACTCAGAAGGGTATGGGTTCAAGCCCTGGTCAAAGTAACGTTACAAAAAAATGTATAAAAAAGGTTGTTTCTTAACAGCGGTCGCCCCTCGGCCCCTCGCCACCTCGACACGTCCGAGTGCATTTCCGCTATGAGAAAGCTTCTCATAAAATCCATTTGCTGTTCGGAGCCGGCGGCGTAAAACTGTAGGTCCCTCCAATTGTGTAGGAGAAGCTCGGCCAGACACTTAGCAAAAGTGTAAGCGCCAAAATATTATTATTGAATTATTAGGAATTACTAAAAGTAAGTAGGTAAGTATGTATTAGACAAAAATTGCTGACAAGAGCCACTTTCTTACATACAAAAATAGATTTTGTTCAAAAAAATTCTAAAAAATGAAAGGTAATTTTTAGTGTCTTGAAACTTGCACTTTATTGTACTAAAATTTAATGGGCTACAAAACTCAATACTCGAAAATTTTCTAAAAAAAAAAGTTGGAAATTTGTATGAAAGTTTTTAAAGTTTGATTAATATTTGTTAGCTCGAATTTATGCGGTTTCTGTTATTAAAAAGTAAATTATCGAAAAATTAGAAATTTAATTTTGATTTTGGTAGTTCTGCAAAAATCTTTAGCATTGTTTTGCAATTCGCTGGTACATTGTTTTTGGGAGCCGCCGACGAAATGTGCTATTCATATTTTCATACGTTGACGAGTTCACAGGCGGGCCAAATTGTTCCGCACAACGAGTCGATTCGAAGTCGTTGGCTCAGTTGGGTGTATGTATGAACGTACAAATATGAATGGACAAAAGGCGAATTCGCGGTCTGTGAACATCAACGACGCGCAGCTACCAAAACCGGTAAACCAGTAGCGGGCGATTGGGCGGTTGGGCGGTTGGACTTTTGGGTGGCTAGTTGCATATGTACATATGTATATACACATACATACATACGTGCAAAGGTACATTTTAGAAATATACATAAATGCACTTGTAAATATGTTTGTCGTTTTACATGCATATAACACTGAAATAAGCACGCATTTGCATAGCGGGCCAACGTACGAATCCCCAGTTAAGCGAAGAGCACAAACATCAAAAATAAAAAAATAAAATAAAAATGCCGTTTGACGCTACTTGATAATAAATTTTGCCTTTTTTCGCGATGTATTCTTTCCGTTTGATTTTTCTGTGTGTGTACTACATACATACATATCTACATATATATGTATGTACATAAATACATATATACTCGTACTTTACAACTTACGTGCTGTGTTGCAATTGATTCGACCAACCAAAGCGGTTGGCACTCGCTGACAGCTGACGGACGGCTGGCTAGCTTGTCGGCTTAGTCGAGCGGCGACTTGGTAGTATTCAAAACGCGATTAAACGCTTAACATGTGAAACCGTCAACTCCAGCGGAAGAAAACGACGCGTTGAATTTGATTTAGATTTTTTTTGTTTCTTTTTTAATTTTATTTTTTCTACCTATGCACATACATTATCATTTAATAAGTTTTCAATTAAATTTTCGCATTTGCTTTCGTTTCGATTATGTAAAGCCTCAAAAATACCAAATAGGCGCGAAATTGGAGCTCCTTCGTGTTTCGAGTAGTAGAATAAAAATTGCAAATATTCGCGCAGTGAAAGACAATGGTTTATGTGTTCCTTAGTGTTGCGGGCAACTACGGTGAGTGGCCGCCGAGTCATTCTAATGACCTACTAACACACACACATATACATACATATTGTGATTTGATAAACGCTGAAGCCCTTTTGGGACATTGGAGAATCCTTCTAATATTAGAGTGAAAATCACATAACGGTTCTTAAAAAAAAATTGAATGTTACGTATACGTAGCGTGTGACATATGTATGTACATACGTACGAAGTTTACAAATACACATTCAAGTACTGATGTCTGTGCTATTCCTCTAAGTAGTGCCGAAGTGTGTTTGTTGTTAGTTCAAGGTTTCCTTCCATATGCGACTTTTACTGTTGTGCGAGTACGTCACCGCTGCTCAGCTGCCCTAAAAACGGCATGCGGCGGTAGGTAGGCAAAACTGACGCGTACAGCTAGCTTTGAGTGCGTGCGGGTGGTTGCAGTCGAAGTGAAAGTGTGAGGAACGGTTAACGTTAACGAATGTAGACACAGCTTTGTAGTTGTATGTAGCTTTTGCATCATCTTTGCACATTGAACTTGACTTTGATGAGTCGCCAATTTTGTTGTTGATTTGCGCAAAAATGGAAAAAAAAACTTTGGCGGAACTCGCACCCACCCAATGTAGATTGTAAATTTCCAAAAGGGAAATAAATACTTAAATGGAAATGAGATCAATTCGAGTGAACCATTTGTTTGCGCTAGACTGAGCAGAATGAACCTAAATACCGCTACTCTTTTAATCGATTCTAGATAATAGTTTGAGGTTAGAAACTACGAATTGTTACGCATACGTACTTTACTTGTACATATGTGCTTATGTACATATATGAATATCTACGAGCCTTTATTGCTTAAAATTTATCGTGTTGGCCCATATTTTTGAAATTTTCATTGTTAATTAAAAAAATTGGCATTGCCAAATAACACGAGACCGTCACAAACGTCTGTAAAATGTAAAATGTATACATATGTACATATGTATGTATGCGCATAGGCACATAGTTGTATTTTTGCGTAAAATAAAACTGAAAGGAACACAACAGACCCACATACATGACATTTATGTTTATTTAATATGAAAAAAAAAGATGCGAACTCGCTAATGTGTGAGCTAAATATCTAAAAATAAAGCACGCCTTAAATGAAATATATATGTATATAAAAAAGCGCTTATTTTGCAAACTGAAAAGAATATCCCAAACTGACATCCAACGAGATTAAATGAAACTTTGTACCTATGAATATATATGTATACACGATAGACCAGCGATAAGTAAATATACGTACTAACCGGTTAAGCACCGCGGATTTCAAAATGCTTTAGTTTTACTTTCTTTTGAAGAAAAATTAAAAGTATATTAAGTTTTTTTTTTTTGAAATCGGCTTAGAGACATCATGATGGTGCAATATACATACATTCGAATATTATATACAGTACGGATAGAAAGAAGCAAATCAATTTTATAAATTTTTTCGCAAATTAACCCCATTTTATTGAAAATTAAACCATGCAAATTAAGTCCATGAAAGAGCAGACAAATTTTTACTTAACTTAAAAAGGACAAGCACACCTTAAGGTTAAGTATTTTTTAAAAATAGAATCTTAACATAAACCAACAACAACCACATGATGAAGTCTAAATAGCAACAAAAGTCGTTGCCCTTGATTGTAGTTGGGTTGACCAAATGAAAAAGTGGAAAAAGCAACAACAATTTACATGGCGAACTTAGTTCCGTGGGTAAGACCACCGTGGGTTGACAGCCGAATTTGCGAGTTCAAATTGCAGAAGTCTGATGTGAGGCGATGTGGTGATCTCAGAAGTAGCAGCCATAACTTCTCTACCATTTTTACTGTATAATATAAAACCGGTTTATCCGCGTTGTTTTTTTTTTTTAATTTCAAAATCGGGAACCGGTTTTTTTTTATTTCAATTTTTCGAATAAATCAAAAATCGGTTTTGAAAAAAAAGGCGAACAATCAAACACCCTAGTTACAAGTCAGAAAAAGTCAAAAACGACATTCAAATTTTAAGGCGACCCCTGCACCATCTATCGGCAATTTTTTTTTATGGAGTTATTCCTTTTCATGTAATTAATGTATTGTCATCGGGTTCTAAGCCAACTGTGAAGTTTTAAGTCTCTAGGTCATCGAGAAATTGGTTAAAAATGTATATTCCCTGATAAACATACATACATACATACAGGGAAAGCTAAAGAAAAGCTTGTAAAAAGCATTTTCATATTTTTTTTTTTAGAAAAATATTGAGTGGTTTTTCCGTTTTTTTAACAAATTCTTACAATTTTCTTTATAAACGAAGCTTTCATTATAGTACGTATGAATTAAAGAGGCAAAAGGCGGTATAAATCGGCACTACTGTGTGTTGGTACACTGTGAAAAAAGCCATACCGTGTTTATTTCAAACTAAAACTCCTATTATTTGGCGCCAAGCGAAGTTTTTTTTTACTTTAAATAGATTTACGTTGATGAATCAAGTAACGAGTTTCTACGACTGCAGCATATGCAACTATTTAAATCGCAAAAAAAAATCTAGGCTGGTTTATAGCGAAAATGTTCTATGGAATTGCTTGGTGATTCCGAAAATCGACTTGATTTTTTTTCTATGGATACGTTTTCGAAATATTTGCAATTTACCGTTATTCAGCTTAAAGAAAAGATGTTCTACATAGTCACGTATATCTTACGAACCAATTGAACAATCGTAATACGAAATAGGGTAAATGAAAGCCAATGAATTTCTCCATAAGCCGTATATACATCACTTTTCGATAGGCCTGATAATTTCTGAGAAAGATCTGGCTTCTTCCGATTATTTTTTTTTTTACTTTACTGTTCGTTTCCGTCCCAATAAAACATAAAAAGTGCATAATTCACACATCGTTTTCAAGGAAGATCTTTCGAATTTGCTGAGGTTGCGATTTTATCGGGAGTGTCGGCAAAGGATTTTGGTCCCGTCCCGCCCGCAAAATTTCACAGACCTTCCCGATACCGCCCATCCCGGCCAATTTGAAATCAGGGTCCCGTGGGTCCCGCGGGTCCCGATATCCCGCGCCCATTTCTAGTATCGGGTAATACGAAGCCATACATTTCTCCTTATGGGTTCTGGAAACTCAAATCCGTTGTGGATATTCTATTGCAGGATTAAATTTGAGATAATTCACTTGGCCCCCCCTTGTCTTCCACGCGAATAAACTAAGTGTTTCATATCACGCTTGCTTTAGCTGATCACAATTAAATATTCCGCTTATGATCGTAAAAAAAGTTAAAAATGTAAATAAATAAAATACTTCCTCACGCTCCCCAAGCGTTGGATTTAAACATAGTCCAATTCAAAGGCACGCGCAACATGTATGCCGTCTGTATATTCTGGCTGCGTTAGTTCAAGAACATACATATGTATGTACATACTTACTATAGGCACATATTTACTCGACCAATATTGAGCACAAACAGACCATGTCCAAATTAACTTCTTTCTGTTTACATATGCATACACATACATACATACATACATACATACAAGAGTGTAAATCTGAAAAATCGCATACGAGTTGCACATGAAAATGCCAATTGCGAGAGCAAACAGGCAAATGTATGAAGACACTCATTCACATCCATAGAACAGACACACAAAAACACATACATACAGTGACGCATGCAAACGCAGACGCAAATATAAAACAATTAACAACCCAAGTTCTTTAACACTAAAACAAATTCGACCAACAGAAATTGAAAATATGAACTACATACATACATACATAGTTGTGAGCTAAAGTTAAAGAGAAAATTCGAAATAAACGCTCGAAAACTCAGAAAACCCAAGTGAATAGAGAAAATCCAACCAGAAAACACATTAGTGAAATTGAACAAAAAAAAAACTAACTAACTCAATTCGCTCGCCTAATGTTGAAAAGTGCCACTGGCGGACAGCAGCCAGCAGCCCACGAGCGATCTCCTGCGAATTTCAACTAACTGCCCCCATCAGTGTGCTTAAGGTCACAAGCGCGATCGGGGCGAATATCTGCGGTGAAAGAGCATTGCGCGGTTACTTTTCGAAAGTCAAATTATTTATTGATATATTTTTTGGGACTTTCACAATTTCACAAAACATAAAACGAAACGAATTTAAAACCTAGATTCTTAGAATACGAGTGAAAAGGTATTTTTTTTTTTTGAGTATTTACGCTAAAAATATGGCTAGCACACTTACACAGTGCTCGGAATCATTGAAGTAGATATGTATGTACACTAAAATTTTACGAAAGAAAAACTGTGATGAGATTGGGGAAATTTAGAAATTTTTGACTTTACATACATATGTACATATGTATGTATGTATGTAGTTCGCGGTTTGCTCCGAACAATTAGTTCGTTTAAAATTGTTTTTCGGGTATTTCGTAATTACATTTCAGCGACTGTTTGGTCTGTACAAAGTGTGGTACATAAATTCATAGTTGTTTAGTGTGTGTATATATGTAAACAGGTGCGTTGAAGTGCCAGAAGGATCATTAGCCGTCAAGCATAAGTCCGAATATACATATTTACAAGCACTTGCCGCTACAGTTATTAGACGTCCTTGGGCTACTTACTCGTCTTTTCCCCGCCTTGCTTATTTAGCTGTGGGAATTCTTCCATAATCTCGTCATTCATTCTTATGTAACGCGCGCCCTATTGTATACACTTCTGTCTCTGTCTATATCTGTTCGTGCAATAGTTTTGCTGACGTTTCATGAGTTCTGTGTGCCCCGATCACTTGTTTCTCGTTTCACGCATAAAACGAATTGTTGTGGTCCAATGTATTTGAAATTCCATTCAACTAAAATTAGAGAACCGACCACTGCAGCACAGTCTGTTGATTTTGCATTTTCTCTTACTTATAGTGTCATTACCCGGTGCTGGAACTAGTCCAACCGAGCAGCAGCAAACTATACTTGAAGTGATCAACAACAAACACACACAGCCGCAAGCAACAGAAGAGGGATCGCCAGCAGAGGCCGCATCGCAATCTGCAGCAGTATCGAGCCCTGCAATAACGGTTACAGCCGCTCCAAGTGGTACAGTCAATGCGCCGGTGTATGTAGAGAAGTCGTCAACGGAAGTGGATACCTCGGACACAGCGGGGGCCAACGATGATGATCTAGTCAGCAGCAAACATAGTCTAACTAACAACGAAACTAGTTGTAGCAACGAAAGTGCAACGAGCCAAATACCTAATTCGACCGAAAGGGGCGACACAGAAGCGACGAAAGAAACTATTTCACCACCGCCAACCGTTGCGAGACAATGCAGCAGTAATAGCGGAAGTGCCGATCAGGGTCATGTACTTGATATTGAATCTCATTTAATAGAGACATACGACGAGTATCAAACACCTGACGACAGTGTTGGTATAAACGAATTGCCGCCTCAGCAAGATGAATTGATACGAGGTTCGTCGAAAATTGAGACGGAAGCGAATTTGCGGACGGTAATCGAAGTGGAACCGGCGGGCGCAATATCAAAAAAACCTATTGAGTCTGTGGTGCAGACGAGACAAGCGCAGCGAATTGCTGAAGCCGAATCAAAAAGCGAAACGAAAACTCTGATCGAAACGGCGACCGTGCCAGAACCGGAGGCGGCGGAACGTATAGAACCGTCTGTGGCTAGCGACGCGATTAAAGAGGCCGCCGAGAGGCTAGTGAATGAAATAGAACGTGAGGTGTTGGAGGCACTGCAAAAGTGCGAAGCAAAAAACGAACTTAAAGCTAACGCTGGAGCTAATAAATCCACGGAGGTAAAAACTGAGACCTCCACGGCGGAAATACTTTACCGAAAAGAAAAAGAAGAAAAGACTGAACAAACCACTTCATTACTAGACGAAATAAGCAACTCACTGTCACAAAAGGTCGATGCACAGTTGTCGGAAGTAACGAGCATACTCAAGTCATCGAAACCGAGCCACGCCACCACACAATTGAGGAGCGACAGCAACGGTGAAGCCTTAAAAGTTGACGTCGATCAAACGAAACCAAACGAGCTTAAAATTGTGAACGTGCCTTCACCGAAAACACCGTCGGACGTACAGGACCGTAAGCTGTTTTTGGAGTCTTTGCCGCACATCGATAGCAACGCAGAGGCGCAGAAACTTGCCGACGATTGCAAGCGCGAATACTATCAGTCACTGAAGAAGTACCTTATACAGAGCCACACTGACCGACCACCAGTACCACTGCAGACATATCGGTGGGAGGATCTACGGCGCGCAAAAGATCGGGTAAGTTAGTGGAGATATAAAATACATATGTGCACAGATATATTTAGTTACTTATTTTAATCTTTTGCTTTGGTTAGGGCGGTTATCCTTGGACACACCTGTACAAACGTCCGCTTGGACCAGACGAGGAGCCGGAAATTGTGCTACTCTTGCGAAAGTCACAAGAATTTCGCTTTGTTTCAGAGTCTCCTAAGTCATTGAAGAAGGTTCGCATTGACGAGCAAGTTGTTGTGAAGCAACCCGAGCGGTATATACAAGAGCTTTCCGAAGGCGAAGAAGACTATCTGCAATCGGCGCCCGAAGACGAGGAAACGCACAGCTTGCGCAGCGAAAGCATTTCTTGTGTCTCTGACTCTATACTCGCAACTGGCAGGCCCAGAAAGCCCACTCGGTTGGATAAAATTCGCGGTTATCTCCGACGTCGTAAGGGTGGACGCTCGAACGAAGACGCACAATCACTGCCTTGCGCGTCGACCAGCAGTAGTCGACACCATAGCCAGGAAAATATACCGCAACCTAACCCCCAGATACTTGTTAACGGTAAGAATACAGAACAGAAGCATTGCTACCCCATAATGAAGAAGTTGAAAAGCATGGCGGACCGCCAAAAGAAACGGCTCAATATACGGCGTATTCATTTGGGCAAGGACGAGAAGATTGTGCTAGGGGAAGAAACGAAAATTCTCAAATTAAAGAAGTCTCCAAAAGCAGAACGTGGCGAAATACCTCACTTCATAGAGAAACAAGATTCGGACGATGTACTGGAAATGGAAATAATGGAGCTAGACGAGTCACCAAGTCGAAAGCGCAGGGATGATGGCAGACAAGAAGAAGAAAATTCCTCTCATCATGCGGATCAACCAATGGATACAAATGAGTCGGAGGCAGCTGGCATTGTTGTGCCCGATGAGATAATCGAAATTCCCGATTCGTTAAAAGATGGCAGAGCCACGCCAACTATCAGCACTGCATCCACCGCAAACGAGCCAGATGTAACAGCAGACGTAAGTGAGAGCATATCTACTCCGCCGACTGAGGTTGTGGCGACTTCTGCCCCAGCGCCAAGGAAAGCCCCACGTCTGCGACGAGAACACGTCTATGAAGAAATAGAGTCGGAGGTGCAGGCGGAAGCTTTGGCTCAGCCTGCGGCTGGAGACGCTAATATACTGCCGCTAGGGGCTGTTGAGGCACTTAAACAATCATTGGCCAAGCAAGACAGCTCAACATTAAGGCATATTGAAGAAGGAGCAAAGTCTCTGCCACTTGATCGAATGGGCAGCAGTGAGGAGGAGCAAATTGCAGGCGCCGCCGCTGCTGGAACGTCAGCCATTGATAAGCCAGCCATGAGTTTGCTCGCGCCGCTCTCATCCATCGACTCTGCCTCATCGGACGAGGATCGGAATCGCACTCAACTATCCCCAGTAATGGAAGAAAGTGATGCGGCTAGTGGGGATACTAATCTTCGCATCGTCGAAGATCACGAGCCATTAGATCTAAAGCCAGCTATTAAGAAGGAGCCATCACCAGCTCCGTCCGACAAAAAGGTAACCTTCTCGCATGTTGAGGACGAAGCAGAGCCCCATCGAGAGGACATCGAATTGCCAACGGAAGTGCAAGAGGCCACGCAGGAGGCCGCTCAGCGAAAGAAATGGACGAAGATGAGGTGAGTCCACTGTGTCGAATTCAATGGACTGCATGTGAAAATTTTCAGCTTTCTATATCGAATCTATGAGTTCATAAATATTTACACACTTACATATGTATGTGCATTGCTTTCAGACACAATAATTCGCTAATACATTTCATGAAACTATTACTAACTTCACGCAACTGCAGGCAGGCAAACAAGAAAAATGCAAAAATGCAATGTCTGATCAAATAATCTTAACCAACACCCACTAATTCATATATGTAAATATAAATCGACATGCACACACATACGAAAATCACCACACAAAAAATAGCATCGCGCATCTACTGTTACACACATATGTAGTATGTTCATATTTACATATGTATCTACTCAAACAACACGAAAATACCAGAGGTGAGTCGTAATTTTACTTTTTCTATGAAGGTAATTCTGTGTCAAATCGAACAATGGTTGGACTCGACCTCTTTCGATCTGGATGAAATTAGGTCAGAAGTTTTCTTTTAACCTATAATGACGTTTCACTAACAGAAAGAAATTAAAAAAAAAAAAACGTTGCAAAAGTTATGCAGAATTCGAAATTTCACTAGTTTTCCAGTTTTTCAAGTTAATTTTTTTAATATCTCAACAACTATTATAGCTGCAAAAACACCTTGGACTCGTTTTGAAGAGGATACTTGGGGCTACAAATATATATTTATTAAAAAATAAATTAAAAATAAATAAAAAAATTGCAAAATTGCTAAATTTTCAAAATTGAATTAATCAAAAAATAATATTTTTTTGGGATATTTATTTCTTGCATTATACATCTGCATGTTCTTAAAAGATTCTAAAATTTTCACGGAGGTGTTTTTTTGTTTTTTAAAAGATATGAATTTTTGAGTTTTGGAAAAAATAAACTTTTTTCTTTCGCAATCTATTATCTAATAAAATTTTATCAAATTAATACTAAATTTTAGTATTTTGAGCAACAAGTATTACGTGTAAGACGAGCAAACGACAACAAAGCACAGTATACCCTCGGTAATAGCGAAAAATTTAAATCAGTGGTTGTTGCGATAACCGAGGTTGTCGCCATTTATCGAGAGTGGTACTGTACACTAGTAAAGTTGCCTTTTTATTAAATGGATTTTCATATCCATTCTCAAAATACATATATTATGTTAGCTAGGTCGTTTTTCCTCCTTTTTCTGGCGTTGATGCCACATCTCTTCGTTTTAATCTGGAAATGTTAAAATGATTTTAAAATTGAATGGGAATCAAATATTAATACTCAAAATCTTAACTTTTACCTGGTTTTCTGAAAGCCTGGTTTACACTAATCGCCGGCTAAAAATCGTTATCGTTACACCCTGTTATACCGTTACCGACACGCTGTTATATGCATGGAGTCAAAGAGGTCGATAACGATGTTAATCGGAGATAAGTGTCAACCAGGCTTTGAGCAAATAGCCCTTAGGGTTCTGTTACACTAATCCAGCATTACACATCTATGTTCGTGTCAACCCCGTTAGATTCCACGACCCTAAAATTGTTGCAAAGTGTAATATTTTATTAATAGCTTGCGAAAAAAAAAAATATTTTTTGTTTTTACCAAAACTTAAAAATTCATATCTTTTAAGAACATGCAGAGGTACCATGCAAAAAAAAATTAGCTAAAAACAAATATTAGTTTTTGATTTACTCAATTTTAAAAATTTTGCAATTTTGCAATTTTTTCATATTTTTTTTATATATTTTTTAATATGTACATATATTTTTGTAGCCCAAAGTATCCTCTCTAAGACGATTCCAAGATGTTTTTTTGAAGCTTTTGAAGAAGTTTTTGAGATATTTAAAAAATTAACTTGAAAAACAGTGAAATTTTTAATTTTGCAAACATTTTTTTTTTTTTTTTTTCTGTTGGCTGAACTTCATTAGAGGTTGAAAAAAAACTTCTGATCAAATTTCATCCAAATCGAAAGGGGTCGAGTCCAGCCACTGGTCGATTTGACACAGAATTACCCATGAAAGCATTAAATTATTTGTACAGATGTTCGTTGGCGTTCGAGTGTATCAATGAATTATTTCAATTGTGCCCAACTCAGTAAGAATTAAATACAGGTATTTTTAAAGGGCATTCTAGATTGCTAAATATTTTCGGAAAGCATATTGATTAACATTGACGTACGTATAAGTATGTAACTCTCAACTGGGTATTCAGAGCCCTTAGATGTTTCAGAAAGTTGTCTAAAATTTAATGCCTTAATTGGGCTATGGGTATGCCTTTGCGACACCATTGTCTAGGATAGAAGCTACCGCAAGACCCCACGGTTACAAAAATCACGCTCTTAATATCCAACGCAGATTCAGACTTCTTCGTGGAAGTCGATTTCTCTTTTTATTGATTGGCGCCATAGCCGTTTGAGCGATTTTCCCTAGTTCAATATAGCACCGCCAGTCGGCGAGTAAAGCTAAGTCCTTGTCTTCGTCGGTTACCAACGGGTGCCGCATCGAATACTCTCATTCGAGCCTTTCCTCCATTCATACGAGGGCCTATCCAGAGGAGCCGATGTATTTTAATTCACTGAACTAAATATGTATCCTCATTTCTTCGCATCCGGTATTCGCTGTCGCAAAAGAGACTATTTCTGCCATTCAGCAGAAATCAGCATTACCTCCAGATCTGAGCGTACTCTGGACATCTTTACCAGATTACCGTTCTATTTTTATAGGAGATCGCCGTATGATCAGCATCTCCTAGTAGGAGCATTTACTCTCACGAGAGCATCAAAAATCCAAGCATAGGCAACTAAGACACTAAGATATCAGACATCACAAGAGCATGCTGCCAAAGCCTAGTAAGACCGGACCGTCATCAAAGCAGGGCGGTTTCATCAACGACTTCAAAATTTGCCATAGCCCAAAGCTCCACAGCACTTGATTGCTACATCCCGTACATGGGCTGCTATAGTTACATTGACCATATTTATAGCAATCCCTAATACGGGACAAGAAATAATTTAGCCACAAAGCTAGAAGATTTTAAAGCCTCTTTCAATGATCCTATATTTATTACCCCAGGAACAGCATTTTTATTTGGCTTATGTTTTTCGATCTTTTGTGAAAGTAGCGCATAAATATTCAGTTGTAACATCACACATTTGTAGGATATTTTCTCATAACTTTATACTGTGGGCTCGGGATTTTTACCCCGCAAAATTTGTTACCAACATTCCTAGCCACGAAAACCTGGTGAAAATATCCGACAACTTTTGAACTACGAGTAATATTCAACGGATTATTTTCAGAATTTGATTTCGGCCAAGCGCAATGCAGTGTATAGCATCCGGAATGAGCAGAATTACAAATCGTACCTTTGAATAATTACACTTCCCTTCCAACTTTGGAAACTTATTTACTTTTAGTACATTATTCTCATGGTAGCCTTCTTATTTGGAGTTTCTTATGTTGAACATACATTCAGGAAAAATTTGTTTGGTGTAGTCTCGCCTAATGAATATCTTCTCTTTTCACAAAATTTTAATATTGTCTCCACACCACGGCACATTGCTGAATATAAATTCATAGTTAAACCTTTGTTGGTGGTTAAGTTCACAAGAGTTTAACTAAGCACTGTGAATTCGGCCCTTAGAAATTTGAACCATAATCATTAACGTCTAATTTCGACTCCTACTCACAAATACCCAGTTTTTCTACGCAAAATTATAACTTCAGAAACCACCTACACATGTGATCCTCGATTCGAATCACAAGCATCCAGCATTAAAAAATAAAATCTGGTCCAGAGGCATTTCATTTTTATGAGCTAACAGCAGGCGCCGAAATACCGAATACGGGACACTGAAGAAATACAGAACACTTGGCGTCCCGTATGAAATAAATAAATTGCCAGGACAACTGACGAAAAAAAGAGGACTGTCCCGTATAACACAGGACGGATGGTCACCGTAGATATTGTTGAACAACTGTAACCAGATGTTTAGAAGCGTCACTTTACCTCGGCTTCTTTGCGCCGCCTACTTAATTTATTCGAATCAACTTCCTTTCCGGCATGGATTTACACTTTATCATAGCGAAGATATACTTTTTTTCATACATAGGCAGTTAGTTATTACATCACAAAAGCAAATTGTTGCTTTTCAGAAGTTGTTTACATAGACAAGCGATCCATCCATTCAGGCGGCTGTCAAGTGCGTCTCTTTCGCAGCGTGAAGTGCTCGTCCGACGTCCGTCATTCTGGCAGTCGTAGTCGAGCCAAAACAGCAAATATTTTAGCAAATGCTAAACACAATTATTAACATCATTTTATTTATATATAAATCGCAGATACATATAATTTTCTTTTTGTATATTTGGCTTTGGCCGCTCGATGTCGCTGAACGGATCAGCAAAATAACTTACAATATGCTGCTCTTTTGGCTAAATTTAAATATGAAGACAATTACGGGCTTTCGGGTGACACAAAGACATAGCTAGCCGTGTCGTCGTCAAGTGTTCGTCTCTTTGTCCATTCGCTTGCATGTTCGGCGAAAGCATGAAAAGCTCTCAGTCCTGGCTGAAATTCGCAACGATGCAGACATTCGGTTGGCTTTGGACGCGCGAATAGCGTCGTCAGTTGCGGCTGTGACAAAAAATAGATCTATTTTAAAATTCCTTAAAATACTAGCATATATACGATGTGCCAGCAAATACGAACAAGCAAATTGTTGGCTGCAAGTGTCTAATACTTTGTAGTGCTAGTTCGTGCAGCCTTATTCAAGATTTCTAACTAATTGTGTATTGTGTATAGGCCGTAATACGTAACTGTTTCCTACTTAACTCTTGTAGTAACGGTAATAATTGGTAATCGCTGGTGTTTTGAGAAACGTCGTTATACCGTATGGCAAAGTCTCCCAGTCACTCCACGAAGCTATAAGAAGCAAACCACCCCGAACGAGAATAAACTTCCTTCTTTTAATCTTTTAATATAATATAAAATAAAGCAATTTCACGACACATTCGAAACAAAAATAAGAAAAAATATTTGCTATGCTTAGCTGCGCGCACTACCTTTGTTTGTGTGTTTAAAAATAGCGGTAGCCAAAAAAGAAACGTAAACGTAAACATACACACGAACCAACATCAACATATATACAGCGATCCTTGAGCGCGATTGTCGCTTATGAAAGTGGCCATCATTTACAAAGTAAATTGGTCTGCACCTGCCGCCTTACTTCGACCTGCTGACTAGCTGACTGTATTGCCCCGTTTCAGCTGTTTACAACAAAGATTTTGTGAGTATGAACCCCCGACGATCGGCCTCAGTCGGCGCATTGCCGCGCGAGAAGAAGCATTTCGTGTCGCGCACCGAAAGCAGTAGTGGAGCTTCGCTCGACGTTCGCTGCGCTTGCCAATACTTTCAATGCGACTCGCTGCTCCCCGAACGCATAAACCCCGCTGGTGATTCACGTCCGACCTCGGCTATGGGATTCCACAGCGACTTGGGCAGTGATCATCATGAGCATCTGCATTCTCCAAACCACTTTCAGGGCATCCATCTGGACTCCATGGCGCAGATGGACCAGCTCTCAACTCGCAGCTACCAGATTGGCGGACACCCGCCACACATGGACATTGACCGCATCTCGATGCGCAGCATAGGCGGTCAGCGTATCCTTGACGATAGTACACCGCAAGTAGATGTGTCCTTTGTTGAAAAATATCCCGAATTGGAAGAGGTAGCGCGTTCTCATGGATTGGTGGTGCGTAGTATCTCTGATGCAAAAGAAAATGAAATGGGCCCACCAGCATCATTTATGGCAGGTCAACGTAGACGGCAAATGTCGCTGAGCCGCATGTCTAGCGGAGGTATGCGCGACCCGGACGCTTGGTCAACGCGCAGTGTCACCTCTTTGCGACGCATCTCTCGCTCGCCATCCAAGTCTGACCTTTTTGTGGCTGATATTAATATACCGACCAAGCGTCCTGAGAGATACGAAATGCGCTCAGCTAGTACCAGTCGTCGCACTTCCAACGTTGACTTATCACATTTTGCCTCACATCGGGGAACGCCTGCCTTAGCGCTGTCCATGGCTGATAGTTCACCAGTGATTCCGCTCGGTTCTCCACCACCGCTTCGGGATCAAGGTCAACAGTTGGCGGCTCCCAAAGTGAATCTCATAGCACCCACGCCAACCACTGATGCAGCGGATATGCGTCCCGACTTTGAGCGCGCAACAGCGTCTAGACAAAGGTCGCCCTCACCAGTCGCTACGGATTACCGTGTTGCTAAACCACCTGTATCCACAGACTATATGCGTCCAGAGGAAAATAAGGAAAACGTACGTTACGTAGATTTTGGAGAGCTGATGCCTCAGAACCGGCCGATCGATGTGTCGCAGTTTTCTTCCTATTCGGATGAGAAGATACAAGAGGTGTCGCCGCAGTTGACAACTAAGACTGCAGGTGGGTGGAGACCTTTTGCGCGGGCTACTTCACCTAAACCCACTGTAGCCGCGCCATCCACTATAACCAAAAAAGATCCTCTACTGCAGGAAGTTGCTGAGTTAGAGAACATAGCAGCCAACAGAAATATTGAAGATGTGAATGACAATATTCGGTTGCGAACAACTCCACCTCCTTTACCTTCCGGCGATATAACACATCCTTCCACATTGCATCCCGTAGAAGAGACAAACATTCAAATAATCAGTAAAGTACCGGCCGTGGATGTCGATCAGCTGGTGCAGAGTGAGACGCGAAAGGCAATCGAGGCAAGGTTGCGTTCCAAATCGCCTTCTCCAATTCGTCCACAATCGCCTCATGCAATGGACACGTTGCAATTGCCCGGGACAGTTGTTAGCGGCAGCTTGTCCCTTGGTGTGTTGGGAAAACAGCAGGCGCTTAAGCGACAACGCTCGCCAGAACGAAATATGTCGCCGGATCGTAGCAAAAAGGCAGTACCTAGTGTGCAGAAAATGGACGCGCAGACCATTGAAATGCACTTCAGCGACATGAGTAACGAAATACCGTTGCAAGACGTCCCACCGGAAGTGAAGTCCTCGTATACCTCACGCTTTAAATCAATGTTCGCATCCAATAAAAGTGCAACGCCACCAGGTGAGCCCACTTCAACACCCGATCGTCGACGGTCCCCATCGCCGGCGCGTGGAAGATCTCCTACACCCCAGCGTGAGAAATCTCCTTCGCCAATACCAACTAAGCTGATGGGAATGTTTTCAAAGTCTAAGCCCACACCCATGTCGATAAGCACTGGCACCTCGGCCGTCGTAACGAAGGCATCGGAAAAGGAGCCAATGTCGGTGAAGGTGAGGGAGACGTTTTCTCTAAAAGTCGATGAAATGGATCAATACAACGCGCGTCCATCCAAACCGCCACCGAGCTCCGTTCAGCCAACCCCACCCATCACAGCATACAGCAGTCGCGAAGACTTTTCCACGATAGAGCAATCCTCCATAAGCATAGCCGATGCATTTGCCCCCGTTGTTGTACCTGCACTAAGCAGAGAGCAGTTTATGGCCGGAAATAGAAGATTTTATTCAAGCGAAATGGATTCACAATCACGTCGCAGTGAATCCGAGTTTAATAGAGCCAGTAAGGAACCATCAGTTGGGAGCGGAAGTGTTAGCCATTTCCATATTCCAAAAGGCACTCTGATTTCAGTGCCGATAAATATTGGTTCTAGTAGTGTTAGTGGAGATTTAAGCCAACGAACGTCATCTGTTGGAGCTTCACAATACACTGTGTCACGTCCTCCGTCTGCGGATGGGCGGATTGGTATGTCGAAATTGGTACGTAAACCTTCCTTCAACGATGGTCGAACACAGTCGCAAGACCGCGCTCGAAAATTGCACGGCTCACATGAAGATTTGTACAGTGGCCGAATGACTAAGACGGTTAGTTTCAATTTCGACGAACGCAAATCGCGTTTGTCAGACTTCGAAAGTTCCAATCTGTCGAATCAGCATAAAGAAAACAGAGAATTTCTCGAACGGACGTACTTTGCTCGGTAAGAATGAAACCCAATGTCGTCTGGGAACTTTTTTACCGACAGTTTTGTAATCCTGCTTGTCTCTCCAGATGCACTATCATATAAACTGAGGAATGACTCACAATTCACGAACAGCACAACAAGTTATCTATTTTATTAAACACATCTCATTTTAACGCTAGCTTCCCACCAAACTCATTTGTACTAGCTTTACCAACTTATTTAGGTTTATTCTTTTTTTTTGTTTAACAATCGTAGTTTTAACTTTAACTTGTTTTATTTTTTAGTGATCATGAGTACGAACCGATCGCATCGCCGTCAGATAGTGGGAATGCCTCTGCGCCGTCGGAGCAATTAAATCTGTCACGGAATATTGCAATGCTACACGAGGAAATCAGAGACGCAGAAGATCTTCAACAAGATTTGGAAGAACGTTATTTGAGCTCTGAAGCCACAACACCTCGTACAGAGTCGCGTACGGATTATGAAATACACACTAGTCAAGTGGATTCAAGTGCCTTGGAAGAGCTGCCGCTGAAGCCAGAAAACCGTAAAAAGGGTTTCATGGCCAGCGCGCAGGATCGTACTCGCAAAATGCAGGCCGGCATAAAGACCCAGGCTGGAAGAATTAAAACAAAGTTGCGCACGCCTGCAAAGAAACCAGCCTCGTCAAGTCCCAAAGCTAAGGAACGCAAGCGCTTCAAAGCACCCGAGTTCTCGAAAATTAAAATGCCGGAAATAAAACGTCCCGATATGTCGAAACTTAAAGACTTCAAACGTCCCGAATTCACGAAGTTCAACAAACCAGACATGTCGAAATTTAAACTACCCGACAAATTTTCGACCCTTAAGCTTAGAAGAAGTAAGTCTTTTAAGGAAAACGAAGGCCAAGATGAAGAGATGGAGGCAGACGCTGGGAATGCTGCGCAGCCGCAGCCGCAGAAACGAATGTTCGATTTCAATTTCGGCACATATCCAAGAGCGTTCCGCAAGAAGAAGCCTGTAGAGTCGCAAGCATCACTGGGAACTGAAACTGCCACCGAAGGGGTCAGCGTCATTCCGAGCACTGAAACACAACCATCGCTGGAATCCTCCAGCTCGCCGCAAGGTGATCGAGGTCCGGGGCCTGTGCGCTCGCGTTGGGCAGACAAATTTTCAGATGTTAGCTATAATGACAGCGAGGGCTCCCGCTACCGTCGGTACGGTAGTGAGCAAGAAAGCTTCGACCGAGAATCATCACTGGAACGGCGAATGAAGGACGATTTGGAGGAAACTGAGAGCGAACAGCAGGAGTTGGGAATAATGGGCGGAGTTGCTGATACAAAGCAGTTCGCTGAATTTGATGAGGAAAACCGCGCAATTCATGAAATATCCAAGATGCGTGCCGGCGAATTCAGAAGGCGCCCCATAGTCCATCAAGATTCCGATTTGCGGTCTGAAGACAGTAAAGAAGTAGAGGGGTGGACAGAGAAGGAAATTGAAAAGAATAAACTGCTTCGCAAAGCTGAGTTGGAGGCAGAAGCGAGCTATCTGAAATATCCGCTTGAAGACGGATTGCCACAGGAAACCCAGTCAACTTCTAGCTCCGGCAAAAAGGTCGTAATGGAGGAAATCGACGACGACGAATTTTTCCTACGCAAGCGAGGCGTCTCCGAAGATAACATCGAACTGCGGCAGTACATAAGTAATGCGATACGTGAGGGCTACGACAGACCAATAAACACCTTAGATCATGTAGGACAACACAGTGAGCGAATGGAGTATAGGGATTACGATATTCCACCACCGAAACCGAAGCGCCTGCACAAAAGTTACGGACCACAGGACATATCTCAAGATCTCGAGTCCCAACGCAGCGAATACGGCGACGAATTGTCACTGTCTCAAAACGGCAGTGATTTCTATAGTGCACCCAAGCGACCATTGCGAAAGGGACGCAGTCGCAGCAAATACTCAATGGACAGCCAAGACTTTCCCGTTGCCGAGAACTTACGTCATGAACCTTATTTCGATGATGACGAGGAGTATCTGCGTCCTCCACGCAACAGCTACAAAGACAATGAGGAGGCAGAAATGAACGACTTGAACATAGTCGGCAAACAAGTCTTCCCAGGGGAACCGAAGGGTGTCAACGAAGGAGCGCCGGCACCACTAGCTCCACGGCGCCGAAAGCGTGATACACGTGACAACTCGATGGACAAGGATTCGTACATAAATGGTTTCGGTGGTCGATCGGTTTCTAATAGCCGTTTACAGCCAACCGAAGATGTAAGTACACCCATATCGACAAAGTATTTTAACAGTTCCTCTGGTATCTCATTTGTTTGTTCAACCAATTTATGTACATAGGTAATAGTTTATCGCACTGAGCACGAATATCCTATTTCCCTTACTTCGCCTGAAAAACTCGCATCAACGTTGGAGGATCGAAAATCCAGACCAATTTCTAGGTATGACGAAGACGATCGGACTTCCCGGGGAGCCGAGTCATTGGGATTTGATGAACAAGGCGAATCCCAAGCAGACCAACGGTCGAGCGATGGAAAGGACAAGTACATTATCGATATGATGGAGAATGATGGGTGAGTAGCATAGAGGGACGTAGCGGCTCCCATGATTTTTAAGTTTACCATTGCTTTCGTGAATATTTTTTCGATAGCTACGCAATCGTACGGAAGGAACACTTGCCAAAGCCAACGCCACCAGCTCGCAGGAAGAAGTTCTCAAGGTCACCCGGGGAGCGCTTCACCACCATACCCAGTGCTGGAGCTGGCAAGAGCGGCACACCGCCGCCACCCGAGCGGCCGCCCCCACCACGCGCATACACGCCGTCCACAATGGAGGAGGAACCAGTGCCGCCACGTCGAAGATCAACTGCTAGTGTAGATATAGCGGCAGCGTCCCAAATGTAAGAACGAAAAAGAAAAACAAACCGCTGCAGCTTTTATTTACTTAGTTGTGGCGCACATTTGAATGCATTTTTTTTGCTATTTTTTGTTTTGTTTTAGTTTTCTAACTTAAAGTTGAGTTTTATAAAATGTTTCATCTGCTGTAGTGGCTAATTTTAGATCACTGAGTGCACCTCATTCTTCTTTTATGCTTAATTAACTAAATATCCACTTGTTTTGTTTTGTTGTTTTGTTATTGTTGACACAAATTTATTTTTATTTATTTAAGCCATTTATTATGTAAAATATGTATGTATGGATATGTATACATACGAGTATATACAGCATGTACGAACATGTATGTACCTATTCGCATGCATGCGTCGGAAGTTGAAAAGCGCCACGGGACATAACCCAGTAGATAATTTCAGGAGCTCGCGTAAATTCCAAATGTATACGCCCTTCTACATAGAAGGCATGCAGAAGAGCACTCTTTGCAGCCCTTTTTGGGTATGGATTTTAGAATGGCTGCACTTAAGAAGGCCTACGTAAATTATCTTCTGGCAATTTATTAATCGTATATGTATGTATCCATGCTTGTTTGTTTCTATGTATGTAATTATGTACTAACTGCTACATCGAAACACAAATCAAATAATTTACAGTATAGAGAAAGATAGCAACTGCTAGTAAAAATTAGATCTTCATTAAATTGCTTAGATCAGTCAAAACTCTAAAATTTTTCACCCATTTGAGCCGAGAACCATTTGTTAATTTCTGAGTACATTTACTACAAGCAGTTTTTTTTTATTATACATATGTATGTAGGTTAGGGCGGGTTGATTTGTATGGATGAAAAAAAAAATAATAATTAAGAATCGTTTAGCCAAAACGTAATCTACATTAAATTCTAAGAAAATTCTCTGAAGAAACCATGGGTCTAAAATCA
Source organism: Rhagoletis pomonella (assembly GCF_013731165.1). NCBI lineage: Eukaryota > Metazoa > Arthropoda > Insecta > Diptera > Tephritidae > Rhagoletis > Rhagoletis pomonella. Next base: position 17,887,781 of record NW_023458566.1, read on the forward strand.
AACCCTAATCTACGCTAAAATTATTTTCTTTTTTTGAAATATATTATGTTTTATTATATTATATTATAGTTTATGCAATACAGGTTTTGTTTTGAGACTAATCAAAATATTCAATTATCAAAAAAGCTGTTGAACCCCAATTTGCATCTCCTCTGATTTGCGTTCTATATAAAAAAATAGTTATAACACGTTTCACCTAAACTGCGTTTTGCATAAAACAAAGAATAATTAAAAAAAAAATAGTTTTTTTTTATCTATGTTCCTTATAAAAATATTAAATATAAAATTATATACAAACTTTTTTAGTTGGGTAAATATTTTTTTTAATGAAAAAAAATTTGAGTGTAGAAAAAACATAAAGTGCAAAAGAACTACCTTACTAAACAATTTTATTCAGAAAATTCGATTTCTTTTTGGAAAAATCTTTGTTTTCTAACATTTATTTTTTTTTTGGCAAAGGCGGCCATATAAATTTTGAAGTCGAGAGGCGCGGATTAGGATTTTATTTTAGATACATGGTTTCTTCGGATAATTTTATGTAGTTTACGTTTTTGCTATACGATTTAAAAAAAAAAAATATCAACCCGCCCTAATGTAGGTATGTATCTTTGCCAAAGCAGTAGCGGGAGCAAGCTTTAATACTTGTATCACTGAGGCTTGAGTAGCTTTTCACTGAATATTGAGTCTCTACTGCAAGTACTTAAAAAAAAATATATGACCTTAGCCGCTTAGGAGAAGATCTGCTGATATCCCCTGCTATTTATCGCCTGCGATTGAGCTAAGCGATCTTCACAAGCGCTTAATCGCCGGAGATCTATAGCAGCAGATGAAAAATTGCCAATGGAGACAGTAAGTAAGGAAAGAAAGCTATGGCTATTTAGATTACAGGATATTCACCAAATAATAGTGCAGCTATCGAAATTTCTTTTCGGCAAGTTTTTATCTATCACGTGACTTGCTATTCTTATTCGTATTCGCGAATAATAGATTTTAGTAAATATTGTCATAAATCTCCCTACGTATGTATGTATGTACATTAGGGCGGGTAAGATTTTTATGACTATGGGCGTTTAGCACGTGTAATTCGAAGCAAATTTGCCGAAGAAACCATTGGTCTAAAATCAATTTGGAGTTTGCCAAATTGCGAAAATAGGTTTCGAGGAAAATAAGAAAATTTGCACTGTTGCGCCGTCTGGTGGAAGTGCAGAAATGGATTCTCCATACAAAAAACAAAACCTTAAAACATGTATTTATGCAAATGTTAAGCACTTCTTTACGATACTATAGCAAAATGCTTAGAAACCTATTTTCGCAATTTGGCAAACTCCAAATTGATTTTAGACACAAGGTTTCTTTGGCAAATTTGCTTAGAATTACACGCAGAATCCTTCTGTGCTAAACGCGCATAGTCAAAAAAAAACTCCCATGCAAATTAACCCGTCCTAATGTACATACATACATACATATCGTCACCTTAAAATAGAAAGGCCCTATCTCGCATCATCGCTAAAATGCAAACAAGCTGTAACTAACTACAATTTTGTATTGCGTAAAACGATAAGGGGACTTATAATTCGATGAAATCATAAAGTGAATTTTGGATTTTTAGTTAGTTACGCCTTTTTATATTTCAGGGACGATATGAGATAGGGCCTTTCTATATTAAGATAACGATATACTTGTATGTATGAACACGCGTTCTTTTAGGTAGGTAAATTTATTTATTTTTTCAAATTCATGAGCTCTGCTCGCAGCTGCGTTTTTTTACCGTTCTTCGGCTCACTGAAGAGCTGCCGATGCGTAAACTGATCGTCAGTAATTTGTATGTACGACCTTAATGCACATTTTTGTTTTAATTCAAAATATTTACATAGTACATACATATATGCATTAGGGTGCCTCAAAAAAAAAGTTTCAGGTATTCCACAGGAATTGTAAAGTTTATTACATTGAGAAAATATCGTCAAAATATTTCTGAAAAATATTAAGATTTACATACGTGAGCTGGACTAATTTTAAAATACCTCCAAAAATCTCATTATTTTGTTTCCGTTGATAAAATTTTTAAATAGTTTTATACACGCCTTCAAAGCTGAAGTATTTTATCATTTGAAGTGATTTTTTGAAAAAAAAAAACATTTTTAAAAACTAATCTTATTTATAAATATAGTTTAAAAAACTAAAACCTGGCTATTATTATTTCCATTCGTACCGCCATCAGGTATGTAACTTGAGCATATAAATCGCGGCATCTTTTAGGCGCATCAATATTACATAGTTACATCCCGACCTAATAAAAGGGAGGTAAAAAAACTATATTTTTGGAGTTATTTTCAAGGGCAATTCATCTAAACTCGTAAATGCTTCTTAACCAAGTAAACCTTGTAAACTTACCTCATTTTGTATGGAAAACCAGTTTATTAACGAGGTTTACGCAGTTACGAGGCATTTACGCGCTTTGATGAATACCATGTCAAATCGTTGCAGCTCACGTAAATCTTCAATATTTTGGCGGAAGTGGCAATATACATATATTTAATAGATTTCACAATTCCGATGGAAAAACATTACCGATTTTTTTTTTTTTTTTGGTGGTATGGAGTGTGATGCACCCCAATATACATACATACATACATACACTATTTCGCTAACCCAAAATTGTTTCAGTGAATATTAGTTCCGTTATTATTTAGCGCAATATTGTTGTAATACTCGTAACAAACATTAATGTAGTATAACTAAATACATACGTACACGCATACTTAAACATATGTCGGTATGTATGTACATGCAAATGTACAAACCACATCTAAATAATAAAAAAGAAAAATAAAACCAATCAACACATTTAAGAGTTTTGTTTGTTTCGCTTGTTGTTTTTGGTTTTCGTTAAAGTTTTTTTTGTTGAAGCATCTTCTTTTGTTGTTGTTGTTGTTGTTGTTGTTGTTGTTGTTGTTGTTGTTGGTTTGGTGCTTGGCCCTGTGGCAACTGCATCCACTTTTCCATTAAAATTTTATATATATTTTATTTGCCTCCAATTCTGGTTTTCCTTTTCCTTTCATCGACCGCTTCACCACTTCCTTTAGACTGGACGATGATTATGAAGAGCCGGAAGCGTTGCAGCAGGAACGCCCTGAATCTCCACGAGACTTACAATCTGGCGAGATTATAAATAAAATGAAATTCAGACCGCTGCCACCTCCACCACGCCCACCCCGCGAAAAACGTCAACGAGCCGAATCGAAGAGTTCAGCGCATAGCGCTTTCAACGCGCTATACAATCGCGAGATTGCTGACGAACAAATTGCCACATCTTCCACGGCGGAAAGTTACGATCCGACCGACGTCGATTTGGAGGAGGAGGAAACACGCCTACCTGAGGTTGAGGTTTCAACTCAGACCGACCCCTTGCCGGACGATTTCGAATGTGAGGAATTCGAAATCACCGAAGATATGAGAATAATCGAGCCGCGTATAAATAGTATGAGAAAAACTTTGGATGAGCTATTAAGGGAAGAGGAGTTGAAAGCCAAAGAATCTGAAGAGGCGCAACCTCAGCTCACTGAAGAAGAGCAATTAGCACGGGGACTGCAAAGATTCCGCGATGCCAACCAACGAAGCATTTCAGAGCGATCGCGCGCCTCTTCGCAGGCGGACCACTCCAAATCTCAAAGTCGGCCACAAACCCCCTCTGCCGTTGTTATCGAAAGACGCGTTTCGACGCCGATACCCAGCCAACAGAGTGAATCGATGCTGGAGGCATCGTTGATTGTACGACCAATTGATGATCTAGATTTGGAGGAAGAAGCATTACGGAGGGAAGGTCTGCTCACGGATAGCTCGCAGCAAAGCAAGTCCGATGTGGAGGCAACGTCGCATGACGAAGAAGAGTCGAAACTGGCCGTTAGCGACTATTCTAGAGGCCCAAGCTCTGAAGAGCTAAATGCTGCACTTGATGAGCTACGCGCTCAAGGTGGCAGCAGCAACTATGGAGAAGATAAAGGAGAAAGTGTGGAGGGCGAGCTAAACGATTTTGATTACGATGAAAAGATGTCAGACATAGATATACCCGCTTATGACTACACCACCAATTACCTGGGAGAGGAAACGTCTGAGAAAGATAATAAGGAAGAGAAAAGTGTCAGAAACGAATACCTATCTGAAACTGAGGAAATAGAAGCAACGCTAAGTACGTCTGAAGACGATCAAAGACGCGAGATCCGAGACGAAATCTCAGTAGCGCCACCATCTGCGTCTGAAGATGAACAAAAAAGCGAGATCAGAGACGAACTCAGGGTAGAAGAAAGTACTGAAGAACAAAAGAACGAATCTCAAGAGATTGGGGAAGACCTCCAAAGCCCTAGAGATGAGGCGCTTGAAGCAGTTCGAATGGATCACACACGAGAAGAAGAAATTGTTGAAGAGCCACCCTTGCCACCACCTCGCCGCAAGTCAACAACACTTGACATCCCGCCGGCACTTACTTTAGTGGAAGAGCTATCGAAGGAATTGACTCCTGTGCCTTCGTCAACAGCTGCCGTCCCGATTCCAATGCAACCTGAACTACCTGCGCACATAGGGGATCTTGAAGTCGAGCGTTTACGTGTACATGCACTTCAAGCTGGCCAAATTATGGTTTCACAGCTCCATGGCACGCAAATATCGGCCGAAGAACTCGAATGCAAATCGGGAAATTTAATTGTGAAGAACATCGCTTTGCCGGAAGGCTTCATTGAAGATATTGTAGAGCGCGTGCGCACCACCGACCGTCAGCATTTGCTAACCGCTGAAACACAGACCAGTTTGCAAGCAAGTAGCGAAGCATTGGCTACGGAAGGCAGATCTCCGCTAAGGGAAATAGTGCCGCCACCAAAACCACCACGACAGCGCGACTTGGGAGCAGCGAAGCAAACGGTCGATACTTCCGAAGAAATCGTCTTACAGCAACTCAGAAACTACGACGAAGAAACACAAACTGACCCAGTATCATTCTCAGCTAATGCGAACATCCCACCACCACCACCGCCAGTATATACCACGACCGAGTATCTACAATCATTGCCGCCAATAGGTTTCTATAACCTGCGTCGGGGCGACGAGCAGCCATACGGCAGCAGTGCCGATGGCAATGAAGTCGCTCAACACCGGAGACATCACCACCATCATCGCCATCATCGCAGATGCGACTCATCCTGTTCGGAATGCGAAGACGACGACGAATTGGCTGAGCGAGAGGAAACGCGCTCTCGCTCGCACAGCCGGCGTTCGCGCAGCAGCACACGTCCACCTGTTGAGCCACAAACCGTGGCAAAAGCAGGCAAACAATTTGTGTCCGCTTGCAGCTTGTCGATTGTGCAAATGATAAACCGTCTGACGGCCGCGATTCGAGGCGGCGATCCGGACAAAAATGTGCAAGCGCAGGTTCACCATATCCCCACACTGGTGGCCCTTTTTGTTGTCATATCTTTTACACTGATCGTGTACATGCTGTCGGGCAGAAATGTGCACACCCACCACTGGGACTTTTTCAACCCTCCAGGGAGTGGGCCACGACAATCGTAGAATTGCATAGCTCAAATATTTTTAGTTCCTTTTTTCCAGACGTCGAATGGGTCGAATGACCACGCGAAGCCAGTGATAGAGAGTTATTTGTATTTGATGTTTTGCGGGAAATTGATTATAATTAGGAAATGTTTTGAAGCATCGTGGTCGAGCGCTCAAACTTATGTTAATGCCGCTGCGCTGAGATCGACTTTGTGCCGATTGCGATAGAAAATAGCAGCTGGGTATTTCAGTTTCGGAAGAAAGCAACGAAGAAATACATAAATATTCAAAGTATGTAATTATTTTGTACGAAAATTTAACGAAGGAGTTTGTAGAATAAAATTAACAAATATCTACTTGTATCATGTTAATAATGACGAACCATTTACAATGCCGTGGGCGTTTTCTGAAACTAGGGGTGCGTTCAGAAATGCATCAAGCCAAAGCATCTGTATCATTTATTTCTAAACTATAATGGATGGAAATATCTTATTTACGCAACTAAGTTCCAATTAGGTTTTTAACAGTGGTTGTGCTTATTTGACATTTCCATCAATTATAGTTTAGAAATAAAAGAGACTGATGCTTTGGATTGATGCATTTCTGAACGCAGCCTAGCAAACTTTAATTAACAAATATTGTATATGTATTGCATATAAAAATATTAATACGGATAGGATATACATACATACATACATATATTTTTGCAAAGGAATTTTCATAATGAACATAAGATTCAAAATCATGTTAATATACATACATACATATATGACATACTCATGTTCAGCGGCACAAATAACCAACAGAAAAAAGTTCGCTTTGACGCCAAACCAAGAATCATTTTCATTATTCTTTCTAGTTTGCTTTACTATTATTATTTTTCTGAAGTAATCGGATATCGAAGTACGTAATGTATTTATCTGATGACCCATAAATTTTGCATTGTTATCTAATATACTATATTTATTATTTAAAATAATCAAATTCAAAAACTCACATAAAATAATGTGGGTGTAAATTTTTCAATAAAGCAATGTTCAAAAACAGCTTATATTTCTGTGATTTTATTCTTGTTGGAGCGTCTACTTACTCCTGCCTAGATCAGCTTATTTTTCAATAGTTTTCGTCAAGCTCAACTAGCGATAGGTCCAAGAAACGTGCTGTTTCTACAGGGTCGGACAAAGAGCATAGAGCGGGCATGTAAAGGGGTGATTAGGGTAAAGCCAGATAGAAGAAATAGCCGTATACTTTCTTCAAGAACATACAACGATTGGTTCGATTTCCCGATCTAAACATCGTCTTAGTCTGGTAAGACCCAAGTCGTTTCGGTACATAGTAATGATTACAATTGTTAACTCAATATAGAAAGGTACTATCTAACAGTTTTGTTTCTTTACGGAGTGATGAAAAAACTCGATAGAAAATCAAGTTCTTTGTAAACGCTATTTTTACACAAAACAAATTTTATGCTGCATCAGTGATTTTTAAATTTCAATATGTTTTTAGTGAATAATTGGCAGACTTTTTGTACAATGCTAAATTTGAAAAGAAAATGAGATAGGACCTTTCTACATTAAGTATGCCTCCTTCATACCTTGTCGTTTAATATATTGCTTGGTTCTGAGTTTTCATAATGATTTTATTGCCGAAAAAGAATTGCGTTAAAACGGTTTATTGTAAAAAGTCGTCATCATATTGAACCATCTCACGTCGATCCTTGTGGCTGCCCTTCTGGGACTTGTTTGCCGCTGTAAAAGAAAACGCAATCAAATCTTAATATTTGAATTCTGCATTCAGTAAGCGTTGCTACTGCGATATCAAACTACTTTAAAGGTATATGTGACAGGGAAAATTAAAAGGTTCTACGTGTCGAAAAATCTATTTTTATTTATAATATTTTCTTTCTAGCTGTATTCGCTTTTTCATAAATTGCCTCCAAAGATGGGCACATTGACAAAAAAACGTACTAATAAAATACACTTGTTAACATCCAAGTCGTTGTGAATAAATTATTTTCGAACCGTAGACCCCTTTTAATGTCCCTGTCAGATATGTATGTATATTAATTACCTATAGAAGACCATGCTGCCGATGACGTAGCATCATTAATAGGCTCAATTTGTGGCTGGCGACGAGCCAGCTGTACCTGCAAATTGATGCCGTTCACATTCTTTCCATGCATTTCTGCGATGGCACGGTCTGCGGATTCTGGTTTAGCAAAGGACACGAATCCACGACTGTTGGTAAATTAATTAAGTTAGATTCGATCCAAAAATATTTTTTATCGGCTCTTACCATTTCTCGACTTCCATGGACACATTAACAATGGTACCATAATCGTTGAAAGTTTTTTTCAAGAACTCCTCTGTTACCTTGTTTCCTGACACGAAAATAGTATTACCTGCGCGGGGTTTCTCGGGCTGCGTTGAGTCCAAAGAACTTTTATCATTCAGACCGCGCTCTTCGCGATCGCGTTCTGTGGCAAAGTGCTGATAAAGATTTTGTATTCGGGGCTCTTCTTTTATTATTTCGCTAATGATAGTCTCCTGTGCGACATCATTTTGTGTTGAAGAAAATGGTTGATAGGCTGCGACACTTGCTTCTGGAGCTCGTTTCGCTCGTTCCTGGCCTTTTGGGCGCTTAAACGATGTCTGATCCTGTTTTGTTTGTTGCTTTTGAATAGCAGGAATGGCGCCACTTTTAATTAATTTTCGGGCAACTTCACGAGCATCACGTGCATCAGTGGGTCGCTTTAATGTGAGAGGTTTCTCCGGCTCGGGTTTAGGTGCTTTCAAGGCCTGCAGTGCTTTTTTCTGGCAGGGCGGGGGGAGCAAAGAACAAGGTATGTTCATATGAATGTACTTAAGTATGCATCTGTGAAAAATATCTTACCTTTTTCTTCAACTTCTGATATTTTGCTTGAAGCATGTGCTCCTCTTCTGTTAAATTTGATGGAAAATGTATATAGACCATCCTTCAGTTCATTCGTTGCGCCAAAATGCAAAATAACAAAATTTAATCCCAAACAAAACAAAAATCGCCTGCTATTAAGGATGCAATTTCGACATCGATGTTTGGAAACATCGATATTTTAACATTGACCCCAAAAACATCGATATATCGTGCATTGATGAACGAAGTTTTGACGTCGATGCTGTTGGTAAAATCAAATTTACTGGTTATCTACATGAGGCGATTTTGCATACAAATTTTTTCAGGCAGATGTCAAAAGCGCTCAGAAATATACTTTTTTCTTGCTTCTTTGATTAGGTTATCTTGTATTTTAGGTTCATGATATCCTACAATGATTCAATAATTAAAGGTAGTACGATGTTCCCACGCTTCGTAATTCGCTCTCTAAGTAATTCGCTAAATAATTCGTGAATTACCCTGTTTCCACGCCAAACATTAGTAATTCGTTTGACACCTGTAGTTCTTGTTCTTGTTCTTCGCTGTTTATTATTATTTTTGTGAACTGCAAATATCGAATATGGAGCTAAAATTTAAGTTTTCATCAATAATTTTAATATATATAGTGACAGCAAATGGGACCAGGCCGGTAAAACATCGATATATTTCCGATAAATATTAGAGAAGGCACCGATTCGTTCGTCATTCGCATGGTAATTCGATCTGAATTACCTACAAATGAGGTAATTCGCTATCAAAATTTTGTATGGTGAATTACGTATTTCGGAAGGTAATTGGCAAGACGAATGACGAATTGGAGAGCGAATTACGAATAAGAGAGCGAATTACGAAACGTGGAAACATCGTATTAGATAAACTGACAGTTGTCTCTCTCGCACCGCTCGTTTAGCAGTGGCACCGTGTTGCAAATTTACTTGAAAAAGTGTAGCTCACGAATGAAATAGCACTTTACGTTTTTGTGTAATATATTTATTTGTATATGCATATAAAGCACATTTAACTGACATGAACGTAAATTGTTTTCAAAGTCGATGTTTACATAAAACGATTATTAACACTCAACGAAGAGACCTATTATATCGATACTGCGGAATCACATAAAAAATCGATAACAGAAAAATGTATCCCAGACTGAGTGTTGCCACCTCACCCTTTTCCGACCAAATTTGGTCGCTTCTTTTTCACTTGCTAGGTTGGTAGGCAAAGTAAGATTTTGGTCGGATAGTTGAATTAAGTTATTAAATTCTTTATTATTAAAATATATATTTAAAACACCAAATATTTGTCAATTGTAAATTTTAAACATTTGCCAATCCTGTCTTTAAAAATAAGAAACCTAATTGGTTTGACCACTGATGGAGCCAATATTATGGCTAGAGACTTGGGCGGAGATATAAGATATACAACTTTTACAAATAATAACACCAGCTAAGGTAGTTTCTGAAGAAAATTTACCAAATTTACCTGTTGTTGTTGTTGTTGTTGTTTTAGCAGCATACAAATTCCCCAAAGACTTCTTGGGGTGTGTTGCTGGAGTGACAGTCCTTGGCCAGATATAAATTTTTTGTTTGAAGGAAATTTTTGAACAAGAAATTATACACCATTTTTTCCAATGATATTTTGACCCACTTTGTGGAAGTAGAACTTGACGAAATTTTGACCAGACATAGAATCAGTGATGGAGATTCTAAATATGCAATAAAAAAATAATGGCGTATGAGCACATACGCTATTGTTATATTGAGGGGACGATTTAATCTTAAAAAAAATGAATTGTATGCTTTCAGAATGCTTTTTTGTAATTGAAATTTATTTGGTAGGTTGTAAACGATTTTGGTAGGATGAGGAAAGAAAACTGGTAGGGGAAAAAGGTTTTAGTGGCAACGCTGGCCAGGCTAGTCCAGCACGAGCTAATTTTTTTTTAAAATTGTGATATTATTCACTAGCTATGGGAAAAAATCGAACGCCTTTTAAAAGACAACGATGGCGTCCACAACAGCGTGGTACTCCATCATCAAACTCGAATAAAAATATTGACTATGGCAATAGGAGGATCGAGTAAGTCCCTTAGGTTTTTTGTCGTTTCGGTTTTCTAACTATTCACATGTTGATTACAGAGTCGGTGGTGCCGGCTGGCAAAGTTTGCGTGAGGATCAAGCGGGAATAACTGAGTATGTGAACAAAATAGCAGGATTCACCGGGGTTGTGAAATCGCGATTCTCAGATTTTCAAGTAAATGAAATCGATGCAAACGGAAAGGTTTTGCAAATCACCGACTTAACGACACCCCAAGCGCTGGTGGAAAGTAAGTTTCTGTCGATTTGGGCCAATATGAAATAAACCCCGATTTTATTCCCGCAGCCCTTGATGAAACTGAATTAGCTGCTGCGCGTGAGAGGTTCAAAGAAGTTATAACAACAGAGGTGTGGGAAAAGATTGGCGTATTAGCAGCAATGAAAGCGAACAATCCAGCAGCTCAGCCCATAGATATCAATGTATCGTCTTTGGATAAAGAAAAACGAACGCAGGTACATAACATATTAAAGCAGTTATATGGACAAAAACTAGTGAGTTCAACAATTAGCCCCACGGATTCCACAGACGAGCGTTTTGTAAGAATAATGAAGCCCAAAGGAAAACCAAGTAGGGGAAAATCATGATTGCTTACATACATATGTCAAATAAATAAATATTTCTTTACGCTAAATAAATAATGCAAATCTTAGGTGAGAAGCGCAAACGGTGGACATTTCCAGGCGAATATGTACACTTTTTGGTATACAAGGAAAATATGGAAACAACCGAGGCGGCTTCAAGATTAGCATCACGTTTGAGGTAAGTCGTATCTATATATGCCTTTGAACATATATGTATGTATATACTTATATCTATATAAAAATGTGTGTACAACGCCTTAGTATGCATCCGTCTCATGTTAATTATTGTGGCACCAAAGATAAGCGCGCCAAGACAACGCAGAAGTTTTGCATAAAACGTCGCGAGCCTTCGCAAATTTTGACCGCTGCTAAAGTGTCCAAAATTAAAGTCGGCAATTTTGAGTTCAGTAACGAAGTGGTCAAGTTGGGTGACTTACAGGGAAATCGATTTAGAATAGCCCTGCGCCATGTCAATGGAGATGAAAAGGAAATCGAGAAGGCTCTGGAAGGCCTGCGGGAAAACGGATTTATTAATTATTTCGGTTTGCAGAGATTTGGTAATCATCCTGATATACCCACATATGAAATTGGAGTTGCACTTTTAAAATCGGATTATAAAACGGTATAATATAATAGCGGCTTTATACTTCGTTCGCCTATCTTCTGATTTATGATTTATCTTGTGTATGTAGGTCGCTGAACTGATTTTAAAACCTCGAGAACATGACCTTCCTTTCATGGATAATATAAGACGGAGGTGGTGGGAAGAACGTAACTCAGCCGCAGCAGCCGCTAATTTAAATTCTAATGATTCTATCGAAAAAAAGTTACTAGTTGGACTAGCGACTTATGGCGAAAATGATTACTCGGCGGCATTAAGAAAGGTGTTGTTTGTAATTATAAATAAAGCGTAGAAAAGATTTAATTTTTAACTTATCTGTGTGTAAAAAGCAGATACCACGCAACATGTTACTTCTTTATACGCATGCATTTCAAAGTCTGGTATTCAATCGCATTGCATCGCGCCGCATTCGAGAATTTGGATTGAAGTTAATACCAGGTGATTTGGTATATCGAAATAAAGAAGAAATGGATGACGATATTGTTGAAGAAACTATATTAGAGGATATGGTCGAAAATGAAGAGGGGAATGAGGCCAAGGAAGAGAATGTCCCCATACCAAATAGTAACGAGAAAAATGAAGCGGCTACAGATGAAGCAGCGGGTTCCAAGTTTAAGAGAAAAGTTAAGGCATTAAGCGCAGGTGAAATTGAGTGTGGGGGTTACACAATTTTTGATATTGTTTTACCTTTGCCTGGATATGATATCACTTACCCGGACAATGAAGTGAAAACCTGGTATGAAGAAATACTAGAAGAGTACGGGCTCTCATCCGAGACATTGCGTCACAGTGTGAAAACATATGCCTTGGCTGGCGCTTACCGAAAACTGTTGATCCATCCCAGAGGTTTAACATGGAAATTTCGAAAGTACTCCTCTGCAGAGGAATCACTCATAGTATCCGATTGGGACGTTGTTACTGGTAGATATGAACCCATTCAAGAGGATTGTGAAGTAGGCGACTTTAAGGCTCTGCTGTTAGATTTCTGTTTGCCTCGATCTGCATACGCTACAATGTTTCTGAGAGAGCTACTGAAATCGGACACTTCTGCTGCACATCAAATGAAAATAGAACTAGACGAACAAAATAAAAATAAGAACAGCGAACAATCAAGGGTAAATGAAGATGGTGGCGAAGAAGAAATATTATGTGACGCGAGTGACCAGGATTCCTCCCAAAAGCGAAAGTGTGAGTCCGAAAAATCTGAAGAGGTCGAGGAAAAAAAATCCAAGTCTGATGGATGATAAATAACATATTGCAACACATATGATTATTCATCTATTTTAAATCAGCGATTGCATGTATCTTTTTTATAGTTATCATAAAAAATAAAAAGCAAAAATCTAACAATTTATACGGCTATTTCTTTTTTATCAGGGTTAATATTTTCAATCTTACTAGAATAAAAGACGTGAGCTATAAATATGCATACGTATTTGCACATATGTACATACAAACATTCATACATATTTACAAGCACGATGAAGAGCCCCTAACATCTCAATCAAATCCCTGTAACATACGTAATTCTTATCTCAAGTATTATATATACATTTGAATATACATACATATGTAAATACGGTAAAAGAATTCATTCACTAAAAATGTTGATGGCCAGCAACAACAAATTTTAGCCTAAAAACACTACTCAGTAAAAATATACTAAACCAAAAATATCAGAAAAACAGCACTAGAAGCAGATGCGCTTCAGACCGCCGCCGCTCCTATGTATTATTTTTGTTCTACCCTGACTCCTCCGGCGGATTTAGAAGGCTTTCTAGTCTATTTCAGGTTTTCTGCATTATAAGTTTGTTTACACTGCGGCAGTAGGAGCCAAGGAATGTAAAGTTGCAATGCAAAGTTCACTTAATACATTTACATATACACATACTTAGTGCAATAATTGAGTCGCTTTAGCTCTCTTTATTTTGCCACATGAAATGGGCGCTAAACACAATACTTGCGTACCAACAAAGACGATGTTGTGCGCATATACAGACAAATGAATTGACGATAGGCGCAAGGACTTTCAATAATTTTTACGCGGATTACAGTACGAAACAAGCCACAGCAACGACGGGAAATCTTGACTGCTTATTAAAAATCAATTGCAGAGCGTTAAAAGTGCGGGTTTTTGCGAAATAAAAGTATGTTTATAAAGTAGAGTAAATGATTGTAATAAGCAAAAATGCTGCAACTATATTTATTTCAGTAAATATGGGCTTAAAATGGTTACAAAGTAAACAAATTTTATGAAAAATGTGTAAAGTTATAAACAAATAAATGCAGGTCTTACAAATGGCAAGATTTACCAAACATTCTTGGTAACGGTATACGCTTTTCTACATAGTCAAAAAGCTTTTAAAATTTTCATATATTGATTTCTATGGACGGCAAATCAATCAATACAGCCAACGACCACATTAATGTATGTACATATGTAACTTCATTTGTAAAATAACAACAATGACGATTGAAGGAATAAGCAGTTAAGTGCATGATAAAAATATAGTAAGGTAGAACCGCTGAGAGTCACTTTTAAAATTCTTGACGTTTCCAAACAATTTAATTTTTAAATTTACTCACAAACTCACACACACATTTTCATTTTCAATCTCAAGCAACAACAATTTCGAACAATTTCAATTTTTTATTTTCACTTTTATATGATTTTAAAATGTTGGCAAACTTCAAAAAAAAAATCATGGCCGACAAATTGAGAGAACGGTTCTACCTTGCTATGTTTTTATCATGGTTAAGTGCACATACATTTGCATGAGTGGGTTATAGGTATGTAAGTTGGAAAGTATTGCGCGCCCAAACATAAAGAATATGCTCTCCCACTAGAGCACAAACGACGCTTGTGACGATTGTGAAGTTTCGAAATTGAAAGTTATATTTATCAGTGTTTAAAACCCCTATATATGCATATGTATGCACAAGTGACTAAAATGCCATAAATTACATCCCATACAATTCAATAACAAAACATTGAAGTTAAAAAGAAAATAAGGTATGGAAAATGCATAAATGGGGTGGAGTTTGTATTCACCCATACATACATACATACATACATAAATATGCCTGATGTTCAGACTAGGCGATTATTTGCTAATAAATTTCCCCGCTCCAAAGCAATCAGCATTCTTTGAAGGGTGGAAATAACAAATCCGAGTGTGATTCATATCCGAAAAAATCGATAATGATGCTTGAGCTTAAAGTTAGAGAAGAACGGGCACGAATGCGACGCGATAGAAGCCTCCGTATAGCGTCTGTTCACAAGCTGCGGACATAAATACCAAAATGGGGAAAAAAATTGGCAATTAGTATTCATATTTTTATTCAATATAGTGAGGCAATAATAAAATAATAATTTCTTGAAGCTTATTACTAAAAACACGTAATATTAATGTTCACTAAAACTTAAATTTTGTGTACATCATTTTTTCTTAAACATACAAATTATGTCTACTATTCGTTTTATACATGATTGTATGTATAAATTGAGATACTGAGTACAAAAAGGAAATGCCATAAAATAAATTACGTACATATACACATCTATATTACAATATCATCAATATTCTCATTATCCAACGATTTCAGTTGGCATTTGCAAAGATACGCTACAATGCGCTTTTCAGCCTTGTTGCGATTAGCAGCATCTAAACCCTCGAGCAAAGTTTCGATGCGTTTCATAAACGAAGTTGTAGGTGTTGGAGTGTTCACTGCATTGTCCGAGGTTTTTGTATCAACAGTGGTGGTTTGCTCTTCCATAGCTTCTTGCAAAGGATCATCTTCATTTATAACTTGCTCAATAAGCTGTTCTGCGTCCATTTCAGTCCACGTGAAACGTGAGTTGTTTGCTGGACTTTTTGTGCTGTGTGAGCTGTTAAAGAATACATTTATTACTGCTTGGCAAATTCCTGAACAATATGTGCTTACTTGTGTAGCCTAATATGGCTTTCAAGAAAACTCATTTTTCCCATTAAATGCCAAGTAGATCCCCTTGCGCTCTTGGCGCCGCCTGCTTTGCGCTCCATCTCTATTGATCTCTGCAGCTCGCGACGAAATTTGTCTCTAAGGTTTTTCCATCGAATTACACAGTACTTGGCTTAAGTATAACCATTTTTATTAAACAATTTGCACAATTTGTAGATCTATGTACTTACTTTCAACTTCTAGAGAGGAAGCTATACTACGCCAAAGTTCATTTTTCCTTTTCATGAGATCATACGGCGAGCTACGAACTTCCTTCTCATAAAGCAGTGGATTTGCTCGCACCATGTCTATCAGTTTTACATCGAAATCCATTTTAGATGCCATGTCGCTTCCGGTCAATTGATTGTTAAGTTCTTTATCATTCAAGTAAAATAAACATCCACAAATAACACAATAGTTGACATCGGAAATGTTATGTTCCGTTCAAGTTAGCTGGTTGTGTGCCCAGATAAGCCAAGTGTAAGTACCATAGGTAACTGGACGGTACGATGTAGCTCCTGTATCCAAGATTTGATTTCGAGAAAAGTTGTATGCTGTGACAAATCGAAAACCAAAACCAAGTCATTCATTTTACTTTCATACATTTATATGCATATACGCATGTATATTTAATTAAAACTTGAGCTATAATTAACAAAATGTATGATAAAATAATATTTAATTTCACTGCGAACTATACTTATGGCGATTTAGACCAGAAACAAAAAATAATAACCACAAACAACAATTCACTGTCTCTTTTTTGATGTTTTTGCGATTTTGCGGTTAGGGACCAAAAATGCACTAACGGAATCGGTTAGGGACGAATTAATTTCCTTCATGCCAGAACTAGGTGGCATCACTGAGATGAGAACGGTTTTGACATGAAGGAAATTAATTGGTCTCTAACCGATTCCGGTACAGGGCTGCCGGTTTGGCTTTTCCTACCACATTGGTAGGTTTTCTTCGTTGATAAAACAGAAAGCATCTCTGGTTTGTAGTAGTGCGTCATTTGTCAGCACTGTGAGTAGGCTTGCCAAATTCAGACAATATCGGTTTTACCCTCATTATATTTTTTGGATGGGTCCAACTATTTGCCAAATAGTTTAAAAACTCGTTGCAGATAGAATTTCATCAATTACCTTCGGCGATTCTCTGAACTTCGTGTCTAAAGGGATATCAAGTGATTGAATTGTTGGACGTTAAGACAGGTTCAAAAATCAGATATTTTTCTTCGAATCGATAATACTTTCAACAATGACAAGGTTAATTAATTAATTAATTAAAAAAAAACTTATTGTTAATCATACAAATTTACAGTAAGTCAGATGATCTCAAAGTTTTTAATCGCAACTCGAAGAAATTAATGGCAAACCCGCAGAGCGCGATTTTTCACGTAATTTACTCCGAAGGCGATTACCTGGAAATCTTATTTTAAGTGTAGAAACCACTGCCTCAAACGCCGTTTTCTTAAATGGTAGTAAAGAAGACATTTTGGTACATTTTTGAACTAGCTCTTGGAAAGTTTGCAATGGTAACCCTGTCCCGGTAGTGCATTTTTGGTCCCTAACGGCTATCATCGAAAAGCGGAAGTGAATTACGTTATAGCCTACACGGCAAGGAAGGAAACAATTTTTTAAAAGGCTAATTCCCTTCGTTTCTGGAACATTATGAAAAAAAAAACTTTATTTTTCACCTTGGCATTTGAGGCATAAAGAATTTGTTAGTGTTTCCGGTGAAGTGCTGATTTTATAGTGGATGTGAAAATTTAATTTAAAGGGTGACTTTACATATAGCTTTTATCTCCGCTAATTAAAAGGGTAGTTAATCAAGTCATATTCCAATAGCCATTTAACATCTGGGCGGGCGGACACATGTGTATGCTAACGCGCAATTACATACATATTTACATATAAGACACATTTAATTCCGCTACTTCCCTTTACTTTTCTTAACCCAACTAAAACAAAGTAAACCCAGAAAGCAAAATATCCGGAAACGTATTCGAAAATGGAAACAATTTCGTATAAAAACCTGGGCTCGAATCGCCACATACGATATCGTACCACTCGTCACGTAAAAACACATTTTTCGGATTATGACATACGTGAACGTACTCTTTGTCCCATTCAGCTTATACTGCCTGACGTATCACGTAATTTTCTTTCGAATCGTTTTCGATACGTGAACGGATGTTACGATTCGAAAAAAGGAAATCGTTTTCTGAACGTTTCCGGATACGAAAAATGTACGAAAACTGCAGTCGGCAAAAAGTACGTTTCTCTGCTGGCTGGGTTAACCCATTTGACCATTTAAATGTATGTACATATGCACACATAAACATACATACATACGTACACACAAATATATATGTATGTATGTACGTGCGCGGGTGTTGCTTGGTCGTTGCCCAAAATGCAGACGAATTATTGATTTATCGATTTGCTTCTTTTTAGTTGGCTTTGTAGCTTTTCACAATACGGGGTTCTTTACGAAGGATTAAAGCGGACGACATAATACATATTTTCCCCATTTTAAGTTAGTTCCATGCTCTGCTACGGCTTCCATACTGAAAGCATACCCATAAAGCATTGAGGATTTTAAATGTTTCATCATGCTGCAGTAAAATCCATCATTTGTGCAAAGCCTGTGAGTCAAAGCATCACTGCAACAAAAACGGCAAAAACAATCCAACGGAAGGAAGTCTCTATTTGTATTGCAAGACCATGGCGGCAGAAAACTATCACTTAAAATGGGACTCCCATTTGTCATACTTGAATTCGTCAGTGGCCACGCTTTACAAGTAAGTGCCATTTTTTTGAAGGCTCCTAACGAATGCATATGGATTTATAATGCGTATTTTGTTTGATTTTAGGAATGAAAAGTTTGCCGATGTAGTGTTATATAGCTCCAGCAGCAATTGTGTCAGTGGAAATAGTTCGGAGAATGGCATACCTACCGTGGGAATTTCAGCGCACAAATTTATACTTAGCTCCTGCAGTCAGGTATGTGCAAAGAAACAAATTCGTGTATATATACCCTGCCAGCAAATTGGGAAGAGAATTTTATTGCCTATCGCCACGATGTCACTTCTTCGTCACTATTGCAACTTATCAAAGCGATAGTTATTCATTTCACTTAATAAAAAAAAAACATTTCTGCCGCTTTTCTATCTTCTTAAAGATGCCCGGACGATTTGTACTCTTTTCTAGTTTTGAAAATTAACAAAGCAAATATTGGAAGTTCATTCAAGTAAAATTATGCATATTTTTATTTTCTCAATCCTTCTTGATTTTTCAATTAACGTGCAAGCAAGGTGTGTTAAATACATTTTGCGCGCACGCAATCTTATTCCATGGGGAAATTATATCATTATTGTTATTATTATTATTTATAGTATAATTATTATTTATAGTTTCACCATGATCATATTTGAATAACAAATAATCATATCTTTTTAATTTTAACAGAGGCGTTATTTGATTGCCTTTTTACTATCAGGTTTTCGAATTCGTTTTCAAATGTATCCCAAATTTCTCATTACGTTTTATCAAATCTTCTTTAACACTTCAAACTTAATCACACAAGTTACTGTTATTCCTATCGAAATAGTTCGTAATTGCTGTATCGCTTTCGTTTCGTAAAGAAGTGACGCCTTGGTGCAACAGTTCTTCCCGAGAGCGGTTAAGAATTCGATAAAGTAGCGATATCATCGGCGATGATTTCCACAGAAATGTCGTATAGAATTAGTAACTTCCGCAATAGAAAATGCTGGCAGGGTAGCGGTATACATACATATATCGCACACCGTCCTCAAAAGAGTCACAACTCAAAATAATACGTTTGTCAGAAAATGCGAAAAACTATTTCTTAGCACATGATAATCATAAGGGCAAGGGCGACCTTACCTTAGGGTTTTTTTTTACAAATTATAGTTGCGTTCCAGATGCTTCACGATTTGCAGGTAGCAGTTCCAGGTGACCACCTTCCATAAGGTTTATTAATGGAGAAAACTGCTGTTCCTGCAAATCGTGAATATCGTGAAGCATCTGGAACGCAACTTATAACAAAAATTTGCTCCAGCTTTTTCTGAAAGGTAAATAAAAGCTGTGTACATTTTTAGTACATAACTTCAAAAATGCAAAATGTTGAGTTGTGACTCCTTTGAAGATGGTGTGCGATATACATACATATATATATGTATGCCCACTGTTTTTTGGCAAATTACAAATAGGTAACTTCATAATGTTTTTCCGTTATCTCAGTTTTTTGCAACGATGTTTGAAACTGCACCGATTTCTTCGCCAAACGGTGTACTCTACATAGTGCTTCCGCCGGATCTTAGCCACCGCGCCATACAAATTCTTGTGCAGTACATGTACAGTGGCGAGGCGACTGTCGCCAACGATATACTAAGTGAAGTCTTACGAGGAGGTGAAATACTGAAAATCCGTGGTTTATGCCGCACCTCTTCTACTTCCGTTAATTCGCACAATCCGCCACCGAGAACAGAGTCACTAATAACTAACGTCGGTGGTCCACATTACATTCAAAGTGCAACCAACCGCCAACCACTTTCATCCATTTCACATACGCATATTCCCAATGTTCATACCGGTGATATGTACGTCGTCAACAAATGTCCTACAGGTGGAAATGGGAGTTGTGGTACTCGCTACAACATGGAGCATTTGCAGCAGCTGTCAACACAGTCAACCTCGACACAGCACTCTCAGGCGTCGCACGCACAGCAAATGCAGGCAACACATTCCCAGTTCCGTGGTTTGGGTGCGTCCGTATTGCCCAAAGATAGTCCCGTTATTGTCAAGTCACCAAAACTATCACAGCTTAGGCTTCTTTCAGCTGCAGCGTCAAATAGTAAACATCATACAGGCGGGGGTATATCAGTAAACAAAGAGGTTGCAATAGATCCTGATGAAAAATGTTGCTATCAGTTAAATCAGTTGCAAGTGGCAACTACTTTGTGCAACGAATTGGGCTGCTCTGGGGACTGTCCCATATCGATGGAGGATGACCAGCTGAGACGACGACAACGAAGTCAAAATGAGGAGGGTATTCATGCAAGCGTTGTTGAGCAGCGGTTAGAAAGGGAGTACTCTGATCGACCTCGTCCACCGCCCGATGAACAGGACCAGCGGGATGATATTGAAATGGCCAGTTATGATAGGCATATACGCCGAAGCAGTGGTGATCGAAGTACGTATTGAAAATGTTCTGTATTTAGTAGTGAATAAGACGTATTGTATTCAATATGACTCCTTAGTGCAACATTTTTCAAAACTGTCATAAGTCAAAAAAGCAGAACTCGAGAAAAACGGCTTTAAAGTTTTGAATTCACATTTCGATGGCTGAGTGGAAGATCGACCTTTCTCGGCAGCCAGTTCAAAAACGCTCTATCTCAGAAAACTTTTCAAGAACGTCCTACTACAGAATTTGATTGAAAAACGCCTTATTTCAGAATTTTATTGAAAAACACCCTATCTCAGAATTAGAATTAGAAAACGCGCTATCTGAAATGAAAATACATTGAAAATAAGCTGAGATAGGGCGTTTTTGAATCGGCAGCTGAGATAGGGCGTTCTTCAACTAAATTCCAAGATAGGGTGTTTTTTAATAGAATTCTGAAGTAGGGCGTTTTTGAATAATATTAAAATAGGGCGATTAATCTTAAATTTTTCTTAATCTTTGTTTCCAACTCATTTCAGTTCGAGACTACTTCTTACCCGAGTCCTACGAGCATACGAACACAACGCCAACTAAGAGCAACCATCACTTCTCAGAACAAGTCAGCGCTAGATTAACTAACACTTCGCCAATGTCACATCCACAAAACTTTCTCGCGATCAAGCAAGAGCCGGCTGATTGGACGACCACAACCACTTCCGATAATGCATTATCAGAATTATCTAGGCCACCCAAGGCCCCTTTAAATTCCCCTAAACAACCGCTGGACTTCAAAATGCCGACAGGTGGTACCGCAGTAAAACTCGAAGTAGGCGCCCATCCGCACAGCCCACGAAACGAGCAGGATACAGCCGGACCGGACTCCAATGAATACGATACGCGGCTAGCATGCGAAATATGTAAGCAATCCTTTGATGAGCCTAAATCTTGGGTGAGGCATTTGGAGTCACACAGCGTCAACACATCATCGACCGATTCAGTAACTATAAACATGGCGTGCGGCACAACGAATAGCAACGGCGGAAACACCGCCGCCACTATAACCAACGGGGGCGACACTTTAGTCAAGGCGTACCTGCCCAAGAAACGTCGAAGAGTGTCGGTGAGTGAGAATAAATTACTAAACAATTCACAGTTTAACGAAGACTTTACAAACACCAATGGCAGCAGCAGGAGAATAACGCAGCTCATGTGACACTATGTTGTGACTTATGCTCCATGTATGTACATACATAAATACGAAATTTTTCATATTCCTTTGGTACTTAATTTTTTGAAACTACATATTTCTTAGATCTTTTGAGACCCCAGCAGAGTGGGTGCGACATCTAAACAACGAACACACCGAAATAGAGCTGGCCATGTTCAATAGCAAAAAGGACAACGAGCAGAAAAGGTAAGTGGAAGGCATTCATCCTTTCTTATCAATGACAATGCATAATGTGCATATGTATGTATGTACACATCGTTACCTTAATTCACAAAGGTCCTAAAACCAACACTTTTTTCGAAACTGTGTTTTTCACGGTATTTTAAAATACACCTTCTCTAATAATTTGAAAGTGTTAGAATCAAAAACAAGGGAGTTATGTCACTTTTTAAAAAGGCCTATCTATCGTTTTTGATTTGCTTTTTATAATGGGCCGTATGCATAAAACCTAAGCAAGTTTTTGCATTATCTTGATACGCCATTTTGTACTTTAAACGACGATATGTACATTGATTCAAATAAAATTTGTTTAATTGCAGCTCCTGCAACAGCAGCCAACAGCTAATGCAGCAGGGGCATCATAAACGATTCACCCATCGCTCAACGTATGACCAACCCGCCAACGAAACGCAACCAGCTACAGTGTCCGCCGTAGCACCATCAACTGCAAGCTTCTCGGAGCGCTCCGAAGCTTGTGGCAAAAAGTTTTCCACGCACAGCAGTGGCTTGGTGCACAAACGCAGCCAAAACACACTCAATGGCCTCAGCGTCAGTGTTAGCACAAGCGTCGAACCAACGTCGCTCCCATCAAATGCTGCTGATGTTAGCGTAATCAGTAGTGTGGCTACTAGCAGCTTATCTAACGGTAAGTGTAAATGCAAAGACGGCATCAGATCGAATCCAGTTACGAAATAGAAATCAGATTAAAAAACCTATGCATACAAATTTCTTACAGAACAAATAAGTACATCGTCCCAGGCCTGATACAGTCGCTGATATAGAAATGAAGCACAAAACGCTTGAAAGGGCCACCGTATTGCAATCGCAAGTGGAGTGAGAATCGTTACCTATGTCGTTCCAAATATAAACTAATGATGATGAAATCATACTAACAATACTATTTTAATCAAAATTTTTACAATGACAAAAAAAAAATGAAGCGGGCAGTTAAACATTTTAAAATAGATAAAAGCAACTTTTCATGTATGTGTACTTGATATGATGAAGCGATTGAGACTTCCCACAAGCAAGATGAATATGTACGTACATATGCACATCTACATAGCGAGCCCTAACCGCCAAAATAACGTAAGCGACACTTTTTTCAAAATTTTCTTTTTAATGCAGAAATATTCCTAGAGTATCTAGATGCATTTCTGCATCAAAAAGAAAATTTTGGAAAAAATGTCGCTTACGTTATTTTGGCGTTTAGAGCTCGATACATTAACAAACGAAACCACTTTCAGATAACTTTCGATTTGCGAAACAACAAACGTATGATGATGGTATGTGCATATGTACATACATTTGTAATACTAAATAAAATATTTTTGTGAAATATACCCACTTACATAGGCTCATATGGATATACATATGTACATACATATGTATGTGATCAATACATACAAGCATATTGAAAATGAAAAAGTTGTAAACTTTAATGATGTGGACACCTTTGAATATGCTATTTAAAAATACTAAAATATTTGTTAATTATAATCTTGAAAAACAAAAAACTGATTCGAAGGATAACTCCTCTCCATACCATTTACACATTACATACATACATCCCTAAATTTGTGCATGATATGCACATACATATGCATGTATGCCTGTACAAGTATACATAAGATTGTGTATATGTGTGTATGCACATACATATGTACATGCAAGTCCTTAACAGGTATGGAAAAGGTATCTTTTTCAATTTTCTCTCTCTATGTGTGTGTAGTTGACTTAATATAATTGAAAATTCATTCCAAATCCACAAATGATATTTACATTTATCGTGATTTTACGTATTTGAGATATGAAAACAGAAAAATTCAAAATATATTATATTGTATTTAGCTATTTAAGCAGTTTATGCAGCAATGCAATTTTAAATAAAGTATTTTTCTCTAATGTCATAACAGATTTTTTCACTCAAAATTGAATTAATCTAATCGAATGGAAACGGATGGCGAGAATTGCCGCGTTTTTGATACTTATATTGACCGCTGTGTTATCAAGTCAATTTTATCTACATATGGATGTGTGTATGTATGTATGTATATGCATTTGTAGATGCCGCGATGCATATATGTACATACATATATGCATATATACGGGCGTACTATCAAATCCTTCAAACAGAAATCACTCATACACCTTGACAATTTATTACGAAACAAATGTGTTGTATTTGATTTCTTAAAGTGAAAAAGCGTTAGATATATACGTACAAAAATATGTACATATATATGTGTGTATGTGTGATGTATACAGAATGATTAAAGACAATTACAAGGATATGTAAAGCGTGATTGCGTTTCCCGACTGATTTAAAATCAATGGAATTTAATGATATTTGTGTACTTCAAAATATTCCAATATCAAATTAAAAAACGTTTAATCCTCAACAAGTTTTTTGCCGCTTTGCATCGCTCCTGAAAATGAAATCAAACATAAAATATCAGTGCATGAATAGTAAGAGTTTTAATTACATTCAAAACTTATAAAAAGTACACAAGGTTAATAGAAGTCGATTACGGTGTTTAATATAGAAGCTCATAGGCTTTGATTACTGTAGGAATGTCGCAAAAATGTTAGTCACACAGGTATGTATATAAATATAAAAAATAAAAGTTAACACTAAATCCATACATATGTATGTATGCTATGACGCGTGTACATCTAGAAAAGTCTTACACGAGCATATCGTAGTCATGAACATTTTCACGACGGGCTTTCATGAACTTGGCATGTGTTTCACCATCTAAATAGAATCCTTTGACAGCAGGATCGTTTATCATCAGGTCACGCCATTGAATCTACATATATAATGGATTATGTTATACACATTTCACTTTGAGTAAGTAAAGGTAAGCAAGTATCTTACCAGCTTTCCAAAGCGATCTTTATCCATTTCATATTTATCCGGTAGTAAGTATTTCAACATTTCAGAACGTTCACACCACGGCCAGATCATATAATCTAACATGCCTGGCTTTTCGCCGCCAAAGTAGGGTGTTCCACGGGAGCTCAGCTCTTTCTCGAACACATCTAATCCCTTTGAGATGTCAGTTAGTGCACCAGGAGCCCCTTCACTTCCGCCCAAAAATACTTTATACATGGAGCTAACTACAGGGTTGAATCGCTCAATGAGTATTTTGTCTTGCGCTTTCTTTAGAGGATCTTTAGGGAAAAGTCGTTTTTCCGGGTACTTCTCATCGAGGTATTCAGCAATGATGAGAGACTCAATTAAAGCTGGGCTGCCCTCCTCCTTCGGTAATAATACTGCCGGCACTTTGCCCAATGGGCTGAATTCAGTAAGCCATTCCGGTTTTTCCGTAAGATTTATAAAAATGGTGTGATATGGAATGCCCTTGGCATCTAAGACTAAATGCGCCCTATGAGCATATGGGCAAAAGCGCATAGAGAACAAGCGGATTACGCCATCATCCGGCAATTGCGGTTTTTGCGATCCTACATATTTGTTAATGATTAAAATATTTGTGCATATTCAATACAAGAAATTCAAAATGGATTACATACAAAATGTTAAGCATACTCAGGTTTTTTTTTTACTTATATCCGATAACGAATTAATCAATACTACGTGCAGATTTTAAATATGATATTTAAGCATGACTGGACGAATTTCTTGTGAAATGTGCATGTGGCCCTACTGTGGTATGAGCCCAATTTCATTTTGTTAAATAAAAGCCTGTTTTAAATTACCTTTAGCCAAATGTTTGCCACCACTCATTGTACTTTTCTTACAATACCACACGAAAAAATGATGCAGATAAAGCAACTTTAATGTTAATTTATACCTATTTTCCAACGAACTTTGCAAGTAAAGTCACTAACTTGTTTTGTTTTTAATAAAACGAAATGTCAAAAACTGCCAAACGTCAATTCATTGGAAGTCATTGGAATGCACTACCGATTCCAGAGATTCTCTTCGTTCGATTAGGGTTGTACAAAAACATCGATGTATCGAGCAACATCGATGGCCGTGGAGAGAACCTCAGTATATCCAGTAAACAAACTTAGCTATTTTTTTTTCGCCAAGTTTGGTCCCCATAAAGGACTAGTGTTGCAAGCAACGCTTTTTCGGCAATTAGGGTGTTGTGCAGCTATTTAATGTGGTGAAAATTATTTAAGCACTGGGGAGATTTATTCACATGGAATTGGAGATTGGGGTAATAGATTTATTTTAAATAAATTGTGAATCTGCGAAAATATCTTTTCAGCAGATGGATACACTTTTTAACCTTTTTCCCGAAAATGTACATACAGGCTCGAAAATATGCGAGTAACATTAGGTTTGTATAGTAACAGTAACATTGCAGCGAGAGCGTAAAAGCAAAATAGAGCGTTAAATTGAGAAGAAGAGAAAACTAGCAGAAGAACTTATTGAACACAAAACTAGCAATAACTTGCAAGTGAACAGTTGTTGCACTGCTTTGACAATTTGCTGTAAACATTTTACTATTTATAAATCAGTTTTAAACTCTTTGCTTTACACACAAGCACTAACACTGTCCAGTACATCATTAATATTTTTGTTTCCACTCATTTTACTTTTATTTGTGCCAAGGCGAATCAATATAAGGTGATTGCAGGAGTACAAAAACAAAAATTTACATGTATTTTGTTTTTGCTTTGGCGGCATAAACTGTCAAAACCTGTAAGTGTGAGTAGAAATTCAAACAAAATTTTTCAATTTGATATCAGAAGCCGTGCGGCGAAACACATACACAAAATCAACTGAGCTAGTAACACCACTTTTTAGGTTCATTCCTTATCCTTTTGGACTAAAATCTGAAAAGTGTCAAAATGCCAGAGCGTAAGCAAAATTCGCTCACTAAAAGAGAATAACAGGAAAAGTAAAGGAACGCAAAAAACCAAATTTTTAGTCCAAAGATTGGCAACAACAAAACTAACGTCAAATAAGAATGGAAATGTATGTACAAAACACATTCACACAAGCACAAGCACAATAAATACTTACTATATCAATTATTTTTTGCCTCCTTCCAATTTCAATTCATTTCTTTTACTTTTTAGATTATTCTCACTTTTTGCGTATTCTTTAATTTCCGTTAATTTAAATTCAGTTGCGTTTGACACTTTTCAGGATTTTGCCAGAAAAAATTCTTCTGACTAAATCTGACTACTTCGGACTGATGAGAGTCATTCTCACTGACTGTTGCTCTCTCATTTTTGCTGTCATTTCCGAGTTAAGGAACGCTTTTTGGACTAAATCTGACTACTTCGGACTTTTTCTGACTATTTCTGGGAGATAAGGAACGCTCCTTTTATATATTCTTTTGACATTTATTCTTCTTCTTCTTCTGCTAGCTAATTTCTGCTAGTAAAAATTTCACTAGCAAGAATTTGCAGCTCTCTCGTGTTGTTACGCTCTCGATTCAGTGCTCTCTTGCAAATTTTTGGGTTATCATACACTTTTCCAGTAAAAGTTTGCAGGTTCCAGTACAAATTAGTACTGACTATTGGTAACTATACAAAGCTATTCAAATATCGTCGCCTCGATGGAAAATTGCCGGAAGCGTCATTTTGACAATTTTTGGTTTTTGGATATCTTCTTTAGTTTCCGACTAATTGACTAAAATTTTTTCGGTTATTTGGTACAAGTTGCGTTAGTATTGCTGTCGTACTAAACTAATCAAGATCTTTTAAATAGAGTTATCTGTTCTTCTTTAGTTTACGACATATTCAGCTTTATCATGAGTTTCATTTTCTAGAACCGGGTCACTTTTCGTTTGCGTGTGTTCACTACAGGTGGATGAAAAAATTGTTGGCGAAATTTTGTTCGGGCGAAACTCACGATTAGGCTGATTAGTAAAAAGTATGGTTAATTTATAAAAATTGTTATCACATTTTGGCGTATATCACTAAAACTGACTGCAAATTTTTTGACAAATGTCGTATACGACAAAATTTTATTAAACTCATAAATGGTTGACACTAAACTAAAAAAAAATAAGATAAGAATTTCATGAACTAGTACATAGCATTCTCCGACACTTTGGAGAAAATCTGTAGTCGTGTTTCTGAGAAATTGCATTCCAAACTTCAATCGTGAGTTACCGAAAGTAACTTGTGACAATCCTTTATCCAGGGATCTACATAAATTATAATTGTCATTATTTTCGCAGTTGGAGTATATGCCAGACGAGTAACATGTATATACATACAAGGATACCTAAATTAGCGCGCTGAACTTGTATATTTATCTCTCTCCAACGCATTAATTCTATATACGTAGGTACCAACGCCTGACAAAGTTATGTCTAAATTTAATAATGGCTCTATGACAAAATATTTATGGAATGTATTCGTAGATTTTTATTTACTTCATTTCATACATTAGTATTGATGTTTTTTACTAAATACCAGGAATAAATATTTAATAAAAAACTATTTCATTTAAGCTTAACCAACTTTTAGTTGCTCGGAGCTAATTTTGGAACGCTTCACGAAATATTTTCATAGACAGTAAATGCAACCCTGGGTGCATCATTAACGAGCTGAAAAACCAAACAAATAAAAAAATTCCATCTGAACCAATATTCCCAAAAATTATAAAGCAAAACAAAAACCATTTTTTCCAATTTATGCACTGTTATTTTTATTATTGCAATACAATTTCGCAGCTCTTCAAACATTTTCCACATTGTGCTTTTAGGGCTAGTAGTTTCCGACCCCATTGGCTCGTTTTTTTTTTCAATTCTGAATTTAGGCTAGGCTTCATGGGAACTTACTGTGGGTGCACACAGACCACATTTTGTAAACTGAATTGTGATATTTAATTTTATTTTATAATGAAAAATGAATTTAATGTGCATTTTTTTAAGTTTACTAGATGTAAGACAACTTTTAATTTTCTTTATATATTGCATGCTTTAGTTTTAATTCTGTTTAAGTTAAGTTGTAAAGGTGAAAATAGGCCTCCTGGGCAACCGAGTACATTAAAAAAAATCGGTAACGCGCGTAAAAGCATACCTCACAAGTGGTGTGGAAAATGCAAGACCAAATATAAATGGAATAATTTTCGAAATTATGAAATGGTTATTGGTATTTTCCATCTCAAAGGGGGTGATTAATTTGAACGTTATTTAAGCTGCCTTTTTGTCGTTTAACCAAAATCTACCCGTGTAAATTGCAATTCAACCGTAAAATGTAAGCGTTTTGGCTAGTCGATATCTTAAGTAAATTTTCCAGTCGACAGAAATCGACCCGTGAAAAGGCAACTTCAGGAATTTTTTAATTTTCTTTTTTTTTTTTGCTTGAGCGTCTTTTGAAGATGTGCCAAATTATATTGTCGCCTTAAATACAAAACAACAATTTCTTTAAGCCATCTTGTGCAGCAATTTGTTGATCTTATCCTAACGGCTACCGAAATCACCAACCTCAACGTAGTGATTAGCCTTCTTGCGCCAGCCTCGGGTTGATGTGTTGAGCTTGAATAGCAACAGGAAGTTGGGGGCTTTCTTGAAGTGAAGTGAATCAACGCGCTTCGCGAAATTTGCGTTCGATCACAAAGCAGAGATTGGGACACGCTTGACCATTCCACGTTTGTACATCAATTCACAAACTGATTTAAGATTTGGATAACCCCATATAGGGGTTCGGCATACGTAGCATATTAATGGTTGCCTTGCTCAATTTGATGAACACACCGTTTTAATGTGGCGAAGACAGAACTGTAAAACTACGCACTTTTTGTGCAACTTTGTTGATACCGCGGATGCGGATCACAAAAGCCAATTTGGATTTTTCAGGCCCGTCGAATTGGCCGCATTTCTTTGCCACACAGCGTTACTCCATCTCACGGCGTCCATGACGGAGTTTTTTTGTTTGATATTTCTCAGCATGCACCAAGTTTTCACATTTACGGAGTGCAATCACAGCAGAGCGCTTTAGTTTACGTTTGATCAGGGTAGCAATTTGCTGACCTGCTCTTGCTGAACTGCAGCTTCGGCTCGGGGACAGGAGGCAGCTTCCTGGAAGGTTGTCTGCCCTTTGCTAGCGGTTTCTTACCGGCCCATGATGGCAGTCATCTTAACTTGTTACTTAGCACGTTGAAAAGGCGAAAAAAAGTTCGCCAAAGGTTTGGAGCACATCGTAAATGAGCCACTCGATTTATAACATTTCTATAAACAATTTAATTAAATACTTTTTATACATAGATATGCTGCAACCATGCACTTACTTTCCCAAATTCCATCCTGTTTATCGGCATAATTTTCCAAATATGCCAGCTACTTCATTACTAATTACTAAATTTTCCAACTGCGCCTTCTTTGTTGGCTCGACATATCCTAAAAAGACAAATTTACATTAAACAATAGAAATCGCAAAAATTAGCAAATAAAATACTTGCTTTGTTTTGTTTTGTTGTCAAATTTCTGAGAAATATGAATTCACCACGATGCGATACAGAAAGAACAAGGACCAGGGATGTAATTTTAAGTAAATCTATTATTCAGCGGCAAGGCGTAGAGCGTTCGGGGCAGCAATATTAATTTGTATCAAATATAACATTAAACGGTGGTTCTAATACATTTTTTGATATTATTAACCAGAGTACATACATTATATGGTATTTCTTTCAAAATTAATGTACTATATGAACTTTTTTTTCAAATATTTCTTAAGTTTCTTTCATGAGTGCTGAAAATTTTTTCAAATATTTCTTAAGTTTCTTTCATGAGTGCTGAAAAGCAACCATGCGTGTAAGAAATTGTGTGCTACCTAAAATTTCACCTCTGGAAACTTTATCCCCATAAAGGACTTCACCACAGTTTTTTTACTGGATATACTGAGCAGAGAACGTTAAATACAGAGAAGCAGCATTGTCATCGCATTTTAAACTTTTTAATCTGAATATTTAGAAATATTTTGGGTACGCAGATAGATCGGTTATGCAATTCTAGTGGAACAAGTGAACGTTTTAAGTGGCTAATAATAATAAATAAAAAATAAAAATCAGCGCGATATTTGAGACACTTTAAACTTGACTTGTTTTACTAGAATTACATTTAGTTAGTACAAGCAAAATTACTAAAATTCATAGATGAACAAAAACGTATGCATGTTTTAAATAAAAGACCATTAGCAGACATTTTCTCATTGTTTGCTCAAATCAGTTAGTTGAGCATTGCTCACGGTCTCACTGTTAAATGGTGGAGAGTACGCGATTATTAACAGCCGCACGCCGCCGAGTGGTATGTACGCGATCTGATTCTGTTGGAACATAAATCAGCCAATTCGATGACAATTCTGCTTCTCTGTATTTAACGTTCTCTGGTTGTTCTTGAGATTTACAACCCCGCTTGCCACTTACTAATTTTTTTGTGTACCAAAACGTGTACCAAAACGCCAAAAAATGAAACCAAAATAGGTTTAAGCTATAGATTTAATTGTTCAAATATTTCACAAATATAGTTAAAGAAACAATTTTTTGAATGTTCTGTGAACTTTTTTATAATTGTGGAATGCTGGTTTGGAGACAAATCGGTTGTCGTACTTCTACCCTGCGGGAAACGCCAACAACGAAAATGAGTTGGAACATACCTTTATTGAGTTACTGTTTCTCCATCCTAGATGTAGTTTTGAAAGAGTTCAGGGCTTTTAATGCAAGTATAAAATCTGTACCCTTTAGAAATTACAACCTTGTAGAGCTGCTGGAAGGATAATTTCGGCAGCATTTTGACTGTATATTTAACGAGGGATCTTCACAGATTGGTTTTAAAACTATCAAGAGCCCTTAAAGGTCCTGGCTTCCAATGCTCGCCAAGTTGCTGATACCCAAAGCGCTTTGGCAAGCCTCATTGTCAATTAGTATAGTATGTGATGATTCCAGTGCTTCCTTTGGGCAGGTGCGCATGACTCTTATAATGGCTATATAGACAGATCGGTGCTAGGGCGCAGACCTAGAATGTCGAAAGGGGTATAGATAAGAACAAATTAGGGGACTCGGGGTACAGCTGGGAAAGAAAAAGGGGTATTTTTCGGGGAACAAATAAAACCAAATATATTAAACAAACAATTAGGTGTAAGTGAAGGAAAAATGCTCAAACCAATATTAAACGTAAAAACAAGGTGGAATTTGACGTATTATATGCTTGAACGGTTTATAAAACTAAGTTCATAATTCAGCCAAATATTGCTAGACAACTCTGAATCTCCGGTAATAATAACTTCAATGGAAAAAGATATTCTGCTTATCCTAAGTTTCCCCTGAAAAAAAAAATTCACCCGAAATTCGTACGTATTTGGGACTTCATAAATCTCTTGTACACAAACGAAGGCGAAAATATAATGATTTGGGTCATCCACATGATGAAATAAATTTTTATTGAAATGGTTAAGTAATAGAACTAAAGTAAATATAATATCATCGTTGCTGTTTACCCACAATTTTACGGACTTTTGGAAAAATACTGTAATTTAGTTGGTACCTCGGAGCCTGCTGAGCGCCTTTTTTTGTTCAAATGCGGGTGCTCCAGCCACCACAAACATGTTTAAATAATAAATAATTATCGGTGCTAAAACATTCGTTTTATTTTATTTATGGCCAATTAACAAGAGAATTAGAAATTTTTTATGGAAAAATGTTTTTGCGAAACTCACTGTTAAAAAGTGCCTTTAAAAATTCGATTAATCGATTACTTCTCAATAGCTCTGATTGAGTAGTCCATGAACTGACAGGTTTTTACAGGAACTTGCAGAAAGTTACAGGAAAAATGACCCCGTACTCAAAATTCCTCCAAAATCCTGTAAATGAGAGCGATTTTCGGAGAGTTGTGTATAGAATGAAGTTTAAAGATTTTACCCGAACTTTTTCTTCTGGTAAAATCATGAAAAGTGTCAAGCGATCACCGGTTGACGTTTTTACCGGAAAAATGGATTTTTTACTCCCGTACTTTTCGGTTGTTACTCACTTTCTACTCTCACTTCGGAGAGTAATTTTGCTGTTTAACATTTTTACAGAATTTTACACGAAAAGTATTAGACCAGAGCTAATAATTGAAATTAATTGTATTAATGATTAATTAATCGATAATTTTATTTTTTTTGTCATTCCTAATCTTGGGTAATTTGATGAAAAAAAAGGCAAGACATACTATCCAAAAATTGCGGAATTATTAAAACTAGGTTTGTGGTTGGATATTTTAGTAAATGATATGAAATTCACGCCAAACGACAGTAATGGCGGTTGGTGAAAAGTGCCGTTGAACGCCGGCAAGTTTCTGCGCTTTATTTTTCGTAGTTAAATATCTTTTTTTTTTTTATAAATTTATTTATTTTCTACTTTATTGCATTAACGCTTTAATGCACACATATCAATAAAAGGCAAACATGTCGTGCTCCATTCAAAACTCATTTTACTGGAATGCTGAGGAGCCTTTGATTGCCTAAATATTTTAAATAATTCTTTAAATAAAAAATGGACTTGTATGTACTGTGATTATTAGCAAAAAAACTAAACAAAAGTCAACGCGATTTACTAGGGTCTTGAAATTTGAACTTTAACCTACTGCATACCCAAAATTTTTCTAAAAATTATGAATGACATTCGACTTTATTTCAAAAGTATTTGTTGGTAGCCAACGGCTTCCGTCTTCAAAAACTCAAAATATGTATGTATGTATGTATGCACCAATTCGTCGAAATGACAACTGTCAAACGCTTGTAAGCGCACACTATGGAGTTGCCCAGTTTTTACGGACGTTGGCGCTGGGCAACGGATCTTGCAAACGCACGTATACGGCTTGCCAATGGAGTTGCAGCTTAAAGGGTTCCAGCGTATCAGAAATGGAAAGATTTAAAGCAGAAACTGGTTGGCGGCGTAAGATGTGTGGGCGCAACAATGCTAGGCAAAGCAGGGCACCGCTTCTTAAGCGCGTTTCAATCGCAATTTGATCTTGAACGAGTTGCAGAGAAAATAAATTAAAAATTAAAATTCAGATATACATACAGTCAGTCAATAAAGTTTAGCTACAGCGATTTTTTACTATACCGGCAACTATTTTTCAAATATTATATTTTTCAATAATTTCTTATAAAAATATGGTTAATTCTACAATAAAAAAAAAAAATGTTTTTTATATGGAAAAAATGTGCGACACCTTCAACAAAAAAATTTCCGAAAAATCAGTGGTAAGTCCTAGCTTCTTCACTATATTATATTAAAATTGAATGGGCTAAAAAAATGCATACTCAACTTTTTTCTAGAGAGCGTAAATAAAAAGTGCAATATTTGAATGAAATTTTGCAGAATTTTCTTTAATTTTGCACAAGGTGTTATAGAGTTAACCACATTTTTATAAAAAATTACCGAAAAATAAAATATTTAAAAAATAGTTGCACGTATTGTAAAAAAATTCGCTGTACCTAAACTTTATTGACTGACTGTACATACATATGTACATATATTGTATCTTTAGCTATGTATGGAGTTATATAAAATTGCCCACACGTAGAAGCTGGCGCTGGCGTTGGTAATTTATATACCTACATATGAACATATTACATACATCTGTGGGCATATACTTACGCACACCAATGCAAATACGTTTCTATATACCTGTGTACGTATGTATTCCTTTGGGGTGCTTCATGCAAAAAATTCGGGTTTTCTACCGGAATTATAAAATGTACATATTATATTTTAAGACTTCCGCCAAAATATTTCGCAAAAAATATTAAGATTTACGTGAGCCATGTATAATAATAATAATAATCTAATAGATTGGCGCTTACACAATATGTAAGTATTTGGCCGAGCTTCTCCTCCGATTTGTGGCGTGCGCCACAAAGGAAAGGGACCTACAGTTTTACGCCGATCCCGAACGGCGATTGTATTTTTATGCGAAGCTGTTTTTGTTGGTCGGAAACTAGGCTCGAGCCAAGGCCCTGCGGAATGGTAGTGAGGCGCACTGCTAACCATTACACCACAGCGGCTATACCGATTTGAAAATACCTCCAAAAATCTCCATTTTTTGATTCCGTTGATAAAATTCTTCAGCTTTTTATGCAGACCTTTTAAGCTTAAACTTTTCTATAACCTGTAGGGATTTTTTAGAACAAAAAAAAATTTTTGAAACTATGTAATTTAATTTATAAAATCTCGATTTTTTGAGGTATTTTCAAATGGGTTCAGCGCAAGTAAATCTTAATATTTTTCCGAAACATTTTGGCGGAAGTCTAAACACAAATCTATTATATTTCCGATAGAAACACAGTGCCGATTTTTTGTGTATGGAGAGTGATGCGCCCTAATATACATATGTATGTATGTACGCTTCAGCTCAAAATTGCATATTATTTAGATGCCATAAAGAGGAAATACATTTTTAGCCTACGACTTTTTTATTGCGACTAATTCAAATAATTCTGCAAATAGCAAATCGCTGAGTGTTGCAAAACAGAGTGTTATTCGCATTTCGCACCACGTTCGTGTCATAAGATTCCACTTCGGAATAATTCTTATCGCATTTTGTTTATTTGACATGCGCGCACTTTCAATTTGATCGATTTTGCTCCATTCTGATTACTTCAACGAGCTAATTATCACTCATTCACTTGTTGTATTTGTTTATTTAAGAGGTTATAAGCCTCAATTTTTTTTTTTTTTTAAGTTCAAGGTTATGGATTTGTTAAGCCGCCTTCATGCACTCCCTCAGCGCTTTTGTTAATTTATGAATTCGTGTTTGGCTTTTTCGCCGATAAAACTCAGATTCGATTGAAGTTTTTTTCTTTTTTCGTTCGAATACCAAAAGTCGGCTAATTAACATGCAAGCGGCATTTAACTGTTTTGTTTGTTCTCACTTTTACTCATCGAATTGATTGACTGCACGAAATTCATGATTGCATGGAAAATCTGTAAAACGAAAAAGAAACCAATCTAACGATTTGTTCGTCGTTATTTTAAATATATTCTACGTATGTAAGAAGTTGTTGGTGAGTAATCCAAATGCAAATACATAGATATACATATATACACATTTGTATACAATTAGGTTATATCGACTGCTGAGTGGAATATCGACCTATCTCGGCAGCCAGTTCGAAAACGCTCTATCCGACTTTTTTCTTGACGTAACACCGTAATGACGTAACATCAATATCATAAGTACATCCACTTAATAGTTACGACTTTTGGCACGCCAAAATTGAAAAAGGGGCACAGTGTGCGTCCCACGTACACGATCACGATTGAGAGAATTCTATCATTCTTGGTACACGATGGTGAGTTTTCATTTATGTACATGTCGCTCTCATAAGTTTGATCGCGGGAGGTGTGGGCACTTTTAACCGTCGTAAAATATTAAGCTTAACATTTTGGTCTTAGAGGATTTCTAACTACACCGAAATGTTTTGACGCTGATAAAAATATATGTATATAATTAGCCCCGTAAAACCATTTTAACCATTATTTTACATAAAAGAATGTTAAGATTAAGATATTACGACGATTAACACGTCTTGTGAATTGGTTCAAATAACAAAAAAAATAGCCAATCATGCTATTTACGCTATCTATGCACCATGCTAGACAGTGAATACCCCTATTGAAATATTTAATTCTGTATGGATGAATATACACACACATACTATTTGTATGACTTTCTGTGTTTCTTAAATTCTACTTGTAAAAGAATAATCTGAGATCAAGCAGTGTGTAGGCATAACACATTGATAAATTCACTTACATATATGTATGTAAGACATTCGTTACTTTGGCTTGAGATTTATTATTATGTATGTATTTCTATTTTTTGGTTATCTAGTTCATAACCAAATATAGGATTTCGATTACTTTCTAAATTATCTACATATTTTAATTGGTTGTTGTCAGATCAACGAAATAAACCCAAATTGGTCACATTGTGTTAGGCGTCGTTAGATACGCTGCGAATATTCTTGATCTCTGTTCCTATTGTGGAGCCAACAGCGACTCGGAACACTCCCTTGTTGCAGCTATCTAAAAATAATTTCGAATTGCTGTGGAAGAAGTGGTTGGTTTCTATCACTCCAAGAATCCAACCTCTCTGCAGCTGGGAGGCAGGAATGGGACATGAAAATTCTTTAAAGAAATATGGTAAATATGGAAGATGACAATCTGGTAATACATACAGGGTGCTATTGACATTTCTGTGCACTTCATAAACTAAATGTGTGGCTTCATGCTTGGCCAATTCACTATTGGCCAGTTTTTACAGTTTGTCAAATCCTAGAAAATACCGTAGATAAACAAATCGACATAAACCGATTTTCTTGGATTTAGAGCAGATTTTTTTAGCAAGAATAGAAGCGGCGCTTCTACGACGTCATGTCTTATTATGGGTTTTGCGAAAAACTAATGTGGCCATGAAGATTGAGCGCAACCTTCAGCTCCGTCCAAATTAAGAAGGTCCTCTAGGCGACATTCGAGGCAGGGAGACTCACTGTTTGAATCACAGCGGCACTTAGTATAGCCAAAAGACGATGCTGCTGGCAAATGCAGATGACATTGACTTCGTCGGCCTCAACACCTGTGTCAATTGCGTGCATTTCCAAGCTTAATGCAGAAGGCAAGGAAGGCTGGTCTTTTGGCGAACGGCTATAAGAAAAAGTATTTCCTAAAACACACACAACGGGTATTTGAGCTTTTGGGCATATGTTATTGCTGGCAGTTATGAGGACTTTGCCCGCCAGGGATCCAGATTCCAAGATCACTACATACACACACAGGTGACGCTTCGCTGAAAGGATGCTTCGACTCGGCAACATATTGAAAGAAGGTGAGAGAGCCAGAGTCGAGGCAAGCGTAAAAAGCTTTTCATAAGCATAAAACGATTGAAGGATAGCTTTTAATTGTGAAGTATGAATACTTTTGAAAAATATGTTTTATCCGCAGCGGTGATCAAATCCAGAATTTAGAGCTGGTAGGCTAGGTTCAAACGATAAAAGAATCGACTTTCCCCCAATGCACACATATCGCTAGCTTAGAGTGAAAAGTTGCTAAGTCCACATTTTATGGAAACTCATATTTTGATACAGGAGCCTAGAGAAATTAAAAATGCGTCGATTCGAAAAGGGTGAAGGTCCTTGTTTTATGTTTTCTCGTTTATATTCAATGAAAGTTAAATGTGGTAAGTCCAAAAGAAGCACCGATAAGGCCAAAATAGTACGAAATCTTTTAATGAGGAACCAATCTTTCTGATTCATGTTGAAAAATGTTGTATTCAAATACAACAAATACTTGGAGAAAATGGCTATAAAAAGTTTCTTTCCTCTCCTGTACAATTTTTAAATTGCGACTTAGCCTCTTTTCACTCTAAGCTAGCGATAAATCATGTTTATGTCCGAATATATATATGTACATACATATACATATATATATATATATATATAATACCTCTATAATACTCTTGTCCGAGCCCACGCTGCTTTGGCGTAGCCACATTTACTATAAGGCATTGCTTAACTCCGACACTTTTTCGGGACGTTGACCATCTTCAGCATTTGTTGTGGTTCAGCGCTTCCTAAAACCGGTGCGTTTTCACTTGACCTACGCTAATAAATTACCTTGTACAAATTTGGGCAAACATCCAAAACGGGTTAAATCAATAACAAATACACCAAAGAACACTAAAATACAGTCAAAATGCGTATCTTGCTTAAAAAGTAAATAAAATGAGAGGCATCTCTAAATTTAGAAGTGGCGACATCAAAGTAAAAGTTCGCTGAACTCAGATGTATTTAAAAACAAAAAAAAACAAACAATTAAAGCAACGAATTAATAGTTTAAAAATATGCGTCTTAAGTC
The DNA here is from genome assembly GCF_013731165.1 of Rhagoletis pomonella. Classification (NCBI taxonomy): domain Eukaryota; kingdom Metazoa; phylum Arthropoda; class Insecta; order Diptera; family Tephritidae; genus Rhagoletis; species Rhagoletis pomonella. Next base: position 17,926,984 of record NW_023458566.1, read on the forward strand.
CAAAAACAAAAAAAAAAAACAGCAAAAGCAAAAAAACTCTGCGGATTGCACTATTCACTGAAATCAAGCGATAAAAAAAAACCACTAAATCAACAAAATGACATTCAAATAGAAATTTAAAAATTTTTGCAGTGAAAGATTATTAAAATAAGTAAGGAATTAGGCACAAGCA
>NW_023458566.1:17927255-18054803 GCF_013731165.1 Rhagoletis pomonella
AATCAACAAACTTTCGTACAAATTTCCAGCTTTGTAACTCGATTTTTTCAAAGATTTTCAATATGCAGTTTTAAACTGTAAGTTTGAGGTAGCTAGATTTTTGGCATTTTATTTTTTATTTTTCTGGTGAGGTTATGCATTTTCTTCCATACAAAGTATGTATGTATGTATGTATGACGATATTTTTATACGGAAGAATGTGCACAACAACGTCAGTTGTTATCATTATGAGTGCCACAATAAGTAAACATCTTTGTTGGCTTTGTTTGGCCCGCTGCCAACCATTAAAAATAATCAAAGGAATTGCTTTCATTTCGCTTCGTATTCGCATGCATATAAAGACGATCATTTATTTAATCTTCCACAGCCCAAACAAAATAAAGTATTCATTTTATTTACATAGACGTACATCTAGCGAGTATAAATATACCGATTATTTGTAAATTAGTTAAAATTCCACAAAGGAAAAAGCCGCATCTGTGCATTTTATCTGCCATCTCAATTTGAGTTGTTCCATAGATTTTATATGTTTTTTAATGTTTATTGCAGTGGCTTTTTCCTAAGAAACAAATATTTGGCAATAGCAGCAGAGCAGAGTCCACCTCCCTCCCAGTAGCCCACTTCCCACAAATCATTCAAATAATCTCAGATCAATTCAGTGCATCAGCTTGCATTGCACGTACCGCTACACGGCTACAACATAAACGCTTATCTACATTGAAATGCAAATGTATGCATTAAAACACACACATACATATTTATGTATGTATGTATGTACATATGTATATGCAAAGGTATGTACATTTGCATGCATTTATGTAGGTATGAATATACCCTGCAGAAAAAAATTATCAATAGATGAAAATAACCAACTTATAGTTAGCCTTTTTGCGGGATTTCGATAAATAACCAACTTTTTATTAGCTATGACAAAACTAACTTTAAGTGAGTTGTAAAGTCGTGCAGGAATCTTGCAGACGTTATCGAGAGTTTTTTTTTTCTTTACAAGTTTCTATTTAAATATACTCCTACAAAAAAGTTCTTTCAATACACTTTTCTTCTGCATTTCACAGATTCTTTTTCGTATTCAGGACGAATAAAATAAAGGACGAAATTTTATGCTATCATTTTGATGTTATGTCTGATGGAAGTCAAATGTGGGAACACCTAAAAGAGAACATGTAAATAAATAAACAAATATGTAATGTTAAAAAAAAAAAATAAATAAAAATATAAAAAAATTGAAGAAATATTTTTTTTTATTGATAATTTATGTCCAAAAGTAGATAGCTACAAGTCAGTTGACATCTAATGAAGAGGAAATCAGAGATCACGGTTAGTTATGGCCAAAGGAAATAGTTAATAAATAGTCTCCACTAGTCGACTGCTAGTTAGTTTATAGTTTAGCTACAAATTAGTCCCATTTCCTGCCGGGTATGTCTAACAAGTCCAAACGTAGCGGTGTGCCTTTGCCAAATATGACCATTCCAACAAGTTATTGTTGTTTGCCGTTGTCAACATAGAAATTTCAAAGAAAGCTAAGTTGTAAATAATGAAAATGTTGGATATAAATTATTTGCAAATATAAAGTAAGCCAACACCAAGAGCCAACTGACGACGATGGGCCAGCGCTGGCGATAGGAACGGGCGGCCGGGTGGCTTTGTTACAGTTGGCCGGCAATTTGATTCCCAGCGACGACGACGCAAAAGCGCAAGCGCAAGCGCAAGCGCCAGCTCCACTGCCCATATTAGCGTTTGTTCATTTTGGTAGCCGCTTATTCAATTGGCCCCCCCATTTGGTTGTGCTGCGCGCGCTAATTGGGCCTGCCGGCCTGTCTGGGGGACCATCGCGTCACTTGGCAGCACAATTTCTTTCGATTAAACGATTACACAATTTTGCGTTTAACTTTTTTCTTCGGCCGCATTTTGGCTTAACTATATCAACCGTGCTTGTGGTTTTTTGTTGTATATTTTACTAGTAAACAATGTTTTAAATTTCGAATTTGAGTCACTAAATGTACGTGTTATATTTAGTTACATAGTTACATGTATTTAAGTGTATGTTGTTTTGGCAAAAACATATTTACAACAAGTGTATGGGCAGTGGTTTATTGACTCACCCTAGGCCGTAGATACATACATATATATGTACATATTTACATATTTTGAATTTGACCTGCATACAAAATTTAGAGGAAAACATTGCTTTTCGAGGTACAACATTTGAAAAAAAACGCATATTTCCGCGTTTAGCCAATTTAGGCTGTCAATGTGTTGGGATGAATTTTAAATTCAAATAGGTGAATTTCCATACTACATGAAGTAATTACGTGTTTTGTTTGTTTTTTAAATACATTTATGTAACCTAGTATGACTCTTTTCACACATCGATATTTCAAAACAAATAAGCGAAGGAAAAAAATTATACCTACATACCTAGCCACATGTTTAAAAATACGTATATACATACAAATACAGTAGAGACTTAATACCAGATTCATTTTCCTCGCTGCAACCTTTTGCCAATGTAATACCCTACTCGGCTCCGTTCAAAGTTACAGTCCCTCGACCATACTCAATCCTGACTCTTGCGTGCCGTGCAGTAGGTATGGCTACAAGCGGGCGCCTTTAAAGCCCCTACAAGTAGTAAATTGTACGCTGGGCTTGGAGCCGGTCATTTGAAAAAGAATTCCAGTGAACAGGCCTCGGTGCCGCAGCTGTCGTGCCTCATAGCTTTCGCAGCATAGAGAAGGAACCTTAAGAGGTTGTTCTATAGGTAAACGAAGACAATATAAGTACCATCGGCAACACACAAAGTGTCTTACCATCACAGTGTCACTGTTTACAGTTAAAATTTTGAAATAGTGAAGGACTTCGACTACTTAGGATCCAGCATAAGCACCATCAATAATTCTAACCTGGAGTACAACCGCAGAATAACTCTTGGCTATAGGTGTTACATATGTTTGTATGTATGTCGTGGAAACATAGACGATGCCGAATAAATATGAGAAGGCCTAGAGGCCTGTCAAGGACACATTTCTTCGATGATGGTTAAGTAAAAATAGCCTTCAATAGGCATCCATGGGTGGACAAAGAACTTCATATGCTTTTAACGCTTCTATTTTTAAAGCGCGGATAGAGTTCAATATTCTCTAAAATTCTCTAGCCATCATCGATTTTTTTTTTGGTCTCCTATGTATGATCTCAAATTACGTTAAATGAAGTGACATCATCTATGTTGAAGTAGTCTGTAAGTAATTTTGTTGATATACATATGGAGATTTCTATTTGATAATTAAATATAATGGAAAGATAGATAAGGTTAAAAATGACCTCTCTCCACTTCGTGAATTTGGGATAAGAAAAAAAGAAGAAAATTATATTCATTTGAAAATAATTATTAATTGATTTTTATTTTTTCGCCCAAAGATAATAATTATTATTGACTTTTATTTTCTCTTTTAAAAATAATTATTATTCAAAACAACTCAAAACCTATATTCCCTACAAAAAAGGAATAAGTTCCAAAATTTTCAAGTTAAAATTTCAGTAAGTTGCGGCTGTATGGCCGAAAAAATAAAAATCATAAAGTAATCTTTATTTGTGACAAAAAATAAAAGTCAAATAATTGATTCCGTTGAGCGAACAACTAAAATTCAATAATAATTATTTTGTTTTTAAGCGAAAACAATAAAAATCATAAAATAATGATTAAATGCTGATTTAAATAATTTTACTCATAACGATTACCGTCCCTGGTTAATTCGTTTGAGAATTGTACATTGTACATTAAAGAATTATTCATATTTCCTTTTTCTAATTATATTTATGAGAAAATTGATTTTTTCTGAACCGCATATCGTAAATTTGTAGATACACATGAATTTGTTTGCATCTTGAAGCATTTTGACTTTAACAAAGTACAATGAGTATTCGCTAGAATAATCAACTAAAAAATGTAAATAAAAATGACTGCGCTCAAATTGGTTAAGATATTTCAAGCTGGAGGCGGCTTAAAATTAATTTAATTCTCATTGAAATTTTACTCCATATCAGCACATTATTTACTGATTACTTATGGAATTGAGGTGTGGTAAAGTCTGTAGGTTCTAAACTTTTTTTGTGTTCACCAATCAGCAAATTATTCATCGACATTTTTAGCCTGTAATTCTATCCGAATTGCTAGCTTTTACACACCCGGTTAAGCGGAACTTTTCTCCACATTAACTTGATTAATGACACTTTATTTTGTTAGACGTGCGCGGCCCACACTACTTTTACCATAAAAAGCTACTTATAAAAATTACAAAAAAAAAAAAAAAAAATCATTAAATAAATTAAGCCGAAGTTAGACATCGAAGACATAAATTTCGCAGTGAATTTGCGAACTAAGGCAAAAAGACTGAGGGAGTGACAAATACTGTTCGGTCTCTCCACACTGCAGACAATTAGCACCGAGCGGAGCAAATGGTCACCCACAAGCCGGTGGCGGCTAGTACGCCAGCCTACACCGGCAGCACAGCGATGGCGCCATAGATAGAAAGGACAGTCAGTTATCGCCGAAAGCAAATACGATTGACACACATGGCATTGATAGCTCTCTGAACACTGTACAAAAAAATAATGAGTACATATATACATAAAGTAGTTTTACATGAGGATTAATAAATAAACCTTTTCATTGTTGTATACAAATTATGTTTGTATTTGTGCGAGTTGGTACATAAAACTTAATGACGTCAAAGAATGAATGGATTTATTGGCGTACATTTTCTACATCTCTGTGTCTGCACGTATGTATGTGTGTGTGTGTATGTACATTACACGGTATCACGATGTGCTTTTGAGTCGAAAAAGAGTAAATTTTTCAACGCAATTTAGAGCACTAGGAGAGTATTTCAGGAAAGCAAAAAATTTTTTTCGTCACCCCGTTTTTTTATAACCTCCATATTTGATGTCCGATTTCTGTCTAAGGATACATCGTTGTAAATGTTTAAAAACAGTTTTGTGTATGTACATATATAACTATTATTATGTCTCATAAATTTTGAAAGCTATGTTCATTTGTCTGAAGACGACACCCTGTATGCAATGTTATGTATCAGAAAAATAATCTCCATGTAAAATTATAATCTTTCTGTTAATAAAATACTACTTATATTTTATTAAAAAGCAGTAAAAGTTCACATGTGTGTAATAATATCAAGTAAATATTTAATGCAGGACTCGTTTAGTAGTTTTTACAGGGTGCCGCCAAAAAAATGTTTATACTCTTGAAATACTCTCGTAATATCGTAAGTGTTCAAAATCAAATTAAACTTTTTTTCAAGCTTTTATTAAGTGGAATCAAATCTTGCGATCAATTTTTAACTAACTTTTCGATGAGCTAGGGCAGTGTTGCCAGAATTTTTTAAGCGATGCAGCTAAATGGATAAAAAAAGAGCTTAAAACAGCTAAATAAAAAATTTTTAAGGCTAGAGAAAAAGCTAAAAGTGTAATAAAGGCAACTATTCAAAGGTTTTATTAGTTTTTCACAAAAACACGGCAAAATAGGTACATATGTATTTCTAACATTCAATAAAAAATTAAAGATTATTTGCATGATACAAAAAAGAAGGTGGTTTCAATAAACAACTTTTTGATTAAAAATCAGATTTTTGACAATTGCTCAATTGTGAAAAATTCTGGATGGAGGCTGCTCATCCGTGGAATTGCTTGAGCTTGTATCGTCTGCCTTGATAATACTCCGTTAGGGTGCGGGCATATCAACTTTCTTGAAATATCAATTGAATAGTAATTAAACCCGATGATAGTACAATATAGGTATTCACCCAATTGAGCAGAGTACCAGGCCACTTACTCATTTTGGTGAATACCCCTAATAAAAAACATGAATTAATCTGCTAGGTGGCGCAGGTGTCGAAATATTTGAAAAATCAATATTTATGTGATATGCTTTATATTTGGAATATATTGAAAAGGAATAACTCCGTGAAATATGGCTGATAGGTGGCGCAGGTATTTAGAGAATCCTCCACAAAAAAATTACTCGTAAGGTGTTGCGGCGGTGGATTTTTTATGTTTTATTTACCAATTATGAAAGCTTGTCTTTTAAAAATTTTATTTAAATTACTTCTTTGTGCCCTTACAGATGCCAATCCAATCACTTGGCCAGTGACCTTGATATCGCTCATTTTTTTGGCGCTTAATCCGCTGCACCATTTTCAGTATGAATATCGATTGCCCAACAAGTGTTTGTTTAGCTAATTTCGCCGTAAATGAGAGCAGTCAATACATACATACATACATAAGTATTTGCTTTAGGCTATAGCGCGCCGCACAGAGTTTGGCCCGCAAGCTTCACTATCGGTGGAAGCAATCTTCCGGTGTAGGCATTTTGTTTAGCCCAAGCGACGGTGCAAAGGTACATATTTGCGTACAATTCACGCCCACGCACTCACTTGGCGTGCAAAGGTCTGAGTTTTAAAAAAATTCAACATTTTACGAGTACTGCAAGCACAGCACAGCAGCTGGCGTCACGCTTCATTATACTCTAAAGCGCTCGGTGAAGCATAGCAATGCGTGCTTGGGAAAAGTCTTTGTTCAAACGCCATCAAAATCGCGTCAACATAAAAAAAAAAATATGTATATAAATATATGATTGATCAGGTGATAATACCTATACATTTGTGTATGTTTATTTAATAAGACGAAGTTTTGGCGCCAAACCGAGTCTGCGCGCACAATTTCAAGGCTAAGTAAGCAAGCAGCAGCTACACAACATCAACAAAAACAGCTGCTGTGAGCGTAAGCACAAAATTCTATGATTCATGATGAAAAAAAAATTAACTAAATTAAAGGTGGATTTGCAGAGACGCCTACATAGCCGCGGCGGTGCAAGAGACAGTGTTGAGTGAATACCGTTTTAAATTCATTGAATTGGAAAACAACAGTGGATACGAGTATTTCTCATACTTGGCTCTGTGTAATTAAAGCGAAGTGATTCTGCAACAATATAAAAATTTGACAAGTATGTTGGCTGCTTGGAAATATGCAAATGTGAAGTAAATCAATGAAAAATTTATTTTACTAAAATATGTTATACCACCGAGTTACTAGAAGGGGTTGCAAAATGGAAAGCTAAGTGCTCTAAATTCGTTGATGGGAAACAGTTTGCTAAGGGGAAACTTTCCAATAAGGGCATTGGTTAAAGGGAAGGGCACCTCCCACCCATTTTTGGAGAGGGCATGAACCGTCATTGTTTAAAAAAACACTAGAAAACCGGCCCGGAGATCCTTAAATCTAAACATTTGAACTCCCTCGCTCACTCACAAACTTTGAAATTTTTAATATTGAATAGCATGTTGTTGTATCGGAAATTTGTATGTTCGTCACTAAAGTCAATATCGTCTAAAGGTATCGTTACCGTTAGTTTTATATTTCGTTACCGTTAGCGTATTGATATTTGTGTCTGCTTCTCAGATATATTTTATATTTGCCCTACTTAAATAAAATTTATTTCAAAAGTGCAAACTGAAAATTATGGCAATAGGGGTATTCTCGCAGTCTTGCAAAGTCCTTTCACGGTGCACGGATTACACACGGCTGCAAAGCTGTCCCATAGGAAAACCGGTTTTTAGCGTGCAACCCGTGCGCCCCCGTGCAAGGGCATTTGCAAGACTCCGAGAATACCCCTAATAATTTAAAAAAAATATGTTAGGATTAAAAAGCATGCAGTTTTCTGATGAATTTCAATTTTGTAATCTCCGTAGCGTTCATTTTTAAATTTCCGCAAACAATGGAATTGTCCAATGTATGTATCGATCTTCGTTCGTTCTTTATAAAAAATCTAACAATTATTTAAATAGATTTTAATGAGCCGCAGCACTGTTGTTGTTGCTGCATGAGGATGGAGGAGAAAGCCCGTTCCCGTACGGCAACCATCAACGAAAAGGCGCATTACGGGCACCAGCTGTGCGCATAGAAATGGCAAACAAAAAAAACTCCCACATTCCCGTCTAGATGTGTGATTATGTGGAGTATTGGATTTCGCACTGACTGTGTTTGCTGCTGCTGCTGCTGCTGCGCTGCTGCCGCCCGCGATCAATTCATTGTTGGCAAGTTTTCAGTTTTAAACTCAAAATGGTTTAGCTCAGCTTTTAGTGGCGTTTCAGCCAGCTTCGTTGACGGACGTGTGAATGCAATAATCTCGGCGCCGAGCTGTGTGGTGTAGCAAACAAAAGCGCAAACTACGCGAATATCGAATCACAGACGCGTTTTGTGGCAACCAGCAAGTGACGTACACGCTTGAGTAGTGCCCGCAAGTGCAGTGAGTGGAAAAGCGAACAAAAACGTAAAGGAGACCGAGCGACCGAGCGAGCGACCAACTTAAAGAGCGCGAACTAGCGAGCTGGTGATTTGCCGCCGCCAAGCGAGTGTTGAGCGTGCCAGCGTTTTGCTTTTTTAGAGCATTCACAGTGAGGCAAACAAGCGCGCCGGCGTAACATCAACCAAATCGAGTAGCTCAAACCTTTGAATTGGATTAGTTTTTAGAGTTTCGGTTGTGTCACCGCTTTGAAAGATTAAAATAAACGAAAGTGTTTGCATAAAAAGCAGATTACTTAAACTTAAACTTGTTGATCCTTAGATGCTTAGTTGTGGCGCGCATTTGTCTAGCAACTGAACGGAAGCGCAACAGACGAATTTTTGCGATATTGGAAAAACTTCGAAGTAGCAAAAATACTTACTCACATCGTTAGCTGCGTTTTTGCAATTTTCGCTTTTCATGCGAGCCGCGCAATTAAACGTTGCCTCGCGACTGGTGTTGCAAGTTGCGTGCAAGTAGCAGTTTATGCAACGCCTTTGTTGTTTTTGTTTTCCATTTTGATTTTGCTTTGGATTTTGCATCGTTTTATTGCTGCAATCGGCTTGGTTGGCTTTTCGCTATTTCCGCTGTACTTGAAAAGAGTTTTCAATTAAAAAATTCCCAATGCGAAAAGCATAGAAAAGATAATAATAAACTAAAAGAAGAAATAAAATTGTTAAACAAGCAGAAATAAGAAACGAAAAAGCGGAATAGATGTGAAAATTTTAGTCTGCCTTCAATAAACAAATAAAGGAAGAACAAATAAAAGCGGAAAATATTTAGAGAAAAGGCATCAAGTGAAAATAAAGGCTAAAAACTAAAACAATGTGGATGTATTGTTGGATTTTAACAGTGTGTGCGGTGAGTATTAACTCTGTTAATTTTCAAAACTAAAAATATCCTTAAAATGGAAAGATTGCGAGCTTGCTGGGAGAACGAGTCCTTCTTTTATGTTTTGAAAAAAAAAAACAAAATCTCAACGACGTCTATCAAATGTGTCTTATAAGTAGGAAATTTTTCTCTTTTTAGCCGAATTCATAAAAAGAAGAGGGTCGACGTAATATTTTTTTTTACTTTGGACCACGTTAACCGATTTCTATAATTCTTTTTTTTTTAAGGAAAGGTGGTACCCTTAGAGGTGGTCCCATATTAATTTGATTTAAATCTGATCATTGGATCATGAAGAAATTAAAGATAATCTTAAATTTTTATATAAGACTTGAAGTCGGTTTTGTTGTTTACTTAAAAATTACACTCAGAAAAAAAAATTTCTTGATGCTAGGAAAAAAGTATATTATTCTAGGGAAATATTACCTTGAAATAATAATATGAGTAAACGATTTGACTCAGTTTAAGGAAAACACAATTCCTTAATTTTTAGTAAAAATTTACTTGCCACCCGTGAAAGGAATAAGTATGTAATTTTGCTTGCGACGCTCAAACAGTGGCAATGGCCGACAGAGCAAAGCTCTGGAGTGCTAGTCGACAGATGCAAGGTTCGAGTCCCAGAGCAGGATTTTTTTAAATTTTCTTTTTTAATTTTTTTAATTGTCATTTTTTAAATTGTATTTAAATAACAAATTTATTTTTTATATTATTTGAGTATTTAGGTTTTTCCATATATGAAATAAATTTTACAATTTGTAATTTATATTTAAATTGAAATAATTGACTTACCTTACTCTAACCACCTCCAACCGGATTCGAACCTGCGATCACAGAACCTAAAGCAGGAAAGCAATTAAATTTGTCTTAACAGCACTGACAAAATTCAAAATTATTTAAGGAAATTATTATTTATATTGATGAAACTATTACTTATTTTGAGTAAATTTACTTCTTCAAATTAATGACGCCCTATTTTTAAATTAAGGAAAAATTTCTGAAATTGAGTAAATTTTTCGTAATATTAAGCAAAATACAGTAACTCTAAAATAAGGATTTAATTGATTTAAGGAAATGCTTTTTTCTGAGTGTACTTGTTTCTAGCTTAGAATTCAGCTCTCAAGAAACACTTTGCTTTTGCTATAAATTTTCTTGAAGAAATAAATAAACGAGCATTTTTTCTTGAGAGCTGCAAACTGATTTAAGAAATTTCGATAAATTTTAAATTAAAATTTTTTTTTTTATGAAATTTTAAATTAAATTGCTTGCAAATGTCAAGAATTTTAATACCGACCCTCAGCGGTTCTACCTTACCACATTTTTCTCATGAAGTTACCTAAATAAAAGCTCAAAGTATAAAATGATAAAATAGTCTGCGCTGATCCGTTCTCAACCTGATACCTACCCTGTGACGGAATACAATTTTAGTATGGTGTGTAAAAGATAATTACAATGGCGCCTCTACATACACATACATACATATATGTAAATTAAAAGTACCCTTAAACGCTTGAAAAATACGATTGACGATAAAAATAATTGGAAAACAACTTTCCATATCGCTTTAACGCTTCACGTCGATTCCCAAGCGGTTTCAAACAAATTAACAATTATTTATTAATTTTGAGCAAATCCAATTTACAACACAGAACAAATTACACACTTTTAATATCGGTGACCGACCGTCAAAGGTAAATGAGATTCTCATTGGCGTCCTATGCGCATTTGAATAATTTTAAAATTGATTTTCAACCGTATAATTATTCAATGCATAGATGCACAAGTGTGTACTTGAGTGCTTACACAAATACAAACATACAAACAACAACTATGTAATATGCATTAAACATTAACAAACAACAACAATAAAGCGGATGAAACTCGCCTTGCCTTTCTTTGCACATCTTCCTACCGCGGATGTCAACCAACGCTTGAGCGTAGAGAAGGGAGAAACAAAAAAAAAAAAAAACGAAAATTATTCACCTCCATGGGAAGTCACATATTTGTACGTGAAATTAATTACGATTTGCTATTGATTGCGTTCTTTACAAAATCCAATTAACCACACCACGTTCTTTGTATGTATGTATGTATGTAATTAATATCGATTCTATTCGCATTGCAAGTGTTCACATTTTACTATGCCAAGTACATTTACAATTATTTATTTAGTGTAACGTGCAATCATTGTGCGAACTAAACTCATTGGTCCTATAATTACGCTGACCATCCGTCCTGTATTATACGGGACAGTCCTCTTTTTCGACCCATTGTCCTGGTAATTTATTTATTTTATACGGGACGCCAAATGTTCTGTATTTCTTTTAATGTCCTGTATTTGTCCCGTATTCGGCGCTCCGAAGCCTTAACAGCTCATTAAAATGGCTTGCCTATGAACGAGTTTTAAGTGATTTTGGTATATAATGGCAATTTTCTTTATAAACAGTTATTATTTTCTAATCTGAATGCCTGTGATTCGAATCGAAGAATACATACAGTGACCAAAATATAAATTGAGACCCGACATTTTAGTAAGTTTTGGCTATTTTTCTTTAGTTTATTTAATGTTTATTATTTATTTTATTAAAGTAAAGCTCTTTTCCTAAGAAAAACTATAAAATTAATTCTGCGATGTTTCACCAAAATTTCAAACTTTTTAAATAGAATGTTTAGAAAAAAAATTGGGTTGCAGTTTTGGAACTCATTAAAATTGAGTTTAATAAAGTGCGAATGGAAAGTGCTGCTCATTTGCTTCTCTTTCAAAAAAGAAGGCCGAACATACATAATTTGTATGAAAAAAAGCGTAACACTGTCAACAAAAAAAAACAAAAAAAAATTGCCAACAATTAGTGGTAAGCCTTACCGACTTAAAATTGCACTTTCTGATACTAAAATTTAACGAATTTTTTTAACAAATTTTATGGGGTAAAAATCTCGAGAAAATTATACTACAAATTTGTGATGTTACTATAAGGATACTCTTTAAGGGAAAACAGTGTGGACAAAATTTGCAAAATAATTTTTTGTCCCGTATTCGGCTTTCATAAATATGGTCACCGTACCTATAATTTTTTAATAGAATCCTGAACATAAACAAAATATAAGGAAGCTGGGCTTTGAACTCGAACAGGAAATAGACGAATTGCGTTCTTTATGTATTTAGTACAAAAATTTGTGTGCCATTTTTTGCGCTGAATATTTGTAGTCTCAAGCTGACCATTTGGGGTGTCAGCGCCTAAATTGGTTGCCATTAATAATATTCGGATTAGCAGAAAAAAACAAATAACTTACTTCGTGCATAATTAATTTAGTTTACTACCATTTGTGTTAAAATACATAGACGCAAATAAAATCGAAGTCAACGCTGTTCGACATTTTCGATTGTTGTAGGCCTTTTTTTTTTTTTTTTTTTTTTAATTTTGGGACGGGGGGTTAAAAAATTTTTACGGGGAAAAAAGGAGAAAAAACGAAGAAGAAGAAGCTAGTGATATTTGACCCATATTTGGGTGGCTATTTTGGCGCATTGCCCGAATATTCATTGCCAGATTATGGCTCAGATGACTCAGACGCTCGCTCAAAAGAATAGCAAGCAAATAGTGTATCTAATCGGCTTAAATAATTCAAAGCCAAATTACAAAATATTTCTGTTGCTTTGTTGCTTTGTTGCTTTTGTTCATGATATGCGCCCCGCAGCGTTTTTGTTTCTCAGTTTGCTAAATTCTTTGAGTTTTTGGAATGTCAGCCAAGCAGAAAAAACAAAAAACGACCTTAACTGTATTAATAATCAGAGATCTCAGCGCAGTGCTTTGATGAATAGATAGATCGATGGATTGATGTATGTATTGTTGTAATTATTTTTTTTTTTTTTGGACCTTCATCGCCTGGCGTTAATGTGTAATTTAAACTATTCGCACTGAGTTCACGTACGCACTGAGTTAGCCGTCTCCCGTTATTTATTTAAGCTCTAAATTTGTTACATCAAAAATCGTGCGGCGATCGTTAGACATACAAACCATCAAATGAGAGAAGTCATCAACTGGATATATTTTTACGGTAATTAATTTTGCCATTTCTAAAATTTTTTTTTTTTTTTTTTTGACATTCGTGGAATGCCATTAAATCAACGCTAGAGTGTCTGTGTCAAGCTGCTCGCGCGTGCGTGCGCATATCTGCAGTGGTTGCTATTAATGTGATGTGAAAGATGGGCTGAAGTTATGAAATGTTGAAAACAAAAATAAAATTTGCATTTTCTAAAAAACAATGCCAAAGTTCAGTGGCTCCGATGTGCATACATACGAATGAACCCCGCGAAGAGTTGAATATTATTATGCGACTGCAAGCGCGAGCTTGTACACGCTTTTGGTGGCATGAAGCTGAAGTCGGCTAGTAGACATTTTTGTCTTTTGTTTGCGTTATTTGATATCACACGATTGTGTTTTTGTTATTTGTTGTTGGTTTGCTTTGGCGCTATGATTATTGTTTGCATTGTTGTTATCGTTGTGTGTTACACGCTGTAATACAATGGCAATCTTCGTAATCGTGGGCACGCGAATGAAAACAAAAAAACCTAAATAAAATAAAAGCAAAAAATGAAACGAAATAAAAAAATTCAAAAAAAAAGAAACCTGATGGCGTTAGTTTCCTCTAAATAGGCCAAATGCGCCATTGCTTTGGCAATTATGTCTCGACGCACAAGGTTAAATCGTAGAAATGATTTACATGATTTAGACATTCGAGAGTGGCAGCCTAGCGAGGGAAACAAAAGACTTTAGCAGCGAACCTGGCCAAAATCATTTGGTATTTATGCAATTTTCGGCCAACAAATGCAAGTCAATGAGGGGATTAATTTTAATGGTGAGAAAATGAATAATTTGGGCTTTCCCAATTCGAATTGAATGAACGCAACGGAGTAATCGGCATTGTACTAATGCGCCACACAAAAGTTGACACCTCTGCTGTTGAATTATTAAACCGTTTTTTTTTTTGCTAATTTTTTGCAGCAATAAATTTGTTATTGAAATAGTAGAAAATGCTATTTTTTCGGCAATATGCCCATTGCATTAGAGAGTCTAGTGGGTGGGAAGGCGATCAACCAGACAATACATCTCGCAAAGATTTGGATTTTTTATCAAAGCAAATTTATTTTAGCATTGGTTTCGTAAAGCCCGCCCTTTCTCCAGCCCTGGTATGTTTCAGTTTTTTAAATCATACTTTTGATCGATATTCTAAATATCTGATTTTTACATTGATTGTTAGTTTTAATTGAAATAGAAATCTAGCTCGTTCCGGCTATGCAGACCTGACTGTCGTGAAAATGATGCGATTCCCGAAGAAATACTTTGAAAAATAAAAATCCTAAAGAAGCAACACAGAGAATTTAGAAATTTTCGTGCTACCATCTCACTTTGTCATTTTCTTTAAATATATTGTTTTTGTTTGTTTTTATCGCTTTTGATGGCCACCCGCTTGCTATTGATTATTTTAGTTTACTATATAAATTTTACATTAATTACAAGTCGAACGCAACCAACATAGAAAGCAATAATAGCGAACACTAAGCTCTAGAAACATACATATGTATGTGTAACGCTACATTGGTTTTTGGCATACCAAAGGAATGACAAAATGAACCTAAACCAAAAATAGCAAAACACAAAATTTGAAATTTGAAATTTTCATAGGCAACTCGAGGAGGAAGCAGCCACACCAAAAAAAAAGCTTGGCCGCAAATATGTGGCTAACTGTTCGTAACAACAGCAAATTTGGGTTAACGCTGCTGGACTGCAATCGATCGGCGAGCGCTCAGCGGTCGATAAGTTCAGCGGTTCAGCGGTTCAAGCGGGCAGCGTGATCAGAGCGCGCGCGCGAACGGCATTCAAACAATAATTGCAAATTTTCGCAGACAGTGAATATCAGAGCGGCGAAACTACAAAAAAAAACGAGTGGTTAAATGGAATTTGTTAAACTTGAAAATCTTTAATTTTTGTTACCACGAAAAATGCGTTAAGGCCTTTTCAACAATTTATTTTGCAACTTGTGGTGAGTTAAAAAATTTTTTATAAATATGTATGCAAATTTAAAACCTGCTAAACAACTGGACCACAAAATGAAGAAATGGCGATTGGCTGAGCCACGTAAAGGAGGAGAGAATTTGGCAATTTTGAACTGTGCGAACAGCTTAATTTATGTATGTAATGGCCGTAATCAAGAGAGCTAAAGATTTGCAATTAAATACAAACATAAATTAATCGTTGATGGACAAGATGTTGCCACTCCTGCATTGGCATTGTTTTACCTCCTCTAATCGTCGTCGTCGTCGAAGCAGTCGAATCGCACATCTCAAGTTCGTACCATTTACTTTAATGCAGCGATAGTATCGGCCGATGGTTCGCGGGCTGGCCATTAAACCGCGAATCACTGACCCATTTTCGATTGCCTTTGGACTGGAGTGTTGCGTAATGCAAGCCGCTAGACTACGTAGCGTGTGACTATGCCGGATCGCGAATTTGCTCGCGAAATATAATCACTAATTGTCAAATGACCTCAAATCCCCTAATGACCCATACCGAACAACTGGTTAATTTTCAGCAAAGTGGAGTGCTGGAATGATTTCAAAATAAAAGCAAAATGCAACCCAAAAACAAATCTAGAGCGAAATTGGAGCAAAAGCGATTATGTAGAGTCAGTTAAGTTCGAATAGAGAGAATATTCAGCTATAGAAATAATAAACAAAAGCAAAGACAAATGAAAATTAACCACATCCAACTCGGCGTTGGTAAAGCGAACGAAGAAATTCATAACGGCGCATACATTTTAGTTAACAATTTTATGCTCCACTGCTATTGATTGTGACCGCTATTCAAGGCCGTTTCGTGCTTACTTTCTGCGTCTGCGGTTAAAACTCATCACTTCACAAGCGCATTAATTAACCGCTGCTGCTCGTCAGTCAAATAGCTCGTTCGTTCTCATTTATTCACCTTAACACAGTCGTTCATATCATTAATTAAAATTAATTGAGCCATATTAACCATTAAATGTCAGCTATTAAGATTTTGCTACTCCATCTCAGTTGCACTTTAAACTAAGTATACCACAGCGCGCGTGTTGTTTCTTTGACCCCACGTCAGATTTTAATGTGCTGGAAAAAGAAAAAAAAAAAAAACGTATTTGCATGTTCAGTTAATTTAGCAAAAATGGAAAATATGTATACTGCCAGCGCTGCTAAGTGAATTAAATTTTTAATTTGTTGTGGGTCTATTTTATTGCTGTAGACATTTTCAAAGTTTTTAAAAATGTTCTCAAGCATATTTGGTTTACTAGACATGTACATATGTATATACTGACTCGCTTACGCTTGCATAGCCACGGTGTGCACTCGCATCGTTGAGTGTGCATAGTAAAATGATATAGCCACAGAATTTGAAATAACGAGTTAAAAATGCTTATTTGAACAAAGTCATATTGTATATTTCTTTAGGCATAAAGTTTGCGCCTTAAGTCTTTCATTTTTTATGCGAATTTATCTGAGAGGAATCGGCCGTACTGTTCTTAACTCACCACCTGGCGGTTGAGCAGTTGGTGGCTGAGTTTTACCAGGGATTCGCGTATCCGGTGAGTTTTTAAGGCTGAGGTAGCTGCGGTCAGGACTATTTGTTGATCTACGTATGGATTTCGGTTGATAGAGAGTGTACTGCATATTTGCCAAACTCTT
This sequence comes from Rhagoletis pomonella, assembly GCF_013731165.1. Taxonomy (NCBI): domain Eukaryota; kingdom Metazoa; phylum Arthropoda; class Insecta; order Diptera; family Tephritidae; genus Rhagoletis; species Rhagoletis pomonella. Next base: position 17,944,220 of record NW_023458566.1, read on the forward strand.
CAATGTTGTTGATAAAACTGATTAGATGCTTATTGTCATAAGATCGGTTGGTTTGGTATGAGAGGCCCTATATGAGTCAGTCAATGTCTTCTATATTTTGTTTTTCGCCGACACTGTGACAAAATACCACCACACTATGTACATTCGGGCAGCCTGTGAAGAATTCCTGCAGAGACCGAAGCTATTATCCCCGCTGAAGGTGGCTACATCGAAAAGTATTACCCTTTCCTTCGTTGGATATATGATTAACTGATGTTTATAAGAAAAAAAATAAAGTAGGCAAAACTATAGCTTTTTTAATTGGTACCATTTCGAGTGCCCACCCCTGTGCTTACTATAAATGGCGCTAGACCCATATTATCTTCAAATATGTCATCATTTACTCAACTACTCACTTGGCTGCACTTTTTATGAGCAGTGTGTCCTTCACGCATTTGCACTCCTTAATTTGACAAATACATACATACAATATGTATGAAACAGCCATTTGCTAATACTTATGTAGCTAAAAAAAAAACCCATTTGAGTTTACTTCATCATATTTTTGGATTCCATACCATAACTTTGCTGCACATCGGTGATTTTTGCGCCATCTTCACGCCTCGGCGCGCAATCAGCGATGCAACACCACCTACACGTTCAAACATAGTCATACCTTCTGTTTCTAAGCGACTTAATCGCATTCAGATTCAGATGCGTAGTCAAAATTTCCTGTTTAATGGTGGCTCATTATTACATAATTAATAAAATATATTTGATTTGTTGTCGTCGTCACGCTATGCATAGCCAAAAAAAAAAAAAAACCACCGCTCCAAGTTAAAAGCGAAAGTGTTTATGCTCATTGCCTGTTACGTGCCACTGGTGGTGGCCCTCGCCGTCGTCAGAGTCGCTAATGAAAGGTTTTGTTACTTAATTTTTACTTTTTAGTTAATTACATAATTTTAACGGCAGTTACATAGATAAGTGTATATGTAGTCATTTACATATGGATTTCAAATTGAAGTAAATAAATGTTCAAGGAAATTTTCAATCAATGAGAAATAGATTCTGGCTCACAACACCGAACACGAATTTGCATGCAGCAACACACTCGCTACTGTCGACACACATACATACATACATACATACATATGCACTCGGAGTCTAACTACATAAATGGCTATTGCTTTTATTTTGCATACATAAATTCACACTAAAGATTTTTCTATAATTTTTTATATTTGCATGTATGTGTGTATGTATGCAAATGCAACGCTCCAAAATCGATTCGCAGCTCAGGTAAAACATATGTTGAGCTTCATTTTATATACATACATTGTTGCTATAGCTACGGCATTGGTGTGGTGGCGTCAACTGCTGTTGTGTGTTGTCTGTTTTACAACAACTTGTAGCAAATGTTGGCAACAAGGTGGTACTTGTGCAAAATATTAATTACCTCCACCTGTTTTCGCACCTGTAAATTATAGTTTTCCGAAAAAACAAAATCGTTCCAATGAGTTGCCGCGTGTTTATAGTTCGATTCGATTTGGTGCATTTCCACTTTGTGGACAGGAAATGATGAAAAATATTTTTTTATTTTGCGCTAAGCTCTACTTAATGCCCGCAAGTGTACTTCCTCTTGTCGACAGTACTTTATGCAAGCAAATATGTACATATATGGTATGATTTTAATTTAAGTGTGTTGTGCCTCAGTTATAAGTTTTACGACTTTTGTACATTGGTTTATGAAAATACTCCTATACACACATGAAGACTAATATACTATATACAGTGAAACCTCTCCTAACGGACACCTCTATTAGACGGACACCTCCCTTGGGCGGACATTTTTTCCTATACCAAGTTTTAAGTATAAATTTCGGAACAAATTACTCTCTCTTAAGCGGACACTCTCTTGGCCGGACGCGGACAGTTATTTTGCATAAAATTGACACAAAAACTCTATTGGGCGGACGCGAACCTCTTATCAACGGACATTAAGATTTCTTTTCATAACAAATCAAACAAAAACCTCCGTTGAGCGGACGCGAACTCCTCATAGGCGGACTACTAAATGGAAAAAGGGGACTTCCCGCTCAAAATGTGATTGTTATGCACACATTTAGTTTGGTTTGCGCAGTGGTTTAGGTTCGTTATTTGAATTGTCAGAAACCCTTGGAGACTGATAAAAACATGAAAACTATTGATGAAAAAGGTACTGACACTGAAAAATATTAAAAATAAAATTTACGTCAATCGACAATTTCCCAGTTTTTTATGTAATGAAGCTATGATTTTATGTAGTTTATGGACTAAAATGTAATATTTATTTTTATCTTGTTATTACTTAATATGTACTTACGCACATAAATGAAATGTGCACTTTTGAAAAAATACATGCACATTTTTGTTTGAACGATGTAATATCAATATCTTTTATTCAAATAAGAAATAGTGACTATTCAATTAATTAAAACATTAAAAAGTTCTAAAATAGGCTTCCCCTCCATTAAGCGGACACCTCTCTTGGGCGGACAAAAAATGACTGACGGTGAGTGTCCGCCCAAGGGAGGTTTCACTGTATATATGTATATAAAAATAAACAAATTTTTAAATAGCTCAGGATGGTATATAAATACATATTTAGTTTGTAAATTTGCTGCATAGTAAAGGGTGATCCATACAGACCGTTGTTTTGCCGTTGTTTCACCAGCAATTTAAATGAAGACACATTCTTTATTTTCTGTCAATTTCCATATAAAATTTGAGAAATTAAAGTCATTTTTCACTTAAATGCCTTTCGTGAAATTGGCATTTAAAATCCGAAAAAATAATATCTAAAATTTACTTTTTAAAAATAACTGCATTAAAAGTGTTTTATTTGTTTCCATTTCCATTATGATTTTCCTTCGGATTCATCAAATAGAAATAATGCGTTTAAGCCAATTCATCATAACTCATACTCCAGTGGACTTTAGTCCCTAAAACTGAATTTTTTTTTGCTTAAAAAAAAATAAATAAAAATTGGAAAGAAAAGACGATACTAAAAGGCTTTTGTGTAAACCCGTCGCGGGACGAACTAAATTTCCCCATCTTCTCGTCCTCTAAGAAGAGCTAATAAACACAAAAAATACTAGCAAGATTCTTTCAAAATAAGCTATAAACATGGGGCAGAAATTACAAACTAAGCATTCTCGTGACCCAGCCCAACTTTCATACAACTAATGAGCACACTTTAATACTTTTGTAATTAAACTACTTTTATGGATACCAAATACCCGTATACTTAGTACTTAGACATGCCTAAATGCTAAAATAAAAGACTTAAGTTATTTGAAGTCCTCAATACCTAAGTATTTGAGTATTTGTAAGCCAAATGGTAAAATAATAGAGCGTTTACTAGATTTCTAAACTCTAAAGGTTCTGAGAAAAAAAAAAAAAACAATCCATAACTTCTCCTTTTTATAGATTGGCAATATGATGAATGTATTCGTGATTTTTCTAAACTTCTCTAATAATTTTTTTCGTGGACTCTTCGTGTTTTACTCTTTTTTTTGAAATATTCCGGGATTTACAGGGATGTTGCGGGACTATTTCCTCGTATTTGGTACTTTTTTATTACTTATCGGGGTTACTTTGTTATACAGTACTAGCAAATACCCGGTGTGTTTCACTGCGCCTCAAAAGTATTTTTGTAATGTTACTCCCTCCCAGAACTCGTATGGTCTCAGTCATAACAATTAAAATAGATTTAAAACGTTTTATAAAGTGGGATTTTCAAAAGAGCTTTCGATTTATGAAGCATTTTTTATTTTTCACGAATCGGGGTGTTAGTTAATATATTTTCGAAGATATTTAGAAAGTTGGGAAAGTTTCGACTTTATCCTGGAAATTAAATTTATAGTCTCATTAACCCGTATTGTATTATTTAATTTAAGTTTATAAATTTAATTGAATAAAATTCAATTAAATTTTCAAACAGGCGGCAAACTTCCAAAAAAATATTTTGGGCTGTAAGCCTTCTTAAACCTTTTTCTTTTGACAGTCGTATTGCAATATTTTCTTTATCTTATCAATTTATCATATTAAATCACAAATAATAGGTTGCTTTTTCTCAGAATAATTTTACATAAAAAAATGGCCTCAAGTTCAATAAAAATTGTTTAATCTTATCAATTTACTTAAACTGTAATTTTCATATAGGTGGTAACTCTCTAATTTTTTCTATATTTTAAGTAAGACCTCTGCCAATACAAACATAAATACCGACAGGCAGAATTCTAAGAATTGTTGATTTGGCTTCTGTTGCTCTAATAAAGCCCTTCATATTAATTTTTCTTTAATATCTGTAAAGTACAGACTTCGGCCTGTTAAAATGTTATTATAAGTAAGTATATAAGTATAAGTCTTAGTAGATACCTTTTACTTTGTGATAAGTAATATTTTATTTATATAGGTAGTGAATATTATTATTTAATTAATAAACTATAGAACAGTAATTACTAGACATTTTGCGATAATTTTTATGATCGAAAATGTGAAAAGAAGAAAGAAAATCGTGTCTATTTTGTTTTAAATATTGATTTTTAATTTGGCAAAGAAGGACAAAAAAAGTTTTGGAATCAAACACGTTTTAGTATGTTTCGATCGAAGTTCTGCTAAAGGCGAAAAACATATTGAACCATAGATAGGCACGATGTAGCAGGGACAGCAACCAACAGGGTTGTTGAATTACGTAACAATGATGGTAGCATAAAGTCAAAAGTTAATAGAAAATGTATAAAATGTATTAAGTATTGACACACTTACAAATCGTAATGTTGAAACCAAAACGATGGCATGATTCACCAGGAATAGCTGGTTTATATCGATTTGGAGCTGGTTGAAGAAAAAGTATTGATGTAACTGGAAATATCGAAAATATAATATAGATAACTTACCGACACAATTAAAGCTTCAGAAAATTTTCTTGCAATTTAATGAAAGAAGGCAGAGCAATGTTGCCTACATTATATTTTTATTGCACACCGTCAATTATACTAATCTCACCTCACTTTTATTTCAACGTGATGCACGTGTGATTTGCATAAAGTGTTTGTTGTTTTAATCAGAAGACATTCGAAATATTTCAATGACTGATTCGTATTGATTTTCTGCACGATCGATCTCGAGGTCGCAGTGCTCTATTCCAACAATAAGTTGCAAAAAAGCAAAATTGTTGACAGTCAATATCATCGTAAAATATTTTTTCTCAATAAATACTTTGTGATTAGTTTCCCTTTAAGGTGAGCTGTAATTATTCATTGTGTCATAAAGTCGAATTCCTTTCCACCATAATCAGCAATTGAAGTGAATCAAATGCAAAATGCTTAGCTTAGCGAAATCACAATTCCTATTGAATTACTTCAATAAAATTGATTGTTTATTGTAAAACCGTAAGAAAGGTAAATAATGACAAAAACAACAATAACAATATCCATAGCAATAACAATGCGACACGCAATCAGCCATCGTTTAAACGGTTTATATGTACGTACATACAAATGTACATTAGGGTGGTCCAAGAACAGTAAAGTCGGAATAGTAATGCTCTCACCCCCTAGGATTTTTCTATATCGAAAAAAGTATACCCCAATTTTTTTCATTTTGAAATATAAAATATTTAGTGGTCGCTCAAAGCGCTCAAAGTTTTCCATGTATTTTTATATGGCAAAAATACAATTTTTCTTAGAAATTGTATGGAATTCTTGAAAATCAATATTTTCCGATCGTAAGACTCTGTTTCTCTTCAACAGATTCCCAACAATAATACCCAGTTATTTTTTTAACAATTTTTTCTTAGTAACTATATTTTATAGGTCCGTCAAACCCAACAGAAAATGCCAGAAAATGCAATGGGGGGGATAAATAAAAAATCTTCATTATTAAAAAATGGTTAAATAAATAGTTGAATATTGTTATTGGAGGTCTTCTGAAGAGAACCAGAGTTTTCCGATCGAAAAATATTGATTTTCAAGAATTCCATACCATTTCCACGAAAAGTTGCTTTTTCCCCATACAAAATACATGGAAAACTTTGAGCGCTTTGAGCGATATCTAAATATTTTTTGATTTCAAAAAAAAAAAAAAATGGGGGTATACTTTTTTCGATATAGAACAATCCTAGGTGGTGAGAGCATTAAAATTCCGCCTTTACTTATTTTGGACCACCCTAATGTACATACTTTGTATATTCCAAGAATACAAAATTATTTGATTACCTTAAACGCACAACGCTCATAAACTAAACAACGTTAGGGCGAAAAAAAAGAAGAAAAACACAAATAGAAAACTACCAAATCTCAAGTTTCTAATTTGCTTTGGTTTCAGATAAATCCATTCCTACCCACACAGATCGAATTTCTGTCGCCAGCGCACACTGCTTAAGAGCATTTTCGGCCCAGCTGCCGCCCACGGTGCGTCGCAGTTCTTCAGTTCTGCGCGTACCGATCGTTGATGTTGGTTTAACTACAACACACACCACGGCGGCACCACTAATCTGGCCGACATGAGCCCATGATTTTGCAATGAGGCTCTGATTATGCTCTAATGTTACACTTTTGGCAGCAGCTGTCAGTGGAATCTGATACAGGGGGCGGCGCAGTCTGGCTTTGGCGGCCATTTTTTATATATATCGGTTTATTCTAATGCCGTTAAGTGGCTGGTGGCTGTTGGCTGATGGCTGTTTGCATCGCGAACACTCTTTCAATTAATTTTTGCTTCATATTTTACTTCCTTGTCGATTGGTGGCTTTTGTGCGCGATAATTCCAATGACAATTGATTGAAGTAGCTGTCTGAGCTAAGCCGAGTGCTCTTAAAATGACTCGATTTGAAATACCCACACCAGCCTACAGAAAATCCGTTTATTTACTTATAAGCTGATTTTAATAAAATATTGTTTGTTCTTATTTTCGTGTTGCCTCATTCTACATACTACTTATGTGTATGTATGTATGTACTCGCACATGCAAAAACTCTAAAGCCGCCCACACCGTTTCTCAACTTCGCGCTTGTTTTGCACATTGGCCGCCCCCATTGGCGAAATTGTTCACCTCACTGACAATAGTATTTGGCAAGTCTTAATTAACGACAAAGCGCCGTCAGCGCTACCTGTGTGAGATGGGAGTAAACGGCGGGTGGCGATGCAATTGCTCATACGCCTTAGTAACCCACATTGTAATTTCTATAAATACATCAACGTGAGCGCTTACTACTTACCTAACTTGCACATGCATACATACATATCAATTACAAAATTCTACAAAAAGCAACCTGCAAACGAGCTAAGATCTGGGTGGACGTGTTCGTGTTACAAATACAAAAAAAAAATATGTCATTCGACGGCAGCCGATGGGCGGCAGCTAATAAATTGCGTCACTTCGTAAAGAGTGCAAATAGTTTATGATTATATGAATAAATGTATATACTACATATATGTAGATGTGTGCATGTAAGTTTGTGTGTACCAATGCGCCATATATGTATACATATACTTAAATAATAGCAAAGTTAGTTTTGAAAATTTTATATTCTCCGGGAATCTTATATATATATATATACATACCGCGTTTGTTAGCTAACAAAAAATCCGCAACAGATGAATTGTGCCAACAAATGCGAAATTAAAGTGAATATCGTTGGAATGCAAGGTGTTTTGGTTGATTGAATAAAAGCAATTAAAGATTAAATATTACAACAACAACAAAAAACGCACAAAAAATCTTGACTTTGTAATTTCTTAATTCACTGGAATTCGACATTTATTTTCTTAATCAAATCTTTCTTAATAATAAATAAAAATAATAAATATTTCAAAAAAATCCAACGATAAATCGATGGCCAGTTCGAAAACGCCTTACTTCAGAGTTTGATTTCAGAATTTTATTGAGAAACATCCTCTCTCAAAATTTGCTTGAAGAACGCCACATCTCAGAATTCGGTTCAAAAACGACGTATCTCAAATGAAATTGTATTGAAAATATGCTGAGATAGGGCGTTCTTTAACCAAATTCTGAAAAGACAAAGTTTAACCTCAAGTGGGCGTTGTTTGAGCAAACTAAAATTAAGATTGAATTACAAAAAAAAAAAAAAAATTAGTAGAACAGATGTAATAAATACCACCAGAGATATGATTTCTATTAAAAATTTACACAAAGATACCCATCTACAACGAAAAGGTGTATTTTTAAGTATAGAAAATCAACTAAAATATTTTGAAGTTTCAGTATAATTACACGCGAAACTATGGGTAAATTATAGTAAAACTGCATATTTAGTTTTTCTATCTGACGTCAGGATTTTTTTTAAAAGGATTTAAAATTAAAAAAAAATTGATTATTTCAAAAAATTATTAAAAAAAAAAATGCAGTGCAATGTAGAATAACAATAAAAAATTATATAAAATTCTGCAGAATTATAAGAGAATAAATTTTTTGGTGCATAAGTACGGATGGGTATGGAAAATTCCCTTTACAAATTTTGTCCTTAAATATCCTTGAAAATTTGCAATATTTATTTTTGAAAAAAATTATTGTTTGAGGACTAATATACACACAAGGTCATTTTCAAAACCTATTCGCCCTTGTAAACCAAAAAACTTTATTGTTTTAAATTGTACAGAATTTTCTCTCTCATTTGGTACACATATTTTTATTCTACATTGCACTGATTTTTTTTTAAATAATTTTCTGAATTAATCATTAATCATTAAAATTTCAAAGTCCTTTGAAAAAAAAATCCTGACGCCAGAGTGAAAAGCTAAAAACGCAGCTTTACTATATTTGGCCCATAGTTTCGTGAGTATATCGATTGTTTCGTGTGTTTCGAAATTTTTTTGTTTTTGTCACACGGTGTTATAAATTGATTTCTGAACATTGTCACACCTCACATACAAAACTTTTCAGTCAGGGTTTTGGGGATATCCGTTATCTTAATGAGTTATCTTATTCTACAAATCCGGGAATGAATTTTGTTCACCTAGGTTGTTCCATACGATGCACTGTGCACAGCCCAATTTTGGGACACCCTAATGTATATTGACTCGGTTTTTCCAAACCGGTTTCCATCGGGGTTTTTTTTTTAGATATTTATAGGCGGTTTTTTGAAATTTTAATTTTTCGAGTTTTGAATAAACAGAATTTTTTGATCGAATAAACCGGTTTATTTAATTTCATACAAATCTCGACCTCTCAATAAAAGTTTTGATTTTTTCGAAGTTTTCAAGGCTTTTTCCAGTTTAAGAGAAACCCCTAAATAGTTTTTAAATTATATCCTAGGTGATTTGGGGAAGAACATATATTTGATTCCAATAAATAAAGGTTTGCGACTTAAGCCTTTTGTACGTGCTTGGCCGAACTTCTCCTTCAGTTCGTGCTCTGCTTTTTGATGTTGGGACACAAATGAACCACCTCCGAAGAAGCGTTTTTATGGCGGAAGTACACTCGGAGGTTTGCCATTGCCAAAAATTTAACCATGGACCTCCCGAGTGGCAACAGGTACCTCTAAGCACTTGGCTATGGTGGCAAGAGCACTACTGAAATCCGAAAAAGTCAGACTAAATGCAATAAAAAGTTGAAATACGATCAAACGTGAATTTACTTTTGATGTAAAAAAATTAGAACTTATATAAGTCCACTCTTTTCTAAATAAAAGCTATCCTTACTGTTAATAGTTTTTTTTGTGTTTTTTGGTCATGACTTCATACCAACATAGTCATTTTTACACTATGAAAACTATGTAAAATAAAACCGGTTTATCCGGGTTTTTCTTAATTTCAAAATCGGGAAGCGGTTTTTCTTTAAATAGCAATTTTTCGAACAACTCGAAATACGGTTTGATAAAGGCGAATATTCGAACACCCTAGTACATATATGTATATATAAGCACATGCACGTACACATAAATTGTATGTGCCTTTCTACACGCAAACATAAATCTATCCAGTCATAAATTAAAAAAAATGTGTTTATTACTGCCAGTAGCTGCTTTCCAGCTGTCAAAAAAGACACGGAGCCAAACAAACTAAATTTAAATTAAATTAAATCCTTCACTCAAAAAGTACATGATAATATTTGATGCGTATTAGCACACGAAAAAATGTGCAGAATTTTAATAAATGCTTACCTACGCCGTATTGGTGGTATCTTTTCATACATTTATATAAAAAAAATATTTTGTTATTGAAATTCAGCTCATCCGCAAAAATATATTTATTAACAGTTTCCCAGAATTTGAATTGAACTTGCACACGTACTTAGCTATAAATGTGTTTATTTATGAGGAGATTGATATTTGCCAATAAATCTTTTCCTTCACTCCATATTTGGTTGCAGCATTTTCTACCTACCCACTTTGCAGCTGCAGCCAATCAACAACAATCAAAATAATAAAAGCTGAACGCTAAACATTAAATATTACTTAAACCCGTCAGCCATAAGTCATTGCCAACAATTTCAATTCGTCCGTACATTTTGCGCTGCCACACGGCATTCTTCGTTTATGTTGCACTTTAGCTATTATATAGCTGCGATTGTTGCTTACATATCAGTGAGCTATCGGCATTTTACAATGCGAACAAAACGTGAATTGTGGCAACGGCACACACACACTCCAACACTCCAACAATGCTTAGCGAATATAAATAAAATGAAAGAGTGACACATTTCGACTGCCGGCACAACCCTTCAAGCCCCCTTCGATGAGCCAAATACAAACACACACACATACATACTCGTATATACGGTCACGCAGTACTCCCTACTTTACATTGGTGGTGGTGGCTGGCTTGGCGTTGCAATGAGCTGCTTGATTGCAGCGCCGGTAATTTCCATTGTCTTAGCGCCCCATACATTTGATTTTTATTGAATTTTCTTTCATTTGTTTCAACACATTAATACTGTAAATGTGTTAGTGTGCATTTATAGTTTGTAAAAATGCAGCTTGCGGACAATAAAATATGCCGGCCAAGCCAGCGTGTGAAGGCGAATGTGGCACTTAAACGTGCAACAAGCCGGCGGCGAAGGAGAGACCGAAAAGAGTGAAAGTGCCTCGTGTGCAGCAACGACTACAGCCGGAGCAATTGTGTTTGAGACCTTGTTGTTGTTGTTGTTGGTGGTAGCGAATTTTTCTTTATTTATTTTATTTTTTTTAATTTTGTAATTTGGCATTCTCATATACATACGTATTTTCTAAATTTTTTTTTCTATTTGCCGATTATCTTACATTATCGGTACGTTACGGTGCGATTCTCGTCGGCAAAATTGCATGTACGCATGCAATATGTTGGCAATCTAAGTGCATAAGTATGAAGCCGCAACAACCACAATCGGCCGCTAAAAACGCGCTACGCCAACGCTAACGCTATGACTGGCAACAATGTAACCAACGTATATATGTAAATGCATAAGTGCGAAAAGAAGAGCAAACACATTGTTTTTGTATATGTTTGCATATTTTTTTTAAAGCATTAACCTACCTGAAAAAGGCTGAAAGCTGTGCCAATGTCTACATTAAGTTGCAATTAAACCAAAATTACTTTCAAAGTATTATTGAAAAAATTGCATTGGAACTACGTTTTTGAGAACATTTTGTATTGTTACTAATAGCGTATTTCCATAGAGTCTTAGGTGTAGTTTACACTTAACATCAGCATTCATATAACTGTTGTTGTATAAAAGTGTCTTCACGTTCACTTCAGAACGATGTTGAAGTGGAAGCACACACTGGGTAACATTCGAGACCATATACATATGTACATATATATCTGTGGTCATAAGCAATAACCACCTAAGTCGACTTAAAAAAGAATTGAGTTATATATTCTATCGCATTCTGCAACTACTATTCCATGTGTATGTGAAATTCCCATCTCGCCAGCTAGGTTAGAGTGAAAACTTGCTAAGTCCATTTTTTATGAAAACTCATATTTTGATATAGGAGGCTAGAGAAATTGAATACGCATCGTTTCGAAAATTATAAAGGTACTTGTTTTATTTTTTCCTCTTCATAAGCAATAAAAGGAAAATTTGCTAAGTCCAAGAGAAGCACCACAAATGCAATAAGGCCAAAATAATACGATATCTTTTAATAAATATCGAATCCTTCTGATTCTTATGGAGTTTTGCTTTGCTTTAAACGCGCAAAATGTTTGATTCAAAGTCTTGCGAAATAGTAAAAAAAATGGCTATAGGAAGATTTTTTCCTCTCCTGTAAAATTTTTAAAATGGGACTTAGCAACTTTTCTTTCTAAGCTAGCGATATACATATTTTGGTTTCCCCATAAGGTTAGCATTACAATCCAAATGTCTAAAACGCTTTTTTTCGAATGCAGGTTTTTCGACTTAGGTGGTTATTGCTTATGGCCACAGATATATTGTAAAGGGCATTTTCAAAGCAAATTTTGGGAATGCTCCCCTAAAGATAATAAACACATTTCTTTTAATTTCAGGTGCCATATTGGATCGACCATTTTGGTTTTTGTTATTTTGACTTCAGATTCGAATTCAGCGACCTCAAAAGCCCCTGTAAACCTCAGTATGCCAATTATGGGCACAAAATGGGTATGCAATATTACTGCGCGTAGTTAGGCTTCCCTTTTCTTCTTTAGAATATTTTCTCCGCTCTCAGTAGCAGTGTGACCGCGGACTTGTGAAAAATTGTAGCACAGAGGAGACTTAAAATATTTGCCATATCAGTATCAGTACGTATCAGTTTTTTTATTTTACGTATCAAAGTATAAATATGGAATAAAACCAATAATTTTTGTGAAAAACCATTTTCCAAACTAACTTAATATTTATTGAATGCAAAAAAGGTACACCATTTGTTCTATTTGTTTTGATTAAGTTGAGATCTGAGAAAATGCGCGGTAAAGTAAACATAACAGATTAAAAATAAAAGAAGGTAGTTCGAAGAATAAAGAGATATTTAAGCATTTTTAAGTCAAAACTGTTCTATAAAAATATGACTGGAACGCCATCTGTTTTATTATTGGATTTTAAAAGTTGCCATTGTATTAAAACCTCCCTTTGTCGCTTTCTTTGTGTAAAATAGGAAAATGGTTTAAAACTGTTAAAAATGTCGAATTCACTCTTTCTCTGTGTGACAATGGATCAACACGTGCAAGCTTTTCAAAATTTCACTATTAATATCCAATCTCTTTTTATTTGCAAACAAAGTTCACTACATATAATGTTGCTGGGTATTTTTGTATTGTTAAAATTTGTATCTCACTTGAATGTGCTTTTGATATATAAATATGTCTCTGCTGCAGAAATAATCTATACATCTTTAAGAGGTAAATGATTATCTGGGTTACAAACGTCTATATCAGCTGGGTTGCTTGGCAAACAATTTGGTTTGAAAAAAAAAAAAATCGAAAAGTATCAAAATTTGTACCGTACAAAAGAAAGAAGTGTCCCTCCGAAATAAAATGTATCACTTTTCATCCATTTGGAACAAAACCGTCACACTGCTCAGTAGCACTCGTACGTGTTGCGCTTTATCGTAGCATTACTTTATTCAGTGGCATTCCTCAGCGGTAATTCCATAGTTTGTCCACCTGGCCCATCCCTGGCATTACATGGATGGCGGTGAGGTCAGCCTAAGATTTATCGATAGTTCTTAAGACCCTCGCGTAGTGGTTTCCGAACCAAGCGCACAGCCAGAACCTGTGCCATAATCCGTACTACTTTTTGGCCGCAATTCTGTTGTTAGTTCTGTGTATCAATCGGTTGACTCCTTTACCGGCTTCTATCCGAAAGTAAAATTCCATTGAGTCCCCCAATTAAAACTTGTTATAAAAATGTTTTTAAAAATTTTAGTATTACAAATACATACATGTAGTTATTGCAACTGTTTTATTGCTGAACAATTAAGTGCTTGTAGTTTATGCCACACTTGGGCGCTTTTATTGCGTTTTCGTTTCATATTTGTGTGTTGGGTTTCGCGTGATTGGAACGCGATTAAAATGCAACAGATCGTTTCATAATTGCTGCAGTTTAGGCCTAGACGGTGCCGCTAATACGAAATTAATCGTCGTAATTGTTGATAGCCGTGGGCCGTAGGTGACTGCACAACCAACACAAAAAAACCAAAAAAAAAAAAAACAAACCAAACAACTCGAAAAATGCAAACATTATCTATAAATGACACTAGCAGTTGTGGTGAAGGTGTTGTTGCTGGTGGTGGTGGTGGTGGTGGTGGTGGTGTCGGCAATGACAGTGCACGGACGGACGATTAGTGCGTGAGCGCCAAGCAAATGAACCCGTTTAGTTTATGCACTCAAAGCGCCGCTGACGTTTAACTCCTTTAAAACTCCCCGTCACTTAGTATTTGCTGACAAATGTTCGGTTGGCGCATCGGCGCAGGTGAGAAACTATTTGTAACATATGTACATACATACATACATACATGTATATCGTACTGCACTAAATTGTTTTGTATGTTCGGCGTGGCTGGCGTTAAATGTTAATGACGACAAGCGAAGCGTACAAAGTTCGTTTATGAGGCAGCTTGGCGTAAATATTTGCATTCGGCGCGGCGTCACCATCATCGTTGGTGTAGTTGTTGGAGCAGGGGAAGGGAAGACACGCGTAGAATTGAGTGCCACTCTCGGCAGGCACGTTCGCACCTGAAGTCTTTCGTTTTGACAGCGAACAGCGAATACTGAAGAGCGAACGTGGGCGAATTGCATTGTTTAGCTGCTAGTTGCCCGTTACCGCTTTCTTTTCACTCAAATAACTTCTGTTGTGCTCGTACGCATTAGTCTAGTTTACAATTTCAAATGACTTACTTACATGCTTTTATTTTTATTGCCCATGCATTTATATTTTATTGCATTTAACTAAATAAATGTGCAACCTAACCGGGTTAATGTGTTGTGCATATGCGAGCTGATTGCGGTCAGCCGGACTTTATTTACATATGTAGATACATACATATGTACATGATATACAAGTAAGTGCACGTATGGTGGTGTGTTTGTAAAAAAAATTGTGCAAGTAAGTTGGCAATTATGCAATTCGTAATTTAGTTGCAAATACAAGAGGACGTATGTACGTAACATCAAACGTTTAAAAAAATACAGAATTATTTCAAAATTTAAATTTTGTGGGAAAATGCAATCAAAGTTTGATCAATTCATACAGTTTGTGCATGGTACAATTATTACTGGTATTGGCTTCCCAGAGAGCGCATATTCCGAGCTGTCTTATTTGAAAAATATTATTGTTGCCCACACCAAAAGGTTCACTGCAAGGGAAAATGGATATTTCCATACCACATATACCATATATGTACACTAGGGCGGGTTGATTTGTATGGATGAAAAAAAAAAAATAAAAATCGTATAGCAAAAACGTAATCTACATTAAATTCAAAGAAAATTCTCTGAAGAAACCATGGGTCTAAAATCAAACCCTAATCCGCACCTCTCGACTTTAAAATTTTGTTCCTCTTCTTAGGCTAAAATTATTTTCTCTTTTTGAAATATATTATGTTTTATTATATTATATTATTGTTTATGCAATACAGGTTTTGTTTTGAGACTAATCAAAATATTCAATTATCAAAAAAGCAGTTGAACCCCAATATGCATCTCCTCTGATTTGCGTACTTGGGTGAATATTTTTTTTAATGAAAAAAAATTTTGAGTGTAGAAAGAATATAAATTGCAAAAGAACTACCTTACTAAACAATTTTATTCAGAAAATTCGATTTCTTTTTGGAAAAACCTACTTTTTCTAACATTTATTTTTTTGGCAAAGGCGGCCATATAAATTTTCAAGTCGAGAGGCGCGGATTAGGATTTTATTTAAGATACACGGTTTCTTCGGAGAATTTTCTTAGAAGTTTATGTAGTTTAGGTTTTTGCTATACGATTTAAAAAAATAAATCCACCCGCCCTAATGTACAAGTATTTTTTTAAACAAACGTTTATGCAGAGAAGTTATGTATTTAATTTACAAAAGCCGAAAAATAAACGTTTGCTTAGTAAACAAAAGCAAAACTCTCTGGGTAGACAATACCTGTGAATAATTGTACCATGCAGTTTGTATAAAAAAAGACAGATGGAAAGACACACAAATCTTCGCCATTTTTGGGAAATTCAGTCATTAGTTGGGCTGAACATATTATTCCCTTTCTCGTTTTTCTTAATGGCTGTCGTCCCCCGATAGGCAATTGCACACCTTCTAGTGTACTTCTGCCACAAAAACGCTCTTCATAAGAAACTATTCGGAGGAAATCGGTCAAATTTACTAGCTACGATGCTACTCAATTAACTGAGAGTTATGCAAAGGCTAAACGAGATACCGTAGGACGATATTGGACCTCAAACTGTTGTGAAATTGCATTGTTAAAGAAAGGCAAAAGAAAAAAAAAACGATCAAAGTTCATGCAAAAAAATGCTAACCGTTGCGTGGGCGCTCATGAATTGGCGCTACACTGCAGTAGTTAGATCAATAATACTCTATGGAGCTTTGGGGTGGTAGACAGCGTTGATGAAACAGTATATGTTAAGCCCTTGAAAAATAAAACATATGGCAGCCCTCTGAATGAGGTCACTGATAAAAACTGAACTTGTCGTCGATAGACTTCGAGTTACAGTGAAATCAGCTATACGGTTTGCGACGCCAGATGAATTTAAGCAAATAAACTGCGAGCATAGCTTGGTTGGCAGTAAAATGCAACACGAAACTGTGGACCAAATATAGTAAAACTGCGTTTTTAGTTTTTCTCTCTGACGTCAGGATGTTTTTTAAAATGATTTTGAAGTTTAAAAGATATGATAAATTCCAAACATTATATTAAAAACTCAGTGCAATATAGGATACAAATATAGGTATCAAATGGAGGAGAAAATTTTGCAGAATTAAAAAAAAATTAAAATTTTGGTTTGCAAGGTTGAATAGGTAATGAAAATGCACTTTTAATTAATTAATTTTATTTTTTTAAGTTAATAAAGTTAGAAGGATGAATTTCGAGGATGTGGGTTTTTCAAAAATAATTATAGCAAAATTTCCAGGATATTGAAAGATACAATTTTAAAAGGATATTTTCAATACCTAATCGTTCTTATGCACCAAAATATTGAACCGGCCTTAATTCTACCGAATTTTTGCTTTAATTTGATACTCACACCGTTTTTGTACATTCCGTTGAACCTTTTAAACATTTGTCAGATTTTTTAAATTTCAAAGTCCTTTAAAAAAATCCTGACGTCAGGGAGTTCTTCTATATTTGGCACACAGTTTTGCGAATATATTCATTTTGTTATGTGTAAAATTTACTGTCGCACGGTGTTATCATTTAAGCTGTGGCAAAAAAAGTAGTAATTGAGATCTGATTTAAATAAAATTTTCCATAGAATGAAGAAGTACACATAATGGCATAAATTAACGAAGTGGTAGAAGTTATCTGAATTTATTAATAAGTAACTCATGAGAAATCAAAATACTAATGATATTTTGAATCGCCTACTTAGTTAAAGAATTGACACCTCCATACACAGTTGCACATAAAATATTACACCCCACAAGCCCTGAAACTAGTTGTGATTACAACATCAAAAACTCAGGTTTTACAAAAATGAAACAGCGAGTCTCATTCATACATTTACATATGTATGTACAAACATATCGAGCCCTAACCGCCAAAATAACGTAAGCGATATTTTTTTCCAACATTTTTTTTTGATGCAGAAATGCATCTAGATGCTCTAGGAATATTTCTGCATCAAAAAGAAAATTTTGAAAAAAGTGTCGCTTACGTTATTTTGGCGGTTAGGGCTCGATATGTACAAACATATGTACACATATGAATGTGCATATGTACAGACATACATACATATTTTGAGCTAACTGAAATAAGTTGCTGCATCGCTGTTGTTTGCAATCATTGCAATATTTGCGGCTACAATTTGCTCATAAATAGGTGCACCAATACCAATACATGAAAAATAGCAGTATTTATGAGCAGCGTGGGTATTGCGACGGTAATCGCCAATCGCCTCGCCTGCAGCCACACTTGCGATTATTTTTAAAATATTACATCGGTTTTTGGAGCAAAGTACACACACACACACAATGGTAGACATTGATGGCTGCCAACTGCTTCCGACGACGATTTCGCTTGCTGACCGCTGCCCACTTGGCGTGTACACAGAGTGGAAAAGCCCGTTTGGCCAGTGCACTTTTTGATTTTCGCAGCGCGTTGTTACCATTTGCTTCCACACATCCTGAATTGAGGAAAAAAATAAATGAATACATAATTTTTATGGAGAAAAATATGCGAATCAAATAATCTGGCATCCGAGCATCGACTGTGTGCAATTTGTTGGAGCAATTTTGCAGCTAAAATAAATAATTGTTGTTGCGTGACTTTCGATTACGTAAGCAATGCTATAGTTACATGCAAGCATACATACATACACACATTTTTGTCTACGCTAATCAATGGCGAGTGAAAGATTTTCATAATTTGGTACAATCAACGATCCATTGTTCGAGTTAGCTCTCGACTTTGTGGTCTCTGAAGTCTTTTTGCAGCGAATTTTGGTTGCCCTAAACAAAGCGTTGAACAAGTTAATATTTGATCGAAGCACAAATACCAACAAAGCGATAAAATGTGGTGTAAACTCAATGTGTCAGAACAGCAATTCAGAAAAATGACCTCATAAATTTGATCTGTTTACGCTGGCGGGCATTAAGCAATAAAAACAATGACACAAATTGCCAAAAGACAAAATAACTGGCAAATGACAGACTTCAATATTAATAAGCTAAAATTAAAGAATTAGCAAAATTTAACAAAGGGGAAACAACTCATAAAGCATACAAATAAGGAAACGATTTTTTCACAGCTGTTAGCCAGCGGGCGATTATTAATTAAAAAATGGCAATATTTTGGGTTTATTTATTAAAGGTGCTATACTTTATGAAAATACGAAAATGCAGAATAATATTTGTCTTAGTTTTTAAGAAATAATTGGATAATGGGGAAAGGGAATGTTGTACATATGAATGTAGGCATTCGAAACAACTTTTCAATGACTCAATAGTTGTAGTTGAATGATCTGTTGTTGTTGGATTAATCGCTGGCTTTTTTCCACCTGCCGCCATATAGTCGAAACACTGTGCGCCGCTTTAATAAAGGTGTTCATATTTTGATTTGAGATGGTAGTTGAAATTAAATTTTACCGTACGAAATTAAAATAAAATATCAGACCATCAGTATCGAACAAAAGGTGTTTGAAATGGCTCCCTAATTAATTTCGATTAAATGCAATCGGCAAAAGGAGGCCCCAACACCGATGTTAAGAAATTCACAGTCAAAACAAAACATTACCACCCCCCACTTCACTTTACATACATACATACATACATACATACATCGTAGTTAACAAACTTGATTTATTATAAGTAGCACTTATCGCGGGTAGTCGCTCGTAGCCCCAGCTATTGACCACAACGTCAATTGCCATGGCCACTGTCACTACTTTTTGTGTTGTTGCCCTCCTCTCTCATTCCTCCGGCTGTTGCATAATTGTGCACTACACTCATCGCGCTCGTTTATTACTACTGTTGTTTGTTGTTTGTTGTTGTTATTGTTCGTGTAGTTACCACCATATAGTCGTAGCCAACTGCAACTGGCAAACGCAATCGCTCGGGCTAATCTTCACGACGACGACGAACGGAAATGATTTAATGCAAATAAAGGCAAAATGAAACCACCTTCCATATTCCATACAATGATCGACCGCAGACGATGCGCAGCAACTGGTTTGATTTTTTTTTTTTTTTTTTTTTTATTTGACGCTCGTGCGCCAATCGAGCGTTTCTTGTTTTCCGCTGGCGCCTCGAAGCCACAATGGCCAAAGTCAACAGCAGCAAATCACAGCAACAACAACAAAGAAACAAACCACACTCGCTACAGCAAAGCCATAAAGTCTGCAAGCTTTTTGTTTACATTCGCAACGGCTGCTTCGATCTCCGCCGCTTCTGTCTCTGCACTTGCCATCCCATCTGCCTCTCTGTGTGTTGCCATTTGCAGCTCATCCACTTCGGATTTTTTTTTTGTTTGCTGAAATAGTTTTGTGGAGCTGCCGGTTTTTATTTGTTTACATTTTCGAGCGCTGAAACATTGTGGCTGATATCGACCCTGTGATTGTTGTTGTTGCCATTGGCCGCATCTTCCAAAGCAGCTTATCCACTTGTTGACACGTTGACGTCACACCATAACCAATCAAGATGCCATTGCTTGCGTACAAATATACTCGTTCATACATACATATGTACATATGGAGTATGTGGTCAATAAGTGATGAAGCGTAGCGAAAAGAGGCATGTTTGGATAATTTTTGTGAATGAATGGCCATTTGACGGTAAATTATTTGAGTGGATGAGCGCCGCCGCGTTGATTGAGTGAGTCCTAATGGTGCGTGAATGGCCGATCGAGCATGTTTCATTATACTATATACATATTTTAATTGTGTATGGCTAAATATTTGACGCTTGTTGTCACATCTTGAGTTGCGTAGAGTAATACACGTCGTATGAGTGATTCGCCATTAAACGGACGGATGCAATTGTTTGCATTTGTGTGTGTGGTAGCAAATTGTTTCAACTCGAATGCTTGAAAACAGGCGATAAAATCGTTCACTGTTGGTGGGAAAAAATAAAAACAGATAAAAAAAAAACGATTGTTCAGAGATATAAAATTAATGGTAAATGCTTGGTGGTGCAGCTGATACGCCATAATGGCCGTATTTTTCACATTGGTAGTAGTAGGTAGGAACCACAATACACGTTTTTTTTCAGTTACTGTGGGCGAACAAGAATCCAGTGGCAATTTGCTAATGGCAAATGTTATACAAGTAAATAAATAAGAATATTGAAGTGCATGGCCTTAAAGTAAGGTAAATGAATAAAGTATGTATAGCTGATTCCGCGTTAATATATTTACTTACATATGTACATATTTATGTATCCACTTAAGTTGGTAAAAATATACATATGTATGTACATTTATTCTACATTATAGTTTTATTTGACTCTGAAAATGCTAAAGCGAATGTTTCTATACTTTTCCGAATTTGTTTTAAAATAAAGTTAAAAAATATGGCTTCAACAAGTATAATATATGCATACATACATACATACATACGATATTTACTACAGTACCCTGTCAAACGATTAGAAACAGTACTCAGATGTTTATAGTTTCAGCTGTCACGGGTGGGACACGCTTCACTGTTGAATTATTCTTAACTAACAATGTGAAAACGAAAATGCGATTGTGGTAAACATTTGCAATGAAGTTCTAACATTATGTAACAAACCCCAAACAAAACTTCAACTTTTGTAATTAAATATTAACAATTGTTGGCTTTTTTTGTTACGGGTGGAACAAGACCAATACTGTTTAATAATACTCATAACATAGATAAAATCACTCACACAATTTAATATATAACATAGTGTTATTAAAAGCAGATGAATTCTACTATATAACAAACACTTGAATTATGAATCGGAAATTATTTGACAGTACTTTCAACACAACCTACTCTAAGGTCACTCAAAAAATTTACTTAGAACTTGATTTCAAAACGTAGAAAAGATGATAAAAAATGCATTTAAAGCTTTAATTTGTTTTTTTTTTTTTGTTGATTCAAGATTTTTACATATGCGAAGAAAAATTGGATGAGCAAAGCCTTTTGGTTAAATCTTGCTCCAGTCTATTTCAAAAATTACTCTGGTGAATTTTCACCCTTTTTCTCGCTTCCCTCTGAGCTGCTACTCTTCACTTCGTCCTTTTCATCTTTCTTGCCATAGTCCGAAAATGTGAGATTCACGTCGAACGGGCTATGTCGAAATACGCCAATCGGAGTGTAGTTGTATGGTATGGGCCAAGGTAGCAAATCCGTATCCAACACAACCGGTATGCGATTGTACATAAGTGCACGACGTTGCACGCTGCAGTAGAATCGGCTGCACGCCAGCACAAGTTCAATGCGCTGCACCTCGGGCAGAAGTCTGTTGAATATATTTGCTGGCAAGAGTTCTTCCGCTTCGAGAGTGAGGCGGCTCCCTGGAGCAACTGTAGTACCTTTCAGCGAAGATGTGGCTGGGTGAATAGAGACTTCCAGTTCGTTCTGCACCTTTTCCGCCAGTCCTTCGCATAGCTCGTGCAATTTTTGCTTGATCGTCAAGTGTTGTTGTACCATTAGCTCAATGTCGGTTATTGTGTGGGCTGGAAACTTTTCATTGATGTTAATTTGTGCTGCCCGTCGGCTATGGAACGCTTGAAAATAAGTCTGCAAGAGTCACAATTCTCATTTTCTTTTGTTGGAATGTTGGAATGTTGGTTTGCGTTGGCACTTACCTCTCCGGTGCGATCTTCAGTGAGGAAAACTTTGTTGGCTTGAAAATATTTATCAGCAATTGCACTTAAATGAGCACAGAAGCCGCCGACAATGTCTTCAACGCACTCAAACACGAGTATAGAGTAATCGCCCATGTATATGAAACACCCAGTGGGCTTATCACCCGAAATGCTATCATCGGCAAAGAGCTTTAAAATCCGTTTTAACTCCGCTTGAAGGTATATCTTGAAGTCGGCTTCCTCGACTCGCGACGACGGGGGCTCTACATTCAAATTGTTCTTCGCTAGTATGTAGATGCGTTGGTAGAATAGCCGACGTGATAGTTGCTGTAATTCATCGCGAACGCAGTCGACCAGCGATTTGCGGACGGTGTAGGAGAGTTCCTGTTTCTCTCGGAACACGGGCTCGTTAGCACGCGTACCACGACTGTAGCGCGCCAACTTATAAGAAATTATTGACGCATGGTGAGTGTTGGCAGGCATTTGCGCGTTTACTTGGTAATGCTACGCGTGTGAGAAACTATAAAACGATACAAATTTGTTTTCATTTAAAATTTCTTATTGCTTTTTTGCTAACTGAAGTTTATTGATTCCAAAGGTTCGCTTGGCTTTGTTTATTTTACAAAAGCATTTGTCACTTAGCAATGCTCAAACAAAACCCAGTGGTAGACTGCAGCGTACGATCGAAACAAATATTTATGCTGATATGATTAAATTGTAGGGTACCGTTACATGGCAAGCAGGGGTGGTTTTACCCCAATTTCAAATATTTCTGATAGTATGTTGTATTTATTTTTAAGAGATTGTTATGAGTATCAATTAGCGTTCATAAATTTTGTGTGTTAAGTACAAGTTAATCATTCCGAGTTTGGAACAAATTGAAGGATCGGCTACCGTGATGCATAAATGTGGTCATAAGTAGACCCATTTTGAAAAAATTTGTTATAAACGTATTTTTTGCTAAATTTTTATGGCAAATATCGATTTCGAGTCAAATCGCTTCAGTATTTACTGATTTATCGAAGATTTCGTAATTATCTAAATTACCGTTATATGAGAGGTAGCCGTGGTATCTGTCCTTAACTCAAAAGAAATACAAGTTTCGTTAAGACATCTCAATTTTTGCTCGAGTTATCGTTTGCACAAGTGGACGCACGGACGGATAGTCAGGGCTTAATCTTAACTTTTTAACTTAACTTTTATTTAAAAAATCACTCTTCAACAGTTATTTTTTTACTTTTATTTGATTACTCCTTATTTATAAAAGTCATTCAATATAAATCCGTCACTGACTTTTATTTTTAAAATCATTCTGTTAAAAGTCACTTTTATAAGTCGCAGTAAACTTTTATACTCCAGCACCTTCTTAACTGCGAAAAATGATGATAACTTTTATACGTATGACTTAAAAAATAAAAGTCGGTGACTGATTTTTATTCATAATTTTTATAAAAAAAAAATATATACGACTTATAATATAAAAATCTAAAACAACTGTTATTTACAGATAAAATTCAAAAATAATTGTTATTTTGGATTTATAAAAAAAAAAAAAATAAAATAAAATTGTTCGTTTTTTAATTTTTCATAAAAACTACAAATAAAAATTTATTTTCAAATTTGCTTCTCGATGCAAAAATAAATTGATTGATATGTATCACTTAGTTGTATAACATTTCTTTCTTAGTGAATTTTTTAAGGACAGTTTTCATCAATAACTGTTATGCTCGGTTCCTGGTTTAATCGATTTATTTTTTATTTCTGAGCATTTATGTATGTATACATTTGTCTATGCCTATCCCGATTGTGAACAAGTGCGTTCCGGCATAAAAAGCAACCAAATCGCGCCATGAACGATATTTCAAATAAATGTCTTAACTCCAGCTGCTGGAGTCCAGCGCCATATAGCGGCCATCAAAAGTTTGTGTCATATAAATACTATATATTCTGAGAATTCGCACTGAAAAGTGCAATTATTAAAAAATCTCCGCACTCCCCAGCGAAAGACATTCTGCACTCCTTTTAAGGATGTGGCCATAGATGTTATATTCTGATATCTCCAAATCCGTTATCCAACTTCGAACAGTCTTCTGTTTCCGCGGCTGTCACTTTCGCATTCACCATTTAAAGCGAGGTGTTGGGAAAACGGTCCAATCAGAGCCAGCTTCGGTACGCATTAATCCGAAGATTGCAGAGTTACCACCACACGGTCATCACTTGTTGCACATAAAATCAAAATTTTGAAAATTAGTTAAAAATGGAATAAATATAATTTTAACAGCGCACATTTGTAGCTCCGTGGTTTTATGTATACACAACACTCCACATTTAACAGGCATCCATTAGAACATTCATATTTATTTAGTACTGTAAAAACTATAAGATGATAACGTAATTGCTATTATCTGTTTCAGGTTTCCCTTACTACTGTTGTGGAAGGTTCGTGGGGTTCGCCGGGCGATGGTCAATATCATATACAAACGGATGAAGGACCGGAGCGGTACTTTCGCTTCCAAACGGACAATGGACAATTTCGTAAGGAACGTCGTCTCCAAGACGGTACAGTTGTAGGTACGATCTTATTACGAAAAATGCAAACCCGAGAAACAAAACTTAAGTTCCCTCTTTTATCGTTTACGGTTTCCCCATTTAGGCACCGAAGCTTGGATAGACGCCGCTGGATATCTGCGTCAAAAGGACTACATCGCTGATAAAGATGGTTACCGCATATTAAAATCGAAAACCGTCTTTGTTGGCAATGGCAGACACATCGAGGTTAGTTATATATTTATATAGCAAAACCACAATCTTGGTTCCAAGTGATATATATACTAACATTTCGCTTTCTTGTTGTACCCTCAGGATGCCATCAAAGCAACCAAATCTGTGCCAGCCCAGTCCGGCGTTCTTCTTAATGGTCGCTCTGGACTCCATCCATCGAATAGCGTGACTCATATCGAAAAATCGAAGCAGACCGGCTATGTCTACTCCACCACCACTACAACGCCTTTGCCGCCTACAATCGGTGCGCCCGTAGTGGTTCATGATCCAGCTTCAGAAGCTTACGATGGCAAACTGAACTATCTCTCTCCAGCCGAGGCTGCCAATATTGAGCCATCTGGCAAGCTCGGTTTCGATCACTATCCTGATGAGCTGCCTCGTCTTCTGCATCGTGGACGCGTCCATGCTCAGCATATTCATCCGAGTGTAAACTCCTACGAAACTCCATCTAGCAATTCGATAACAGATTATAATCAAATAACTAATACCGCAGCAGCCGTGGCGGCGCCGTCTCTACCATCGCTCGACATGCAGCCGCCTTTACTCAACAAAGGTGCAACTCGCCAACGCTTGCGTCCGATTGCCGTCTACGATCCCAAACCGGCAGCTATATCGGGCGATGAAGCAACCAGCAGCTACGGATATTCTTCACCCACACCATTTGTACCAGCCACAGCTGGAAGTGGGTCCAACGCGAACGGCGGATATTATTACCAACAATCCGCAACGCAGCCTACACATGCAGACGCAGCGGCTAATGCCTTGGAGATCAATCAGCTCGAAGGTGGACTGCTGCCACCATTACCACCGCCGCCGAGTCGCCGTCACCGGCCGGCAGCACTAAGCAGTGGCGCCAGCGAGCCCGCGGAGTACGATGGAGTCAGTGCAACTGCCAATGGTTTCCGTTATTTCCTACCACGCCAATATCACGAGGAGGAACAATTCGGGGACGACAAGCGAGCCGGTAGCTTTGGCTATGTGGATCCCTTCGGCATTCGGCGAGTTGTTTACTACAATGCATCGCCCGGCCGTGGGTTTGTCCATAGAAACAATAATCGATACGTGGGTCTGGGAGCAACTCCCTACGATGCAGCTGTCTAAGATGAAGCGAAGTCGCAGCTATGCGGAACTGCGAAGCTAAGCAACAGAACTCTCAAACTGCGAAAATATTTTTACAAAAAAACGCCGTCTTAAGTCTAACATCAAACAACCCAGGAACCAATTAACCCAAAGCAGCAATCAACTAGCCAAAGACAAAGGAGAGACTTTGGAGTGATGGCTTAGCAAAATAAAAATGTTTATTTAGAATTACGTTTAATTACTACTGGCAAACAAATTTGCCAAAGAATTGCCAGAGGTGAAGAAAAGAAGTGATGCGAGATTTAAGATGGAATCGGCCGCCAATTATTGCCTGCGAAGGGGTGTGAAAGATGTGCGCCTAAATGCGATGTATTGTTTGTATATTGAGCACACACACACATGTGTAAATATGTGTGTGCGAGTATGTATCTGTAACTGTATTAGTGTGATTTTATTTAAAATATTATTATTTTTTAAACGAAATGCAACAGCTGTGAGCTGACAATGAATAACTGGGGAGTATACTGGGGTGTCGAACGAATACGACGATCGTAATAAATAATTACTTAGTTAATTATGTATGTATGTAGCTAACGGTATCACTTTCATGTATTAATCTTGCCATATTAACAAAAATCAAAGATAAACACAAAGCAGCTAACATATTTAAAGGGGAAACAAAAAAAAATAAAAATAAAAACACATAAAAAGCTAATAATTAAATTTATTAATTAAATAAATAGTACTAGTTGAAATAATTTATCTTAAATTGTAGCTTTAAACTAAACGTTAAAATTAATTTACAAAACTTATTTATGTGTATATGTGTATGTGTATATTATATTTATGTTAATGTAAAGCTAGATGCGATTAACCTGTGGACGCTATCGATTGACAAATGATTGCAAATCGAGTGACAATTTATAGTCTTATAATTTTATTACTAAAAACAAAGCGTGATTAAATATATTTTCTCCACACACACTTCCTGGCCAATAGATGTTTATTGTAATTTAGTCAATTTTCCTTCGGCTTCTAATAACTCTAATATTCGACTAACTCACTAGTGGAAACATTTAATTAAACAACACATTTATTACATATATGTATCTTATTTGTATGTGTACGTATTGGAATATAAATAATGGACATCCGTTGCCAGGAAACCTCCGTTATGAGCAGAAAATGTCAAATCTTGAATGTTGTAATAAATATTGCGAAATTAAAACACAGTAAAATTGCAGTTTTTTCTCTTATTTCCCAGCTGCATGGCATTGAATGGTAATCGTTTTTAAAGAGTGACAAATGCTACAAATGTGTACAGGGTGAGTATCAGAGTTGTAAATTGTGCTTCGACAGATGAATATCTAAAAAATATGTCGGGAAAGCAGGTGTTTTTTTTACATTGCATTCAGCATTAAGAAGGAATTTAAGCGAAGGTTTCTCCGTTTACTTTACTCCTCTGTCACCGACTGTTAAATAATCCTAAACAAGAAGTCGAGATCTTTTGGTGTAGAAATACACTCCGAATGTTTTTTTTGTAGAAGATCCAGATGCCAGTGTTGATCGGGATTAATAACGCGAATCAACAAGTCGCAAGGTCAATGGTTCAATTTCCACGGCCAGTAGAGTTTTCATTGAATTTTTCAATTCATTCAATTATTACTTTTATTTATTTTTTAATGTAATTATAGTTGTTTTTAATAAACTAAGCTTAAAAAAAAGCTGGGCTATGCCATAGGCCTCATACAATTTAGCTGTAATCTACTTATTGCATATTTAATTTTTAGCAAACTTGTTTTCTCTCTTTCTTCCTATTTAGTTATTTCCATTTCATTGAAAAACACCCTATCTCAGAATTCGGTTCGAAAACGCCCTATCTCAGCACATTTTCAATGTATTTTCGTTTGAGATAGGGCGTGTTTGAACCGAATTCTGAGATACGGTGTTTTTCAATAAAATTCTTAAATAGGGCGTTCTTGAAAAGTTTTCTGAGATAGGGTGTTTTCGAACTGGCTGCCGAGATAGGTCGGTCTTCCGGTACAAAGAAACCATTTCGCGTACGTCTGGAACGTAGCGAAATAACTTCGCAGGTGTGGGTAACTTGTCCAATAGCTTCCCTTCTTTTGTGAAGGGCATACAAATTATACAGAAGGGTAGTCAAATAAACATATCTGTAGTTGATTTCGCCAGATAGACGAAACATATTTCTTTTTAAAACGTCAGATCGCAGAACTGGGAGGAAAGTGATTCACCTTAACACAACATAGTTCTGTCTAGCACTGCTCTAAAAGATACTTTTCATGGCCAAATTTGTTGAATGTGAGTATGGTGACGACGGGAAAAGTTATCGCCACATTTTCTTTAAAATATACATACATATAAAAGCACATATTTACTTTTTAAGTACATTTATCTTCTTTCAGGAAAAGTTTTCCGAAAATCAGGTACAATTTAATAATTAAATATTCCATCCCTGATGGAATATCAGCTGTGAAAGAGGATTAGAAACACAAATTTGATTGCTCGCCAAAACTAAATATACTTAGCAGGGTTGAATGAAAAATTTCATTCAATTAGCATTAATAGGGCAATTAATTGGTCACAAAAGTCAACAAAAATGACCTCATGAAAGCATTTATTTTACCAAAATGGCGAAAAGCATCGATTAAATGAAATTAAAATTTTACAAATTTCTTATTTAAAATTTGTTCTCTTTCGAGCCTACATATGTACATACTTTTCGAGTGCGATATTGGATAACCCTGTTTTTACATTATAACTGTGTTAGTAACAACACTGATCTCTTTTTTCGCATAACTGTTGTGTTTGGACGAGTACTGCAAGGCGTGATTCTCGAATTAACTTTAAGTAATTTCACTAACTGACTCTTCATGCCACCGTCGTCAAACTCTTTCTGCAGCTCTTTGTCAGTTAAATCGCGCATTCCCTTTCCCGCTCGCTCACACTCACACTCACAACTTACCAGGCGGTTTCTTATCAATACAAATTAACTCCATAAGCGACCCTCAAAAACCGATAAGATAGGCTCTCTTTATGTTCCACAACCTTCGGCCTATGCTATATCTACTAGACCGCAATCGCCACCAGTAAGTAACAGCACCAAACACCGGCACCGGCATTCATAAACAATTCAGTTGTTCAGCGGATTCCACAAAGTGCATATTTACCGGGCGATTACGCGCATCGCACACACAATGAGATCCACAAATATAGTCAGCCTAATCGTGGCGCTCTTGCATATCGCTGGCATAGCAAATACTGCGAATATTCTTAGTTTAGTGGAGGTGTTAACAACGCCGGATCAACAAATTTGGTATAATTTAGCGAAGTGTGTTATTATTTATAGATTATATTGTAAAATTTCGTAATAGGCACGACGCCATCTACAAGGGCCTCATCGATCGCGGCCATAAACTCACAGTTGTAAGTGGCAGTAGAGGAGTTGCGGTTAAGTCACCAGCCATTGTGCAAATTCATTTGGAGGAAGTAAAGCGAACATTGGATGCTAATGAACCGCCCACATACTTTGCGAACACTTGGCTGAGTGCCTTTGAACGCGTCTTTCACTGGTACGATAAACAGATGAGAATCTGCCAAAGTGTACTTGCCTCCAGCGGACTACAAGAGTTAATCGAATTGTCTAGGGGAGCTGGAGTGGAAGAGCCATTCGATTTGATTTTATTTGATGCAACGTATGGGCGATCATGTCTGCTAGCGGTGGCACAGCTTTTCGGAGAAATTCCGATTGTGGCAATTAGTGCATCGTATATCACACCAGATCTGCTAAAAGTTGCGCGTGGAGCTCAGATTCAACCGGCTACAGTGCCACATTTTACCACCGTTCACGACGAGCGCATGAATTTCTTGGAGCGTCTACACAACACAGCTGTTTACACAACAGCCAATTTGTGAGTCATATGACTCATATCGCTCATATACACATATGTACATGTATTCATACATACACTGACAATCAAAAGTGAGTGCATGGTGTTTTTTTGTTTAATATTTGCAATGTTTCTCAAGTTAAAATTTTTTGTTATTTTTTTTTTTATAAAAATATGGTTCATGCTTTAATTAAAACCACATAAGTAAAGCTTTCAAACTTTATACAGAACTTAGAAAAATTCAACTATTTTTCGTCTAAATTTTGACCTCTTTAATCTGAAATTTTAGAAAATTTTTGAGTACGCAGATAGATCGGGTTTTTAATTCAAGTGAAGCAAGATCAAGTTTTAAGCGGCTAAAAATTGCGTTGAATTTTAATTAATATTTTTCTGACGGATTTTGCGGCTTTATTCATAAACAAGTGCAATTTGTAAAATATAGCGTTAATTTTTTTAATTTTGTTTGCAAACGGTTATGCGCATTTTATTCTTCTATATGGTAAGAGGATCAACAGGCCATCAGCAATAAAAAATCTCTGGTTTTATAAGAATTAAAAAAACCGATCTATCTGCCTAATCAAAATTTTTCTAAAAAATTCAGAATAAAAAGGTCAAAATTTAGACGAAAATTCGTTGAATTTTTCTAAGTTTTGTTTAAAGTTTGAAAGTTTTATTTAGGTGGTTTTAATTAAAGCATGAACCATATTTTTATAAAAAAAATAACAAACAATTTTTAACTTGAAAACCATTGTAAATATTAAATAAAAAACACCATGCACTCACTTTCGATTGCCAGTGTATGTATATATTTATATTTATGAGTGAGCAAACGTTAGCACTTAAACTGTACTCTCACTCACTTGCAGCTTTCGTCACTTCACTTCGGAGCGTGTTCAAGAGGCAATGTTGGCCAAGAGCGCGCAGCTACAGGAAGCGCGCATAGAACCTACGCTGGAAGGCGTTATTGAACGCGTCAAAGTGGTTTTGGTCAACAGTCATCCGGCCATCGACTATATACACGCATTGCCGCCAAATGTTATCGAAGTGGGTGGCTTACACTTCGATAATATCAATCGCCCGCTGTCAGTGGAAATGCAAACCTTCATTGACAACTCGAAGGAGGGTGTCTTCATTGTAACGCTCGGCATCCAAGGGAATTTTAAAGAGCTGACACCCGAACTCATCGAAGCATTATTAAACACGATAGATAGTTTTCCAGAATATGGTTTCATATGGGGAGTAGATAAGAGTGTCATCCTGTCCTGGAGCAGCAGGAAAAATCTCTTTGTGGGCAAATGGTTGAAGAGAAGCAATATCTTGGGTATGCATTATTTATTTCTTGGCCGGAAGCACTTAAACCTTTTGCTATAAAAGTTTTTACTAAAATAATTAACTATCATCCATATCTAATACGCAGCACAACGTAAGGTGAAAGGTCTAATTGCCACTGGCAGTCATATGGAAGTCCAAGCAGCAGCTTATCATGGAGTACCTATTATCAGTGTATCCAATGGATACAATCAGCCAAATGTAAGACCTACTTGCATATAACTTTTTTCGAGTATCATTCCCACTCATCATACGTTCCCTAATATAGACTGCTCGACGCGCTGTGGCATTGGGTTTCGGTGTCAGTGTGGATATCAGTACTGGCTCGGAAACGCTTCGTAATGCCATAAGTGCTATAACTATGGAGTTAACATTTGAAGAGAATGCAAAGTCTCGACAGATTGCCTTTCGCGGTCGGCCGCAGAACCCACTTGATGTGGCATTGTGGTGGATAGAATATGTGCTGGAGCATCCAATCGAAAGTGGATATCTTTTCTCGCAGGCAGCGGCTGAAAGCAGCTTCTTTGCTCTTCATTCTTTAGATGCTGTATCGGTGCTTGTTTTTATGATAGCCATGTTCTTGCTGAACTGTGTTGTTGTACTGAAACAACTAAAGGAAAACTTTGGCGCCAAAGCACCAACTGTTAAGGTAGACAAAAGCTCGGATCCAAAGCGCAAATTGAAAAAGGCAAACGGAAATAAAAAGAAAAGTGAATGAGATTTTTGCTAAGATAAAAGTGTATGAATAGTTGGTTAAGTAAGTGTGTTAGAGCGGCGCGTCTTAAAAGTTCAGTGTTAAAAATTTATTTAATGTAAGCTAAATTATTTGTTTTGGTTATTAAAATAAAGAAAACTTGATTATTATTGAAAGGAAAATTTATTTTCTAATAGAAGTAAATATGTAAAGTTTTTGGCTAAGCTTCATTAAAATAACTCCTGATTCAAATGGAGGCAGACTGTCCATTATGGACTTATTATAGATAGATAATGGTATTAATAATGAACTCCGGAAGAATGAACTCAGTTCCGGAAGGGCGCTTTGATTGTCAACGGACATTTCACCAATCCTTTCCCTGAATGCTCTTAATATCCCCACGCTGAAAGTCTCTGAGAGTCTAGAGAAAATAAATATAAACATACGGACCTATTTACTTGTTTCTCGTAACTGCTTGGCTGAGAGTATTTGGGGGATACTCTTTGTGGAGTACACCTCGTTGTCGTCGCATAAATAAATAAAAGGCCGAGAATTTTACGCTGCCTCCGAATTGTAACTGGTATTTATTAAAAACTTTTTTTAGAAATTCAAAGTTTTTATTTCGAAAAAGTATTCGACCTTATTATGGTTGTCGACCTAGACGTCGATTTAATTTTTTCATAAAAAAATAGCCATCTTGCGTCCAACTCTAGTTACGCTGACCACAGTATTTTACCGGAAAGGTGTTCCTCGCAGAAAGACTATGGTCAGCGTAGCTGGAATTGGACTTACAAGAGCTATTTTTTAATGAAAACATTACATCGACGTAGAAGTCGACAACCATAACAGGACCGATTTTTTAAACAAACTTAAACATAAGGTTGCTTGATCTCACAGAGTGGTATTGTCTAGAAATTTTTATTAAGAATCAGTTCAGATCAATAAAAGATTTCCAAACAACGCCACTCTGTTGTAACTGTGAAAAGTTTGTTTGATCGATCACAGAGTGGTGTTGTCTAGCAATTTTTATACAGAATGAGATCAGCTCAATAAAAAAAAAAATTAACAAACAACACCACCCTGTAACTATCAAAATGTACGAATCTTTAAAACATTTGAAAACCTATTTACAAGTTGTGGCTGTAGTTGAGTGCACAGAGATTATTGCTAATATTTGTTAGCTTTCAGGATGGCGCGGAAAAGATTATTTTTGTCCCAAGTGCGATTTGACGATTGCGGTTGGGTGCGCACAAAAGGAGAACCAGCTTTAACTTTAACTTTCAGATTGATGTACCGTTGGTAGGTTTTTGCAGTGAAGAAGCGAGAATGTTCAAAGAGACATTCGATTGCTTTAAAAGCAAGCACAGGTCATCAATGCCTCTTCCGAAATCCAATATCGAGCAGCCGTCAGCACATGAGAACAATGAAGCCACCCCCGCGGCTGAGAAAGCTTCGAGATGTAGTCGTTAATCATTAGAAAAAGAAATGAAGCCCGCGGGTGTTGTTGCTCACCTATAAAAGACAATAAAGCCGCGGGTTTTATTTCATTTGCGAAATGGCAATAACGCCCTTGGTCTTTATTTCCATAAAAATGAAATAAATTCCATGGGTGTTATTTTCTCTGACTTTTACTGAATCGTAATAATAATAATGGCAATTGTATTTTTATGAAAAGCTTTTTTTCATGGCAGAACTACACTTGGAGGTTTGCCATTGTCTGCCGAGGATCCGCAGTTAAGAAAAAAATATAGTTCTTTGTCAAGAAATCAAATCTGTGAATATGCCTTCCAATATGCACACAAGTAAACGTTTGAGCAGCTGTCACTACCACCAGCCTAAGTGGATGGTAAGCCCAGCCTAAAACGGCACTGAGCTCCACAAATTTTTAAGTGGGACTTAATGTGGATTTCAATCTGTTACACTTATCTCTGTTCTCATCTCTCTCTGTCTCGGGAAACATACATTTCATTAATTTTGAAAGGCCCTAACTCATTTTATTTTCAAATCCAGTATGTATTGTAAAAAATATTACTATTACTCACTAAAAACCTATTGCATTTAAAAAAAACCTACTATAGAATAATTTTAGTTACATTCTTCAGTAAAATCGTTTTTGAACAAAATTCACAGTAAACGGAGTTGATTTGCTATAGACTTTTTTCATCACTCTACAAAGAAAGAAAATTATTAAATAAGGCCTTTCTATATTAAAGTAACGATTTGTATATAGGTATGTATTGTGTATACAATGAACACATACATATATATGTATATATACATATGCACGTAAATCAGTATTTACTCAAATTTTTTTTACTCCTTTGTAATACAAAGCAGCAGATTTGTTAAGCTTTTGATTTTTCTTTAACATTCGTACACATAGACATACGTACGAACGTATTTACGAATCTTCAACTTCGCAATAAAAACTGAAACACCTACATAGAGCGCTTCAATGTTTTTAATAGTCAAAAATCATTTGTCAGCGTTAAGCCGTCTTGATCGGCGGCAGGCTGTAACTCAGCGACGCTTTCGCAGAGCAGCTCAGTATGGCTGTCTTTATCAGCAAATCACTGAGGAAGAGGTGTTTTTCGGCAAATGCAGACCCACCGGCTGCAAATGCATTCGCGAAACCGTTTAACAGCATACCCGGACCACGCGGCCCCTTTGGCCTAGGTGTTCTTTATCAATACTTGCCGCTCATTGGACGCTACTCTTGGCTGGAATTGCATAAGGCGGGTCGCGACAAATACGAGCGGTACGGTTCGATTGTGCGCGAAACAATGATTCCTGGTGAAGACATAGTGTGGCTATACGATCCCAATGATATTGCCACACTACTCAACGAAAGGGAGTTCCCCCAGCGGCGCAGCCATCTGGCGCTGGAGAAGTATCGCAAAGATCGTCCGCACATTTACCGATCGGCCGGACTCTTGCCAACGTGAGTACATAAATACAGAGCTAAACGATTTAATGCAAACAAATTCTGGGTTACCACTAAAGATAGTCACTTCCGATTATAGTAACGGTGCGGAGTGGTGGCATTTACGCTCGGAATTGCAAAAAGAAATAAGCGCACCCAAGAGTGTGCGCAGCTTCCTCGCTGACTTAGATTTGGTGACGCAAGAATTTCTAGAGCACCTACCCTTGCACCAGAGCTTCGATATTCAACCAAAGTTGGCGCGCTTGAATTTGGAACGTAAGTCAGAACTTAAGCGCTTCGATTTGATCGCCTATGTTAATTTATCATAGTTACGTGCCTGATGACCTTCGACGAACGCCTCAACGCCTTCTCACCCGAAGAGCAACTGCCCACATCGCGCTCCACTAGACTAATGCGCGCTGCGGAAACAACAAACAGCAGCATCTTGCCCACCGACCAGGGTTTGCCGCTGTGGCGATACTTTGAAACGCCCATCTATCGACGGCTGCGCAAAGCCCAAGAGTATATGGAGAGCGTGGCCATAGATTTGGTGTCCCAAAAGCTCGCCTACTTCAAGGACAGCAAGGAGGTGAGCGATGGCGCCAACCCTGATGGCGGCACCATGCAGCGCAGTTCGTTGATTGAAGAGTATCTGAAGAACCCTAATCTGGATCTATGCGACGTGGTCGGCATGGCGGCGGATTTACTATTGGCCGGCATCGACACTTCCTCATATACGACCGCATTTGCGGTATACCACATCGCCAAAAACCCCGAAGTGCAACGGAAACTAAGCGAGGAAGCGTGTCGTGTGCTGCCGTCTCGCAAAACGCTCCTAACGCCAGATGCGCTACGCACAGAAGTGCCATACGCCCGTGCTGTGCTCAAAGAAGTCTTTCGCTTGAATCCCATCTCAGTGGGTGTGGGTCGCATACTCAACAAGGATCTGGTGCTAAGTGGATATCATGTGCCGAAAGGAGTAAGTCAAAGTGGAAAACGCATCGTTGTTGTATTATAATTTAAGTAATATATAATTGTTTAATGGACTGGGTAGACAGTGGTAGTGACACAAAATATGATTGCTTGCCGGCTGGAAAAGTATTTTTCCGATGCATTGAAATTCGATCCTGAGCGTTGGCTGCACCGCAAGCAAGCAGTGCATCCCTACCTGGTGCTGCCTTTCGGACACGGCATGCGCGCGTGTATAGCGCGTCGCATGGCCGAGCAGAATATCATCGTCTTGCTGTTGCGCGTAAGTACCGAAGTGAATGCCTGAGTTGAGGTATTTAGCATTGATTTGTACGTCAATGGAATTAAATTTGAATTTGATTTGAATCTCATCTTTTTAAATTTTTGGATGGCAGATGATGCGAAATTTCGAAATTACTTGGACTGGCGACGACGAGAAGATGGGTGTGCGCACACTGCTAATCAATAAGCCCAGCAGACCAGTCAGCATTCAATTGAAACCGAGGGTGGATGGGTGCGGAGATTAACAGATACTTATTTAGGAATCAACTAACGATAAGCTATATAAATGTATCTTTGTGTTTGTATCTTGCCATTGTCGATTTGTAACTAGGTGGAATAAACACAAGTGATTTCAATGGTTTTTTTCGGTTTTCTGGAAAAGAATTAATAAATTTTTTTCTAAAATACATACATATTTATGTGTGTACTTATGTATGTATGTATATTAGGGTCGTCCTTAAATGTAGGAAGAAAATTTTTTCGTGTCGCACTAGGGGCAAAGTTCAGATTCCTCTACAGAGCCTAAAAAAATTTAAATATATTTTTTCCCATCTAATACCCAAAATCCATTTTACCATAGTCGAAGATATCACATATAATTTTTGGTCTCGATTGGAGTCGGTTAAGGCGTATCGCACAAGGGGTCAAACTTCAGATTACCCAATGAAAACGTGTTAACCGACTGCGTCTGGGACCAAAATTTATATGTGATACCTTCGACCTTAGCTGGATTGGTTTTGGGGTATTAAATAAAAAAATAATAATAATTTGTTGAGTCTCCATAGAGGCATCTGTCCTTTGATCCCTATGCGATACGCCTTAGCCGACTCCAATCGGGACCACGATTTTTAAGTGATATCTGTGATCGTGATATTACCGA
Organism: Rhagoletis pomonella; assembly: GCF_013731165.1. NCBI lineage: Eukaryota > Metazoa > Arthropoda > Insecta > Diptera > Tephritidae > Rhagoletis > Rhagoletis pomonella. The sequence goes on from NW_023458566.1 coordinate 17,981,471, forward strand.
TTGAGCGGCTGAGAATGAAAAAAATCGCTAATTTGATTTTTAAGCACCACCCTAATGTACATATATACCGTTCAGGTAGGTAAAACCTTGAATATCCGCAAAATTTTCAGAATAAATGCATGTGTGTTGTAATAAAGAAATCTGAGTTCGGGTAAAACCGACTTTATATACCTTGTTCATGTATTAACAAAATATATGTAAATTTTTTCTGAAACTCGCCGTTCTATAACATTGGGGAAGACAAAAAAAAACCTACAGTTCGAATATATCATGTTTGATGGCTGTAATAAATACTTTTTATTAAATCATTTCGTGAATCAAATCCCCTCTGGAATCAGATGTTGCGATATTCTACTGGTAAGTCGCATTTAAACAAAAATAAAATTGAAATAAAAAAAAAAACATTCGTATGGTAATCCGCAGGTATTATAAATAATCGAATGAATTTAAGCCACATTTTTGTTTAATTGTGTTAAAGCGTATGCTTTAAACGCCAATGCAGCCAAAGGAAATGCTGCGTGGTTGATATTAAAGAACATTGATTTGCTCCAATTTGAAAAAGCAGGATTGGTATCCGCCCAAAAACTTTGCAAAAAACTGGCTAAAAACGGTTTGGGAAATCAATGCAATCACCCTGGTCTTGGAGTTGTTATTCAGTTCACTGAATGGGTGGGGGCCTTTTTCAGGTAGTTTTGCGAATATACCTATATTTCTCATTCAAAAAGGTACACCCAGCGAAAAAAATCAGGTAAATAAATTTCTATCAATACATGATTTGGCTGTAGTTGCATTATTTGGTTAAAGTTACCAAATCCTGTGTGGAGAAAAATATTTTTAGCTGACTTTTTGCTGTGTGTAATGGATTGCACTGGATTTTTTTTTCAACGATTTGTTAACGAATAGCTTTCCGGCGATTTTCCAACAATCTATTCAAAACACATTTATCAGAAAAGTTCCCTTCAAACATACATGTCAATTACATCTGCATACTTATTTAGTACTTAAGGTAATCTAACCATTCTATTGCCATGACTAGCTATCTGCCCTAGTAAACGTCAGTTAATCTATCATTCCAAATTTTACACTGGGATGCAAACGATCGACAATCTAAATCAAAGGTTCCTAAACTTTTTTTTTTCGTAGACCCCTTTTAAAAAGTTACTGGTTTCGGTGGGCCGCGCGCTTTCTTCTGACACAAATTTTATACCATTTTCTTGGAGCCAAATAACTAAAGATTCCCCAAATTACCAAATTATAATAAAACATAAATAACGAAGCGTAACTTCAACAATTCAAATCAACAAAAATAATATACATAACTTTATATCGAATATACAAGTTTTTACAAGAAAAAGTCGCTGACTTTCTTAAAGCAGAGTTCGTAAAGCCAATAAATACGCTCTCGCTCTGAGGAGTTATAGTATTTTCTGAGCACTTCAATTTTAAAATATTTGTAAAAGAGTTTATTCGTATTGACGGCATCACTTTTAGTTTCATCGCTCTGAGTTTTAAAGTGATACAAAAAATATTTATCACTCCCATTTTTAAAACACAAAACCTAACAGCTTTTTACGCCAAACTTTTATTTCAGAATCTGACAATATAGAAAAGAGCGAATCTGGAAAAATATATGAATAAACAACTAAGCAATGGGCGAATCAAATTTAGAGCACAAATAAAATTATTGCGCTCCCTGCTTCTTTAATAAGTTTGTCAACGATTAAAATTACATACTGAATTGTGTAAGCTAGATGAGCCAAAGAGACAAAACGCTCTTTTGCAAGGAGTTAATTAAACCTCAGCAATGCAAGACTTAGACTTGACTTCACTTAAAAATTGTATATCTGGTAAATGAGCAGCGCGTGTAGTTACCCAAAAAACCAACTTCACTCAGAAACTTGAAGAACTATAGATTTTTGATTTCTAAGCTATGATTATTCTTTCAAATAATAATAGTTTGATATGCTTAAATACATTTATCTCAATTGCGATTTTTATCCTATTTTACCCCAAACAAATTAAACGTTTAAAATTTTGCGTGTACAAATACTGAGGATAATAAAACAGACAGATGACACGCAGAGTAATCGTTTCTAAGCTTCTAGGTAAGTCAAGTCAAGGCTAAGTCTTGCATAACCGGGCTTTAATATATTGAGTGGCATAGGAGCGTGAGGTAAATATTGAGGGAGAAAAACGCTCTTTTAGTTTTAAAGCTGCCTTTACCCACACGAGTCGATTTCCTAGTCGATTTTTGTCGTTTAACCAAAAAATCGCCAGTGTAAAGGGCAATTCAACGGTAAAATGTAAGTATTTATTTTAGAGGAGAAATCTGAAAATAAGAGTCCTAAAGCTTTAAAATGCTTTTTTTTTTAATCACAATGCGACCATTTTTCACTAAAATACAGCCAGTCAAGAATCACAGAAAAATTTTAAATATTTCGTGCTCCCTTAATTTTTTTTTTAAGGTACTATCTGCCTCTATTAAATAGGAAAGCTAAGCCAACATTTTTGTTATTTACTATCGGAACCAGATACATTTTCGTGGGCCCTCACTTACAACATGTGAGCCTCCATTTCTTTTTCACGCCAACGTATACCCCCCGTCGAGGCCCCTTCGACCCCTGGGACTCAACCTTGGCCACTTTGGGAATCACTGACCCAAATGAAGCATCAACACACTTTTCATTGCATTTATGTGTATTTAACCTATTTGTTATTATTTTATTAAATATATGTCTCAATACAATATATGGAATTCAATTAAATACATACATACATTTTTATCAGCATAACTTATTTATTAATGTAAAACTCTACTAATGGTATGTGATGTCAGTTTATATTCTTCTGGGACATAGATCTTTTTCATTTGTTCTATGTAATTTCTAAACGAATACGTTCAACATTTTTACCTCATTTGCTTGGAATCATTTTGAATATAGTTGGAATATAGCTACTACATATATCAAAGTACCATCAATGCAATATTTATATAATTGTATTTTCAATGTATTTTCTACAACTTTTTTTTTTTTTTTAATGAAATACAAGGCAATTTCCAAATTCATTTAACTTTTTGAACCTATCAACAGTCTAATTATGCGCGTATGGTACAAATTATGAAATACGTGTGTATGTATACATAAATACGTACTAGTCATTATAAATAGCCTAAATATACATACATATGTCCTATGACATACACTTCTACTTAACTAAATCATAAAATATAATTGAACTAATAATAACGCGGTATAACAAAAAAAAAAAAAAATTCGGCAACTTTTTAAATAAGTTAGTGCGAGTGTTTGAAATTTTTCGAACACCTTGAAAATTTCAAATTATGTATTCCCAAAAATAATTTTCGCAAGACTACTCTACAATTTTAAGTTGAATTAATCCCACACAGCTATGATCTCAAAAAATTTCGTTTTACTGATGCACAGTTGAGTAAACCAACAGAGTTTTCTACCCGTTTATGTGTATGTTATTACAGAGTTACATATATATGTATATACTATAACACTATGCTGTGAAAATTCCCTAGAGATGTACAGTTAGTTGTCTTCATGTTCTACCAATAAGTGGAATAAAAAATAAATATCTTTGCTACACTAATTTGCCGGCGTTCACAAGCAATGGCTGACCTGATGCTGCGCTTTTTGTTGCCCCCTGCTTGCTGCATTCATCGGTCACAGCTTCTTAGCCTACATACATATACATTAACTACTGCATACAAACTTAAGACTAGCTTACTGGCGACTGTTTTTAGAGATACATACATACATACATACATAAACTTCGTACAAAAACACGTTCAATATTACACTATAAGGACTTTGGTTTTTTCAGCACACACACGTGCGTAGACATTTGAATACAAACACAATACATACTACATACATATGTAGAGTAGGGTCTCAATGGAAGGGGTGGCACTACGAAGACCTACGATCTACTTATGAGCCGCGCGTTCAACGCAACTACATCTATGAGTACCTATAAGCTCATCCTGTCGATGAGCTTCGAAAAAACCGCGCGCGAGTATTTCTTTTCGTCTCCATTCCTTTCACATTCATCTACATTATTGTGCACTCTGTTCTGCCTACTGAAATGGTAAGCTGACGGGCAACCCGGGGCCAAACTGCTTACAACTCCAGCAACAGAACCTCCTCATGCTAGAGTATATTCAGCGTTGAAGAGTCCATCATCCGATCGTCGTATAGGCTAAGCGTCTTCGAGGCTCGCACCTTGCGCACAGATGGCGGCACATCACCTGGCGTTTTGACGCGCTGACTGGGATCTCGTAGCTTTTCCGTGCTGCCTCGGCCACTGAACACCTCGCGGAACATTTCAAGGCTTCGCTGCCGCCTAAAGAGGATATCTGTATTGCTGGGCGCTTTGAGGTGACCGGTCGAGTTGGACACCGGTGCAGGCGTGGTTTCCTTAGGGCTGCTGTTCGTAGCGTTTATGGTATTCAGCTCGCCTTTACTCACGTTATTATTATTGCGGTTTATGTGTTTAATTAGACTAGAAGAGAGGGAACGTGGCACCACATGGCATGGCGTGCTAGTGCGTTTGTCTACTTGCTGAAGGTGTTGTTTGGCGCTCCTGTCGTTGCTCTCCTCCGCTATGCTTTGAATTAAATTTGACTTGTTGTAAGCAACAGGAGCATTAAGCGGGCCACTGGACTCTCCTACTGGTACGGCTGAACCGTTCATAGGACTCAAGTCAAGGTTGTTGGGTCGCCTTGTATGTGGGTAGACATCAGTGAGCATTGTGGTCTTGGTGGTGGCCGCACCGTTATTGCTGCGGTGCCGGTCATCTATGTAACTAATTGTTGCTGCCTTTGCCAACCTATCGCTGCCATTGTTGTCGAGCCCTTTAATAACGGCAGCGTACCGATTGTCCACCAAGTTAGACTTTTCATCTCCGTACCCGAACTGCTGCTGGAAAAGGTCGGTGCCAACGTCGCTTTTGCGGAAAAGTTTTTTTTGTATTAGCGCCCGAACGCCGTGCCAACCTCTCAATTTCCGATCGGTATTGTGTTGCTTAGGAAAGCCCTCTCCCATGCTCGGTGCATTCTCTGTCATGAAATTGTTAATTTTTTTCGAGCTACCACCAGAGATAAGGTCTTCGACTGAAACGTCGTCTTCTAAGCAAGAAAAACTGTTTTCTTGCCCGTTTTGAAAGCTGTGCTTCTTGCTTTTCTCAACCAAAATCTGGGGCGGTCGATTGGACACTGGTGCCAGGTTGCGCTCTTGGCATGGGTTGCGTCCCTGATATGGTTGTAGTTGTTGTTGGGTGTGAATAAGATGGTTCTTCTCTGCATGTGGTGCGATACCTAACTCACTGCCCACACTTTGGGCGCGCGGCAAAATCTTTTGGTTTGGTGGCGGCTGAAGCATCGTTTCTGTTTCCGAATTACACGTATCCATGGATATTTTCATGCTCCCATCCACCTGATCAGGCACCAGCAAATTGTTTGCGCTCAGCAAAGGACTAGGCGACTGTGCATGTGAGTAGCGCGGCCGCAAACCAGCTGCTTCTTGCATGCGCTCTTCGGCACAGAGCGATGTCAGCCGCGCTTCAGCATCATGATCCCAACAATCCTCGCATGTATCCTTTATCAACTTGGCCGCAGAGCCCCCACCCCAGCCTGCGGGAAACAAGGGTCGTGCCTTGTGCCGCACCACCAATGCCTGCATTTGGTCAAAAGTGGGATGTGTGCCGACCTCCTGTTCGTAGGGGGCTTTGTAGGATGGCGTCATTTGGGCAGGTGGATAGAAGTCCGAGCATCGAGTAGCCACCTCCCACAGTACCAATCCCAGAGCATAAACATCCATTTGCTTGAGTGATGTTTCGCAGTCACGCAAATTGACGGCGCCCTCCAACAGTTCCGGTGCCATGTAACGGAGCGTGCCCACTTCGTTGATGCTTTTTGTTTCTGCTACAGCAACTTCGCCGCGGTATTCGTACTTGGAGCCAAATACTTTCAAGGCAAAACCAAAATCCCCGATGCAGCACGTTCGATCGGCTTTGACGAGCACGTTACGCGAGTTGAAATCGCGATGCGCGACGCACGGCTTATATTCGTCACCCCGACTTATTTCTGTATGCAGATGCGAAAGGCCACGCGTGATGGACTTGGCCATGCTGCAGAACGCTTCGAAGCCCATGGTGTTGGCAATTAACCAATCCTGCAAGCAACCGAGCGGGGCAAGCGAAAGTACTAGTTGGTACTCGATTTTGCCATCCATTGTGTGACGCTCATCATAGCCTAGAGAAGCAATAAGTGAGTCCCGAATTTCCCTAGCGAAATGTAAATATAACTCGTGTACTTACCAAAATAAGTCAACAGCGAAGGACTGTCCATCATAGGCAACGAGTAGATATTGCGTTCGTTGATGTAGTACGGATAATGGCTTTCAGGAAATATTTTCACGGCCACCTCTTGGTCGTGCAACAAACCCTTCATCACTGTGCCGTATTTGCCATTGCCGAGCATACAAATTAAGTTTATATTGTCGACGTTTCGTAGGTTTGAACTGTAACCGGGACCGGAGGGTGCAAGTGGAGCCTCCTCAGGCATAGGCTTGTCCTTTATTTTATGTACATAGCAGTAGGCAGCCATGCCACTGACTGATAAACACAAAATCAGCACAAACATTGCCATTACAACAACACCAAAGCCGGCATCGCCAAATCTTCCCGGAATGTTTTCTCCGATAGAATAAATCGGCTTTGAAAGCTGAAAGGGAAATATGTCGAAAATTAAATGTAAATAAGTAAGAAATTTCTAACTGGACATTAGAGCAAATAGGTACCTGCAGTGGCGCTGGCTCAACCACAGCCACATTTTTGTTGCACGAATCGCCCGAACAGCAGCAGTAATAGAGAGAATTGTTACTTGATGTGGGCGCCGAACTTGTGCATTCCGTCTGACGGCACGTGACATTGCTTTCCGTGCTCTCCTTCCAACAACCTGTAAACAGAAAGACATCAAACATCTAGTTATTCTGAGTTTCCCCGAACGAAACGAAAGAAAAAGCTTCGTAGCCCACCTTGTTTCTCGATTCGAGTGCCGTTACGGGTTTGACGCCACAACGCGAAGCAGAACGTGTAGTCTGTCTGACAAATGCGTCGATGTGGCGCTGCTTGTTCACTGACAGGTGTGGATTCTGCATCCGGCGGGTTCTGATTCTCCGCGCTATACTGTGACTGCCCGCCGCCATTCGATGAGTACTCCTCAAAATCATCATCATCCTGAATGAACTTCTCATCTTCCATAAAACTCATGCAGGCGAATGGATTTTCAGCTAAAAATAAAAATTTCTGCGATTAATCATTCTAAATCAGGAATGTCGAAGCGCGCTCGAGCTTACGGGTAATTGCTTGGACCCATGCGAAGAGCGCCAAATAGCAGAGCAATTTTAGGGCAGGCATCGTTGGAATGACTTCACTATGTTATTGGTTCCAAAGAGAGTTTTAACAACAGATTGGCGTTGGCATTTTTTCGTACTGCTGGAAAATATAGAAACCAAGCACAATGCTGATCAAATAAGCAATTTTTTTAATTTTTTCATTAGCATTCGGTGAAAGATCATTACCCAGTTAGGTATTTTACGTGCTAGCTGACATACGCATAATAAATATGTTATGTAGATATATATGTAAATATAGGCTTAAACGAACCCACTGTGGCCTTGAATAAGATTAAATACGTATGAGTCATTACTATAACACAAATTGATATAATATTGCTGATAGCTCATCGGTCTACATATGCATACCTGCGAGTGACAGCATGGATTGGAGTAGGTAAAGAAGTTTGGAATTTTAATTTCTATTTTTAACCGACTTCCAAAAAAATGAGGAGGTTTTCAATACATAGGAATATATATTTTTTATGGTTCGGGTGAACCATTTTCGGTAATTATTTTTTTAGCCGAGGTGGTCACATATTGATTTGGTTTAGTGCCGATCATTTGATCAAGAAGATTTTAACGGTACTCGTAAGTTATATGAGCATATAAGTTGATTATATTTTCTGATTAACAATTTGTTGTTTTTAATTTGTCAGAGGACTACATACTGTTTTATTTTTACCTTTTAATATTTTTTACAAATATGAAATAATTAATTTTTTATACCCCCCGTCTGAAAAAAGGTGCGCGATGATCTCCACTTTATCCTCTTCTTTGTTCTGCAGCTGTGACAGAAACAACAAGTCTGACAAGTTCCAAGGTCTATCTTTTGAGCCGAAGTTATGTCCACTTTCGAAGCATAGCTTTTCGTGGATATTAATGAGCCTTTTCGCAAGATGGTATAGCCGTGGTGAGCTAAAACTCGAATCATTTATACCATACAGTGTGGGTAAAATTTGGTCGACCATTAAGTGCCTGCCCAACCGCTGAAGCGCGATGGTAGGGTATAAATTACATTTAAATTACATTTTGCGATTATGTCTCCTCTAAAACGAAGATACGCGCGAGCTATTGGATAAGACCAATAACCTCTTAAAACCAAATAACAGCGATGAATTTCGGGTAGCCATCGGAAAGGCAAAAGCCTCCAAAATCCGGACAGACTATGGGTGTTTATGCCAAAATCGTTAGAGTTTGCGCGTCAGCTCACAGAGCTTGCTTGTGCATGAAACCTCAGTAAAGATAGCGTCGGATTCCAAGTCTAGCCCTGTGGCGTTTTTCCATCTGTTCCTCACGGGGTTGCTGATAGAGAACTTGGTGTCAGAACACGTTGGATGAGTGGAAATTTCCTAGTATTAAGACTATGTTGAGCTTTCCGTAGAAATCGTCAGATGGAATATTTAATCTTAGTATGAGCTTTACTAGGAATGGAAGTAGAAAAGACCGGCCATTGCTCCAGAGGTTGTCGGGAAAACTGTAGAAAAGGATGAGCTGCTCCACAAATCTTTACACACGGGGTACAATAAATGGTTTAACTTTAGAGCACTTCCATTCCAGATTTCTATCTACATATTTGATCTCGGTTGAAAGATTATTCATTTATATTGGACGAAATTATTTCAAGGCTATTCTTTTCCTGCTGCTGTAACTGCTATATAGCTAGCTTAACTATATACATACATATGAGATGATACTCACAAGGCACACCTCTAGTACATATTTAGCCACCCTCATTCCCAAAAGATAGTTATGCGAAATTATTACCAGTTTGTGGACTTTGAACCACATTCGTGCCAATTGGAATGTAAACATTTCTTATACAAAAAAAGGCAAACATTAAAAAAATTAAAAGTGCTCACAAAAGCTCATACGAAACGCAAAACAAAGAACGTTCTTCTTTGTTTACTGATTTTATGATTACATTTGTGTAGGTGCTAGCTGCACACTCTTCGCACACATTTTCATAACAGATTACCTTTTTTAGTTGTTTCTGTTTCTTCGGTACGGGTGCTTCTATTTGTGCGCTGCATTCACATATTTGTGATTTTATTTGCATTTTGTAACGAAACTGGAATATCGAATCAATGAACTTTAATCACTTTCAAGGGGTTGTATTATGTGTAGAATGAGGGACAAGCGAATGCAATCCAGAGATGATTAGCAAAAGAAGAAATTTCGCAATATCTACCGAGGCAAAGCGTGTGTGCAGCGTTGACATGCAAAGCAAAAGCGTTGCGAAAGCTATGTTTAAAAAACTGGTTCTCAAATGTACATACATACTCCCCGAACTTCGCTTGCGCTTGTCTCTTGCTGCCGTCCCTAAATTCGAGCGCTAAGCGTAGCGTTTTCCATTGTCGTCAACGAGTGTCAGCGCGCGCTATCCCCAAATCAGCGCGGCGAAACGTTTGACGTTTTCTCATTCCCACTCGTTTTTATTCTCTTTTCCTCTTTCACTTTTTTGTTCTTTCTCTTTCTTTCCGTCTTCTGCATCCAAATTCAACACTTAACGCCCCGACAAAAATGAAAATTCCACTTGCTCCGCGCCAGCGCCGCGTTATTGTGGGCTGCTTCATAAAAATTGTATGGACATGAGGATTTTTGACAGTTGCTTGCCGCTTGACGCGCCAATTTAGGGATGGACGTTATGTAGATACATTGTAGCATTTATTCAGGCACCGCCGTCACTTAATTACCTTTATTGTCGGTGTGTGATTGTACACCACTCACAAACATACACACAAACACGCGCGCAAAAAATGCAATGGCATGTCCCATTGTTGTTTGGGTCTACGCTTGTTTCGCCTACCAACGCCTAGCTTGTGTAATACTCGCATAGAAAACAAGCCTCCCGGTGGGGTGCGTCTTCTCAGCGACTTGACTTTTGCAACATTTTCTTTGTGCCGCTTTGTATTGCACTTTTCTACATAGCTGTTAACTTCACCGTCGCCATCTTAACCCCCCTCAGCGTCTGCACATACAAATGTCTTTTCGACAGCCACTCAGTCATTTAAAGCGCCAGTCTAGTGGCGTACGACAGTTACGACCGTTACGACAGTTGCAACATTTGCGACAGCAGACTTCGTCTCAAGAGCCTGGCTCCTGGGCAGCGACCGACCGACCACCACACACTTAACAGTGCACTGCGAACCAAAGTCAGATTGCAACCATCGAAGGTGCCTTCTAAAGCGTCACTGTGTGTGGGGCATTTCCTTTCCTCAGTTCATATACCCCCAGGTCGGGGAAAGAACCAAGCGTCGCGCAAACGGTTGGGTGGTGGGTGGTTGGTTGGTTGGCTGGCTGCAGTCTGCTGGTGGCGGTTTGCTACACAATGTGCCACTCAATGTGACGCTACGACGACGAGGCATACATGGCGGGGTGGTGGTGACAGACAGCCTTAGCGGCAAAAGCAATGGCAGCAGCAGAGACAGTGACTGCGACCGCGACCGCGACCGCGACGCCAACAGCTGTGACTGCTGCGTCGGCAAGCGAGTGAAGTAGCAAAGAATTGATTTTTCCAAACGTTTCAAAAAAAAATCGTATACCCGTATTTCGTTCACATTCGAACAAGATTAAAAAAAAACCCCTTTGGACTGCGGTAGATACAAAAAGTACAAATTTTGCCAACAGTGCTTATCGATTTTGCATAAAACAAATCGCTGATAGGAAATTGGCATTTGCAAAAATTCAACTATTTGCACTCACTTTTACTGGTTCATTCGCGTTTGTTTCGCGTTTTGCATACAAATTTTCAGCTTTCGTCTGCGGCGTATTTATCTGCATTTATTGATGCGAAATCGTGCGATTACTTTATGCTATTATTTCACTGTTTTCATTGTTTTTTTTCTTTGCTTTTATAGTGCGAGTATACATATATATATGTATATATAGATTGTGGTTGGATTTTTTGTTGTTGCTGTCGGACTAAACAATTACCCGGCGCCAGTGATTTTTTAAAACTTGCTCGCCTGCGCTCGTCGACGCTGTTCGTCTTCAACTGTTTGCCGTGCCAGCGATTTCATGCTGGAGTTGAATAGCCAGTCAGCCAGCTAGAGGAATTTGCTCGTTGCTTGCTTAGGCAAACTCAAACATGTGGCGGGTAGTTGAGGGGTGTGGTGTAAGTTGGGAGCAGGCGCAGTAATGCATGCTCTCCGTATCTCGCCACTTTTCGCTCTTATTTTTACTGTCCACTCTCGCAAAGCATCTATTCGATACCAGCTTGTGCTCAACTAAAAAGGGCAATTGCTAATCCATACATGCTTCTGTGAATCTTGCGCAGCAAAAGCTTCCAGTCATCATGCAGTCACCCTGTCGCAAGTAAAAGTTTGAAAAAAGAAAACTTTCAGGCGCGCTTTTAAGCTTGTCCACCATCAGATACAGCAATTCCGGCAGAAATGAACCGGTTATCGGTTAGACAAGATTTCGGAATTAACAATAACATTGACTTCGTTTATCTCCATCTGTACTTCCGTCTTGATAAAACTTTTCTTCTCATTTGGGATATTCAGTAACAGACTTCAGAGTACATTTGAGATTGTAAGCGCAGAAGAATATGTATAGGAACAAACCTAACGCCCCTCCACTCTATCAGACAGAGTACCGGCTGAGTTGTTCAAACCTGTTAAGCGCAATTTAGTCTGATGAATATATGCCTGAAGATTGGAATTTCAGTAAACTTCGCAAATGCACAAGAAGGGAGATCCTGCTCTTTGCGCCAACTATCAATATTCTCAATAGTCCTTAGGAGGCCCTAGGGATGAGTCTGGGAAAAAGCTAAATCGCCTCATCAACCAACGGATTCGATCTTATCCTTACCGCAGTACGGACAGCGACTGGATGCCTTCTGATGTCGCCAGAACACCACCTGGACGACGAGGCGAAATTGCTCCCGGTCAAAGAACACAACACAATGCTCTGCAAGCAGTTTCTTGTTGGAAGCCATAGACGTGGTCACCCTAATGGGTAACTGCTTGCAGACGAGCCCTCGCCCACGTCAGGAGGCATCTCTACGAACCTCTGGACCCGTCAGCTTATCGACAGGCCCTGAACGGCATTCACAGGGAGTCAGTATCGAGTTATGTAGACTCCAGACCTGTGAATGCCGTTCTAGGCGCACAACCACCGGACACTGACGAGACGGAGCTTCATCTGCGTCGGAAGACTACAACCACAATAGCCCAACTTCGCTCTGGCTACTGCAGCAGGTTAAACTCATACATGAGGAGACTAAACTCAGATATACCAAATGAGTGTCCGGCATGCGGACAGACACCTCATGACTCGAAACATTTCTTCGTATGCCCGGAAAACCCGACAATCCTAACGCCGCTGCCCCTGTGGACCGACCCTATTGAGGCTGCACGCTTCATAGGGATGCCGTTAGAGGAACTTGACGACAACGACTGAGATATCAACCGACCGCTACAACAACAACAACAACCTTATCAGTAGAACTTAGTATCCCGCAAATGCCTTCGATAAACCAATGTATGTATATACACCACCTTTTTCCGATTTTACAGCTACAGTCTGCAGCAAAAAAAGAAGATGGCTCTACGAAGCCATGCGTGAATTTGCATAGTTATTAATCCGAGTGAATTCCATATTGGGGGCAATAATACGTTACATTATTAAAGCACTCGTCTTTACTTGCCCTCAAATCCTAAACTCGACTCCAATTTAACAAGCAAAAGGCTGAATTCAAGAGTGCCTCCCGCAATGTCCTCGTACCCAGCATAGTAATACCGTGTTCCTTGCTGACAAGAGTTGAATAGTGTCAAAGCCCTTTGCCTGGCTCCCGCTCTGTCCTCCATCTTTGATCCGTCTGTGTACCAGTGTATATATCTGGGATCTAATTGTGGTAAACCATTTCACCAGATATATAGGTCTGGAATTTTGACCTGCAATTTCCTTCCAAAGCAGATTTCCTTTGGCATATCGTCGGAGATCTCGCAGATTCTACCAGACTATAGAGGCATAAGTTATAATCGGACGGACTATAGTTCGGTATAACTATTTTATTAGTTTGGAGTTTAGACCCCATGTTGGACCGAAAAGTCTTTGACAGTTCCACTTGGCTCGGGTGGCTTTGCTAAGAGTTTTCTCTAGATGAGAATTCCCACTTGGTGTCTTATTCAGGGTAACCCCGATTATTTGACTTTGTCAGAGTATTCAAGTGTATACACAACATACATATATTTATGTAAATAGATATTTAATAAAAGTGTTTATTACTACATTTTAAGCAACATATAAAAATTGACGAAAGTGAACTGAGCTCTTCAAAGCGGAATGGCAGGCAAGACCTTTCCGGCGCATTCACCAAATCCAATTCGCACACCATTTCGTTCGCAGTGCCCACGAATAATCACCTCGTCTCCGTCTTGTAGAAATTTTCGCGTGGCGCCACCGCTTAAGCTGATAGTCTTTGAACCGCGCCAACCTAGTTCCAACATGGATCCATACGAGTCCTCCGACTCACCGCTGATGGTGCCAGATGCCATTAAATCGCCGGTACGAACATTGCAACCGGTGAACGTGTGGTGGGCAAGCTGCTGCAGCGCTGTCCACTACAGATATTTATAGTTAGACTTGCTAATCACTGTCCCTGCATTGGCTTCAGCTGAAATAAAATGAAAAGGGGAACGTGTAAATTTTACTATAGCAATGTTAGTGTCGAACACTAAGTGGCATTACGTTTCAACGACACCTCCAAATGTATGTCGAAGTTGAAAGGGCGTTCGTGTTTTAGATAAGGGAAAACCTCTGGTTCTTGCGGAAAGTTGTCCACTAAAAAAGGTTCCAGTGCAGCGACGGGCACACCCATGGCGATATGGTGGTTCCCAGATTCTTGGCTGTAAACGAATACGTGCCCCATTTCTGTATATCGCGCGCACTCCAGTCATTCATCAGCGTAAAACCAAAGACATTCTTCCACGCATCATCAGCTGAAACTCGTTCACCCAGCTGATTCCCTGGGCCGCCTAAAAATAACGCCACCTCCAATTCGAAGTCTAAGAGCTTGCAGGGGCCGAAAACAGGTGGTTGGCCATCCACAGGCAAAGTTTGTCCCAAAGGTCGTCCAATAGGTGTACCGGAGACCACAATGGAGCTGGCTCGTCCATGATAGCCAACTGGTATGTAGCGCCAATTCGGCATCAATGCATTCTCCTTGCCACGGAACATGATGCCCACATTGGTTACATGATGAATGGACGAATAGAAGTCCGTGTAGTCCCCGATATTAGCTGGCAGATGCAGCTCGCACTCCGCTTGTGGGAAAAGAACGCTTTAAATGAAAAAAAATTTAAAATTTTTAAGTGAACTATAAAAGAGGGAGCGCAAATTTCACATACCTTTCAGCCAGTACTAAATTTTCCTCCAGTGTGGAACCCTTAAGCAGTAACTCGCGTGTTCGCTTCCGCGCTACGCTCCACGCCGAGTGACCAAGACTCATCTCAGCAAATTGAACGAATCTGAGTTGAGCGCATCCTGATGAAATCATGGATAACAAATTCCAATAGAATTGAAACCTCAAATTAAAATTTGGAAAATACCTGCACTTCGAGTGGATAATGTATTGCTACCCCGGCAAGATCGAGCACATGCTGGCCGATGGCTCCACCAATACGCTTGCGGGGCTGAAAAGATAAAAAAATGCTCATAAATATTAGGGCAAAGAAAATAAACGTAGATGCCCGCATAATACACCCCTTCAGTACTGCTGGAGTCAACAGGTCAAGCAGGACAAGCGAAAACAATTCAGTTACATATTTCAAAATATTTCTCTAAAATATTTTTGTAGTTTAAATAGCCATTAAAATTTTAGGGATAACTTACATTTAAATTTGTTGAGAATACGCCATATGGCAGATTTTCTAGTGGAAAATCACTTCCTTCTGGTACATTGACGAAGCTGGTCATTATTTTGCCCTGCTTTCCAACGCTATATCCACTTGAATCTTTCACTAATTTATTATTATCCTCTTTGAATTCGGTTAAAATTATGGCCAAAATTAATGAGGCGCCAGCGAGGGTAAACACTACAACTTGGTCGATCGCCACTTCAGCGATAAATAACAGAGCTAAACTTGAAGGCCTAACATTTACACTCTGCTTATCGATCACGCTAGCGTGCTGGAGGTGGCGGAATCCCAGAGAGCTATTTTCTCTCTTGTTAACTTTTGTGTCTCGTTCTCTAAGACTACTTTTATTTATTAAGTCAATATTACTGAAAACTTTTAATTATCTTTATTACATATGGATGTACATATAAGTATATGTATGTATGTATTAGTGGTTCTTGGGAGGTGAGTATGCACGGGTCTTCACTCTCTCTGTACTCTCTTAACTTTTCATATTTACTAAACTTTATATTACACTACGAGTAAAAATTTGTGAATTGGGCCACCATTTTTTCCAAGGTCGAGCTTTTTTTGTGCAATTTGCTGTTTATGCCTCACAACGATAAAAGAAAAGTTTCACAATTTTTCGAAGTTCGAATTATTTTGGAAGTTATAGCTATTGACTTTTTTCAAAATTGTTTGGATTTTATTTGTTCTCTCGCGATTGGTAATAACGATTCTGTTAATTTTTAAAAAAATTAAGAATGATGATGGTTTCTTTCCATTTTTATTTTTTATTTGGTCATAAATTTTTTTTATAAAAGTTATGAAAATTTTTTTAATAGTACTTACATCTCGATGGCTTTAAAATCGCGTATTGGACTAATATTGTTGTATGTTCCATTAACAATTATTTGCAGAAAAAAAATTGCCGGAGATGAAGTTATTCAAGCTTTTCTCTTGACGCCCAATGTATTTTGTAGAATTCACTTTCTGTGTTGCCGATATTTTTACACAGGGGTTCGTGACCGCAAACACTCATTAGAAACATCACTATTTCCCATTAATTTCGAATTTTTTACAAACACATGCTGATGATAAAGATGGAATTTGTTATTTTTAAAATAGGTAGGATGTATAAGGAAATGGATAAGTAACGAGAGCTTACGAAGCGTGCTTCGTTGAGCGCTTAACAGGCTCACCTGCTGAAGTGTGGAAATAAGTCTTACGAAATGGCAACTACAAAATTTCCTAATTTCTTTTGTTTAATAATTTTTCCTAAAAACCAATAGCGGCATAAAGCTCAATAAAACTGTTTTTAAATTAAGTTTCACATACTTGCGTTACTCGGTTTAGACAGCCCATACTTTCTTCTTCTTCTTCTTGTTCGGCACCATAACCGTTGGTCGGTTTGGGCCGTGACCAAAAAGCTTCGCCAGTTGCCTCTCTCCTTTGTGGATTTGCGCCAGTTGTTCATCCCAAGTGGACCTGTCCGCACTCTATGCACTTGGTCCTTTCATCGTGTTCGCGGGTGACCCTGCTTTCGTCGTCCACGCATGGGTGCGAAGTCAAAGGATCTTTTCCCCGAAGCGCGCCGTCATCGCTTAACCATGTTCATGTCGTTAAAAAGCTCGTACAGTACGTCATTCCATCTTCGTCGGTAGGCGTGATTTCCCTTCTTGTGGATTGGACAAAGTACACTGAGATGCCAATCTCTGGGCGTGTATTCATCAAACCAAATTCTGCTTAATAGCTGGTACATGCGCTCTACCAGCACTTCGCCGCCGGCTTTAAACAGATCAGCCGGTATACCGTCAGCTCCGGGGGCCTTGTAGTTTTTATGCCGCCTGTTTGCTGTTCTCACCTCATCTTGGTCAAGTGGAGGAACGTAAGCTTCGTCCCTATACATTGGTTCGGGTTCCTCATCATCAAACGCGCCACATGTGTCGCCATTCAGAAGCGTTGAGTAGTGTTCACTTCACATGTCAAGTGTACCATGGACTTCTGTTACCAGATTTCCATCTTCAGCTCTCTTTACAGGAACCAGCCACGGTCTTGAAACAATTTTATTGTTGCCTTATTTTTTTTATAGAATTTTCGAGCCTTATTCCTGTCTACAAGCATCTCAAGCTCTTCGAATTCGCGTCTTTCTGCCTCTCGTTTCTTACTTTTCAACAGACATCTCTCCTCCCTACTCATCTCCCGGTATCGTTCCACTCGCGCTCGCATAGCTATTGACCGCTGGGTGGCATTGTATGTTGCGTATTTCTCTGCAGCAGCAGCACGGCACTCTTGGTCATACCAGCTATTCCTGCGTGGGCGGCATGAAGAGATTGGAAGATGAATTGCCCCTTCGCGATGAACATTTTCTTGTTTAAGCAGAATTGAGAGTCGATTGCCAAATTTCTCGGCTGTCTGTTGTGACTGCATCTTCTCGACGTCGAACATTTGTCGCGTTGCCTGACGCACGTTCTTCATTGCACAGAGGCGCACATGCGGACCTTGGCTGCAACAAGGTGGCGATCCGAGTCAATGTTGGCTCGTCGGATGATCTACTTGTTTCTTCGTTCATTGATCAAGTGACACCCAAGTGGCTTTACTTTACCTTCGTCAATAAGTTTGCGAACAAATTTTGAGCAAAATGTGGTTGGTGGCACCACCCTGTACACACTGTAAAAACACTTACCAATAAACGCTAATAAGAAATGAAAAAAAACAACCAGTGCATCTGACTTCACAACATTCAACTATGTAATTGTTTATTAACTTTTACTCGTTTTATATATATTTTTCTTGTTGTATATGAATTAATAGGCGAACAGATTTTCGTAACACTCCTCCTTTCGTGCCTCTCTTCATTTGCCTAGTTTTGTGTTGTGTAGTCACAAAAAGGACAATTATTTTTTTATACATATGCATGACTTTTATTTTTATTATGTATATCAGCTACACACACATATGTATTTATAAAGTTTTTATTTATTTATTTTTGCTTTTAAAGATAATATAATTAATTTGAAGATAACTTCCTTTGGACAACAACTAAGTTGACTTGCTTCGGACTAAACGATTTCTTTCGAGAGAAAAACAAAGTCGAATGGCAGTTAACTACAATTAGATTACAATACAATTACAACAAGTTCAAATACATTCATTTTTCAATTACATACATATGTATTTACTATAATCAACAGACAAAGTGCATAATTAAAGTGAAAATGATATTTTTTTTTGTTGATTTAATACATAAGTTTACATATAGTACATATATTATATCGGGATAAAGGGTGCGTGCATTCGGGATTTGTTTAAGTGCTTTAAAATACAATTTTTGACATACATACAAGTTACTGAAATTGAAAACGAATGAGTTAAGTTAGTGTTGAGTGTGCATTTTAAGAGTTAAATTTCCTTTAAATTTTCATTTTTGTTTTTTTTTTTTTTGTTTGGCTACATTCCAGTAAATGGTTGGGTCATAAAATGTTGTCGACATCAAAAATTGCTGCTCGACTATCTTTTGGCTGTGCTCTGAAACTTTGCCTCCATAAAATTGTGGACAAACGCTAACAAAATTTTTGAAATCAAAAATGGGTTGGTTGCTATGTAAATAGGTACTTTCTCTTTTTTTTTACATTTAAGATTTATGCTAAGTTATTGCGTTTGCTCTTTGCTTTGAATGCCATTGTTGTGATCTGCTTAAATAATGATTTTTTAAAAACTTATTACATTCACATAGAAGTATATGCGTTGTCTTACTTTACTTAGTCATATGCAGCTAACATTTACACATTTTTTTTTAAATAGTTTTTTTTTATGTTTATTGGGTATTTGTGTGTGTATTAGTTTGCGCTATGTCGAAATGGAAATTCTCTGCAAACGCCTCCTCCTCCGGACATTGGCTATGAAAGCCGTGTGTGGAGTGTGTTCGCCTCAAGAATTTGCCTTTATTGTCAGTCACAGCGTAGATTTAAGCCAAATTAAAACACCCGCTTTGCTTCTTCCGCCTGCTGGATCGTAATCGCGGCAATTGGCGGAAAGCTTTGCGTGCCTATTGGTTTGAGCTTTCATCGAAGTGAAATGAAAATTTTAATTTGTTTTTGTTTTTTTTTATACATTTAACGGTTAAAATTTATAAGAATTGCGTTTTTTTGTTTATTTATATGTACGCATATATATTTTTGATATTTTAATAATTTGGCTAAGTTACGTTAATATTTTTTGTGTAATCCCCCTTAAGCTTTTTTTTCTATGAGTGTATGAATATACAAGTTTTACCGTTGCTTGGGTCAAAGATTTTCAAGTTCACGGCTTTGTCTTCCAAAATTTATAATGACACAATTATTTTAAAATTCACATGTTTTCCGAAAAGCTTACTTATCGTAAAAATGAAAAATGTCTTCCAAAACGATTTTCTGATTTCCATTAATTCCTACTTACTATAATTATTGTTTTTTTTTTGTCTTCCAAAGTAGCTTAATAGTACTACAAAATTGTTTTTTATTTATTGGATTTAAGCTTACTCCAGCTGGTTGGCTAAAATAATAGACCTATTTTTTTGATTATACATTTTTTTTTCGATACTTTTTTATACATATTTATATGTGCAAAATTTCGTAATAGAATGGTTTAAAATATTTTTAGCAAATAAATTAAAAAAATTTGTAAAAATTTAAATTAGTTGCTGTAATCTATTTTGATTTTTTACCAAAGTAAAATAATCTACCGTCTCAGATAGTTGCTGAACACAAATAAAATATTAAGTCATTCCCTTAAACTGAAAAATGTTTCGAAAATTTCAAAAAGCTCGAAACTGTGGCATGGCATGTAATATTTGTCGAGTCTCGAGTTTCCCCCTTTATTCAAGTTTAAGAGAAACGCCCAAAAATTTGTACCAATCCAATGAAAACCATTAAAAAAGTTCAAATAATAATTTAGTGTTTTCTTTTTGTTTTCGTTTTTTTTTTTTTGTGTTTTGTTTTCACTGTTGCACAAAATCTCGAATCATCGCACTTTTAACACGTTTAGTTTTATTAACCTACTTTTACACTCTACACTTTGAGTTTTGTATGCCAGCTGGATTTTTGCTTTCCCTAAAGAGACAAGACTCAAAAATTCCAGGCTGGCATCCTGGAAGCCCTTTGGTGATTTTGTTGTTGTATTTTTTTTCAAATTTTTTCTTTGTTAGTTTCGTTTGAAAGTTGTGCAACAACAACTTGAACAGAAAAACTCGACAACTCTGGATTAGATATGTATGTATGCAATTAAGTGCTTGTTTGCCTGCTTGTATTATGTAAGTATGTATGTATGTTATGCATGGAAAGCACCTTATATATGTATGTATGTATAGATGTAGTATGTATATAAGCATTTAGCCATGGATATGTGTTTGTATGTATATATATATGTATATTCGTCTACGTCTCTTCTAGTATATACTGCAGCTTTATGTCTATAATTGTTTTTGTAGTATATTTTTGTTACTTAGTTAAACTCTCTCTTTCCTTTAACTATAATTCAAATTAATTATAAATTAATTGATTCGCATAGGGATTAGTTGATTTAGTTTTTTTTTCAATTTTTATTTTAATTTGACACGTCTACTTTCTCACTCTCATGCAACGCTTGCCACACCTTCTGGGCTTTACATATTTATGTATTTATGTACTGCATAAACTGAGGAAACAAAAGCAACTTGAATTGGCTAAGGTTTCTTCTAACCATGAAAATTTAACTGAGTTACAATTTCTGTAAGTCTGTAACATAAATTATTCTCACATGTATGTATGTATGTATGAGTTGTAGTTTATTTCTTTAATAACATACCCTCTTCGTGTTTATCTACATATGTATGTATGTATACATAAGTTAAGCCAATTAAAACAGTTAACAATATACTAACTATAAAGTGTTGTCGTCGAAATAAATTTCATTTAAGAGACTTCGCAGAGCAGCTAAAAGTCAGCAACATTTCACAGGTAGCAAGGACCCCCTTTGAGTCTCTTTGGCTAGGTCGCTTTCAAACATCCGAATGTTTAATGTTGCCCACCCGTGCTCGCGCCCTGCTAGATCTTTAAAAAAACGGCGCCAAATCACAATTGCACAAAGACCCGCCATCGCCAGTTTTACATAAAGCGACACACAACTCCTTCCAGTCTGGTGTTGTTGTTTCCACCGTGGATCGCATCGAAACCTGCACTTCCGCGTCGTCCTCCATGCAGATGCTACAGCCGGTCAATGTTTCTCTGGAATGTTCACAAAAGCTGTTGCAGACTACATTGCCCCATTCGTACTGGGAGTTCGTAGTGTTTTGTGACATAGTGGTGACCGCTTCGTCAGCCGTGCAGTTGCAACTTTGATCACCTGTTTATGAAAATTTTAAAAGGAGAAGGTAATATGAAATTCTTGTGGGATACTAAGGCAAGTTGCTGGTGTATTGATTTTCTAAATTTTCGCTTCCAACTGTCTATAGAGAGTGATGCCTAGCTATTTGATTGCTGTATGGATATGCTATTGATTCATGATAGCGATTTTAAAAATTTTTATGTACATTAGGGTGGTCTAAAAATTAATGTGGGGAAAAAGTAAAGTCGGAATTTTTATGCTCTCACCCCCCCATTCATAATACCTAATTATTTATTTAACCATTTTTTTATAGTAACTATTTTATAGGTCCGCCAAAACTAGGTCCCAAAAAATTCCAGAAAATGCAGTAGGCGAATAAATAAAAAAATCTTTAGTATTAACAAATGGTTAAACAAATAATTGGGTATTGTTGTTAGAAGTCTCCTGAAGAGAACCAAAGTTTTCCGATCGAAAAATATCTATTTTGAAAAATTCTTTACCATTTCTTAGAAAAGTTGTTTTTTCCCATACCAAATACATGGGAATCTTTGAGCGACCCCTAAATATTTTTTGATTTGAAAATAAAAAATAGGAGTATATTTTTTCGATATAGAACAATCCTAGCGGGTGAGAGCATTAAAATTCCGACTTAACAATTTGTGGACGACACTAATGTGCATATATTTTTCATATCTGATGCAGTAGATAATACAACGTACATTTACACGATCGGTTCCAAAATGAACGAATGAGTAGAAGCTGAGCTTCACTATAACTGAAGCAAATAAATCCGTCAAGTGAGCGAACAAACATTTACATATATATTGGGAATCATACAGCCACTAAAGCACTATTTTCATACACTACCTGTATGAAATTATGGCGAGCGATATCTTCGAGCCAACCTCCTGCCGCTATAACGAATCGCTTTGAGCAGTCTTTGCGAACCACCCTCATAACGAAATATGTATGCACGTACGCACAAACTTTGCTGAGAGTTCTGCTTGTGGATTCTTCTTTCTAGATATGTACATACATACGTACATATATATAATGCATATACGTGCAGTTTGGCAAAATAACGCGTGATTCTATTTGAATTACCGCTACCCATTTAATTTTTAGAATTGTTTTCTATAGTTTTAGGTTAACAAATAATTGTTAGCAAAAACAAAACCGACTTTAAATCTCATATAAAAAATTTTGGAATACCGTTAATTTCTTCATGATCCAATGATCGGACCCAAACCAAATTAGTATGGGACCACCTCTAAGGGTACCACCTTTCTTTAAAAAAAAAAAAAAAGAGTTATAGAAATTGGTGAACGTGGTCCAAAGTTATGCGGTAACGTACATACAAAAAAATATTCCGACGAACTGATAACCTCCTCCATTTTCGAAATCGGTTAAAAAATGGCGCTGATTCTCTCATAACCCTTTAATCCAAACCAACCTCAATCTTTACTAGGATGAATATATTTCATGCCATTTGAAAAACATATCTATAAATCTAGTTACGGGTATATGTATACAAAAACTTGAAGAAAAAATTGGTTTCGTTGCTAGGAAAACAGCGGTTTTCAAAATAATCTCGTAAAAATAATAAAACTGAACCAATTGCCTTAGTGTAAACACTTCTGCCTACTCCACACACCCACAGGTCTAGAATATACATAAGCTGGGAAATAATGTGATGGACATAAACCAGATTAACAGCTTTTTTCTACTAATTAACCGAACCTTAATTCACCAAAAATTGTTGATCCGAATCGAAAACAGAACCACTTTTTTACTTTTTACTGGGTTTTTAGAAAAACTGAGCTTAATTTTTTTCTGGAGTTGGTCTATAACTACCTGCAATGTAAACCACATTGCGTAACTGAGGCTATAAATATCTGTAGATGAAATCTTTGCACACTTGCTTACACAATTTTGCCTTTGCCAAATTTAACAATTAAATTGTTTATATTTTGTAAATTATATTAATTGGTGTATACTTAATGACTAAAGGATGTAATAAAATATATATTCATTTGTTTAATCACTCACCGAGCTGTAGTCTACAAAGATCCTTGCAAATATTTTGTTTGTAGCCGGAAAACGCTGGTAGAAGCGACGGTTCCTCGCTGCTGTGGCAGTGGGAATCGCACGGCGGACCGCCCAGGCCAGCTCTGCAAATGCGAGAGAACACACCAAGATAAGCATTAGACCACATAGTTTTTGGATTTGCAGACACTTTTTGAGCAACTTTTATTATATTGGCAGTTACAAAAGATTATATCGCTTTTATATGAAATTTGCCCTTTTTGAAAATCTATAAAGCTTTTCATATTGTCACAAAAGCACACACGTAAAATTAAGAAAAAAAAAAATTTCCGTATCACTTCAATTTATGTAATTTACTGCACTCCGAAGTGAAATTTCCTTCTATTCCTACAGAACTATTTGTCACTTTGAGACTTACCCGCAGAGCTGCTGGCACACCAAACTCCAGTCCTGAACTACACTCTTCGGCGATCTGATGTAGACAGTCAAAGCGATGCCGTTGCCGTCGTCCTCGAGCCTCAATTGTCTTTGCCTTGGATGCTCCAATGCTGGCTGCGGCTGCGGCTGCTGTGTTGAGCTGGCGTTTGCGCCCTCTACCGCAAAGCTCGTGTTGTTATTGTTGTAATATTTGAGAATGCTCTGCGTTTCAACGCTAGCAACCCTTGTGCCCAGTGATGACGTCACTTGGTGTTTTGCCAATTCCTTGGCGAGTAAATGCCGCGTTTGCGCTATTCCTATCGAGGCAGCAGCCAATAGCAGCATTTGGAAGAGAGATGGCGTCATTTTGCATGCAATTGAACTGTGGAGCAAAGTATATGGGGAGTAATTAATTAGTTTAGTGCTCAGCGTTGTGTGACGCCAACAAAATGTGGGCGTTCATTCTGTTGGTAAAGTGCTATGATGGGGGATATGGAATGGAAGGGCATGATGAGTGCAGCAACATGGCCGCCTGCGGAAACGGAACTGGGAATGCTGCAAGTGGCAAGGGCAACCAAAACTAGGTGCATAAGTTCTTGCCTGCCTGTAGGTATTGATCTGCATATGTATGTATGTATGTATGTATGCAAGCCTTGGCACTACGGGTGGTATGAGTTATGGATGCGCATTAAAATCGCGTTATAATAACCTAAATGTGAAGAAGGTATGTGTGAAAACAACAAAATATTAAGCACGCTGCAGCAAGAAACGTGCAAAAGACCCTGCAGTGAAGAGCCAAACTAGTTCATGAATGGAGGCCTAAAGTTCGGTAATGCGCTAAGCGTACGGTGACCAGATTTCTGCGAACAAAAATTGGGACATTTCTAAAGCATCGAATCCAGACATATAAATTTGTTTTTTTTTTATAATAAAATGACCTAACATATTTTAAAGGAGTTTTATTTAAAACAAAAAGAGAAAAAAAACACAAAAATGTATAGACACCATATCGCACGTTTAATAATATAACGAATTATTTAAAAATTTCAGGTTTTTGGCAAAACACAAACAAAGTTTGATGAATTCATGCAGTTGGTGTATCAAAAGGCAGATGGAAAGACACATATCTTCGCCTTTTTTGGGAAATGAAGTCATCTGTTAGGCGGAGGCTATTCTACTTATCAAGCTTATTAATTGCATAATGAAATATCCAAAAAAGTAAATTTTCAGTTACATCTCTATATTTCAAACGTGCGATATATCTACAGCTTTTATTTTTTTCATATCCACGCATTTTTTGGGGAGTTAGTATTATTTTTTATAAAAAAACTTAAAAAATAATTATGAAAGCCTTAAAACTAAATTTAGACAAGGATATAACGAGAATACCAGTTTTACAGGATAAAACATAACCATATATCATAGAAAATAAGTACGAAAGTGCTGCCACGTTTGTCCGAAAATGGTTTTTGGACCAGAATACAGGGAGATTCTTGTTAAATTCATAAAGAAAATACTGAATATCGGTATTTAATTGGTATAAATATAAAAAATCGTGTCCCGCCTTTTAAAAAATATTCAGCGTGACAATTTTCTCAAAATCGATACTGCCCCGCCAATATCGGTACGAATGGTCACCGCAGCTAGGCGTTATCTGTCTTCAAATTGTGAAAACTGCAACGTATGTATGTATGTAATTGCCTTCTTGCGAATATCGACTGTGTGACGTTGCGTGACTGCTACGCCTTCTCATTCTGAGAACGCAGATTCAAGTCGGCTTGGAGGTGGTTGAGGTTTTCAAATTAAATAAGCCTTAGTTATTGTGAAATATGTACCTCAGCTTAATAATATTATTAGAAATTTAGATTAAATAATTTGCAAAATAGTATTAATCGTACAATGTAAAAGTAGTCGTGCCGATTGTCGAAAATACTATTCGAATCCTCTCTAATATGGCACCCCCCAATTACGTAGTTTGCTCTCTCATTTGTAATTCGCACTCCAATTTCTCTTCGAATTACTTAATACGCCATACCATTTGTTGGTAATTCAGATTCAATTACCATCCGAATTACGAACAAACCGATGCCGTCTCTAATTTTATCGGAAATTTATCGAAACTAGCTCACAAAACGAAAAGTTAAGTTTATCAATGTGTATGTATATCCCTAATTCATTACGGAAACTTATAAACTTTTACGAAGAACCAATATTTTGCATCAACTTTACAGCTAAGAAAAACAAAAACAAAACGCAGACTCAGAGAACTGCCAAATCGAATTAAGATTGGGCACGTGGGAATGGGGTAATTCGCGATCGTAATTGGGGAAAATGGTATAATTGTGGCATATGATTTTCTTATATATAAAACATCTTGACTAACACTCATATGTATTATTTATTTATGTTTTAAGGCAAAAATGGATGGCAAAGTTTGTCTGATATTTTTGACATACGAGAGGTTTACGCATCGGACCAATGTTGTAGTTGCACGATCATAGAAGAGGCTTGGCAAACCATTCAATGAATTCCTTGCAGAGAATCAGACAGCTGGAAATAAGACAGTGGTCAGAGCTCATAGCACCGAAAGGGATTAGTATTCCATATGGTATCACAGCGCTACTATTCTTGCCCTATATTTGAGGAGTGTTTATTGTGCACTTCAATCGTTTCATCCTAAACTATTTAAGAACTACTAACTTTTGCATTTCAACGCGATTTGTGCATTGGCCTAAGTGGTACTTAGTATTCTAGCTCATAACTTGTAGTTTTCCTACAGGGTACGCATTTGTACACAAATTAGCATTTATGTATATGAATGTGTGCATGTGTGCCCAGCAGATCAGCTATGTGTTTGTGCGTAATTGCCGTTCAAATGCAATTATTGAGCGATGCTGCATGCAAATGGCGGCGCTTCTTTTGTGCCGCCATCCAATTGACGCCATTGTTCGGCGCCACTGTTGCGCAACATTGCAAAACTCAACGTGGGAAAATACTTTTTTTTTTAACTTTATACATATGTTTATGTGTGTGTTTAAGGAAGCGTGGATGTAGGGCCTGGGTTAATAAAGTATTTTGGTCCACCGCCACACACCCTACGTCAGAGTTTCCATTTCACTGCTAGTAGATACTATGTACAGGTACGTAGGAATGTACAAATGTTCATATTAGGTACATACATATATGATTTTATTTTCTGTGCAAAGCGATCGATATTCGCCAAAATATATGTATGCAGATATGAATGAGTATATACATAGGTACACTGAATAAGCACGTGATAAGCAATAGGGTTTGAAATTGCAAATATTTAATTAGATTTAACATTTCTAAAATATATCCGCTTTGTGTGAAAACATCAAGCCGCACGCCACAAATCGGCGGAGAAGCTCGGCCAAACACTAACGTACATATGTATGTGTGAGCGCCAATCTATTATTATTATTATTATTAAGAGATATCGATTTCAAGGTACATATATGTACATAATTTTTATCTGATTTGAAGCCTTTACTTATTGGGTAGCATTTTAAATATATAAGTACAAATGTGCATGCATGCATATCTTAAGAACACCTTCGACGAGTTTTAAAGTGGCTGAAGTAATCATCAATGACTATCAATTTATAAAATTTGCAATGAAATTTACGGGGCCTTATAGTTCGCCTTTTCTCCTATGACGTTGGCGAATAAAGTATGACAAGAAATATATAAGTCGCTTATTTCTTTTTCTGCTTTCATTACACCTGATTCTACAGTGAGGATATATGCCATCTTTAATTCACGGGTACTCTGCGCTAAAAATCCTTAAGTTGTTCGGGGTTGGAACGCTATTGTTAAGCAGGGACCTGTATCTACAAACAAAAATCAAGCTTCAAAAATGTCCTACTTTATATGGATCTGGCTGGATGAGAAGGCTTTGCGTGCGGAACTATTCGCATAGGGCCTATGCCATATATCGTTACCTGCTCATATATGAGGATTAGGGATGTTTTTTTTTAACATTTTTCTAAGCCCGTCGTTATCACAATCCCGGGATTAGTCCCGGCATTTAGATAATCAGTATCTTTCAATAACTTAAATCCAAAAAATTGCTTCTACATATACATAAATATCGCTTAAAAAGCTCTCCAACCATAAAAAAAAGGAACAGTCCAGCGCCTTCGTCTTGGTCTGCAGGCTGTATCGGAGATACAGCCGCTATATTTAAACGTAGAATACGTGGTATGGTTAAGAGCATATCCAAGTCAAAAACGAAATCACACACTAAGAAAAAAAGGGTTTTTCCAAAATTTTACAAATTTAAGCGAAAGCCCTATTTTTATTTTTATTTTATACCATTGTTTTTTGTGTTTATTTTTACCTTGGCCTTTATCCTTTTCTTTATCTATGTACGTCCTCACCTTTACTTTTATTCTTGGATTGGACTTTTTCTAAATGTTGTTTCACTTCGAAAAGTCTTCACGTATTATGCATACATGTGTTCATATATGTATGTACATATATAATATGTATGTACATATGTATGTATAGACATACGTAGATTACTAAAAATAGAAACAGATCCACATTAACTGCAATCAACATATGTACGTATGTATGTATTTACATATGTACACACGCTGCGATTAGGTTATAAATAGCGCGCCTCTGTTTATCAAAAGCCGCATTACATACGCATACATACTTTTTGTCTCCTTCCCACACTTCCAACATATGCACGTGTTTGCAAAATGATGACGAGGTGATTTTGTATGGAAAATCATTTATGCCCATATATTTGAATAAAATAAACATATATAGAAGATATCAACCAATACTTCCCATATACCAAACGAAAGGAAAACTTTTGAATTTTTGATTAAAGAAAACAAAAACAAAATCATTTGAGCGGTTTTCGAGCATTTTGGTAATGAAAAAAATTTGCAAATTTTTTCAACAATTTTTTGCCTTAAAATGCTCAATATTTGTTAAATTTATATAAAATTTGTACCCGATAATATTTCTACTGCTCCAAAGAACCTATATCCCGAAAATGAAAGTTATATATGCCAACAATAAGTTGCTAGAGTACTTTAAAGGCTCAAAATTGACCCCAAAATAAGGCAATGTTTACCGTTGTTTTTACGACAGAAACCGAATTGGTTATTTACAAAAATGAATCTGTCGACAGGTTTGGAATTTTATCTTTGAAACGCCACACTTTTCTTTGAAATCGCTTTATTAGTTCTCGTGCAATAAGCGTTTTTGTGAAGCTCTAAAAATTACAACTACAACATTTGAACATAGCCCCCATACCTTAAGGTAAGACGTATTCTACGTCAAAAATAATAAATAAATTACTTTGAAATCTACTTTTTTATTTAAAGTGACGTTTTTATTTTTTCTCTCTGACGTCAGGATTTATTTTAAAGGTCTTTGTTATTTCAAAGATATGATTAATTCCAAAAATTATTTAAAAAATTTAATGCAATGCAGAATAAAAGTATGAGTACCAAATGCAAGAGGAAATTTCTTTAGAATTTAAAAAAGTGTAAATTTTTTGGATTCACAAGGACGAATAGGTAATTTGATGAAGTTAGAAGGACGAAATTCGAGGAGGTTATAGAGTTTACATAAGTCCCTAACATATAATTTTTTTCAAAAACAAATATTGCGAAATTGCAAGAATCAAATTTTTAAAGGACATTTTGAATACTTACTAGCCCTTCTGAACCAAAAAATTTAATCTGCTTAAATTCTACAGGATTTCCTCTTTAATACTTCTTATTTAAGGACATTTACTGACGTCAGAGTGAGAAACGAAAAACGCAATTTTACTATATTTGGCCCAGGGTTTCGCGAATATGTTGATATTTGTGTGTAAAATTTACTATCGCGTGGTGTTATATGTATAATGAGTGGGGCAGACAAAAATATGCAAATGCATATTATGACACAAAATACATATTTTGGCGAAAAAGCATAAAAATTATTATTTTTGTAATAAGTTACTTAATTTTCGCATAATTTTGTCTGAAAATACCTTTGCGTAGATAGCCAGGGTTGCTGACTAGGTTTGTTTAATTGACAAAAAGAAGACTGGCAACAATGAAAAGTCCCCTTATCTTCTAGTAAACAATTTTAATAGACTAGTAAAATTTTTTCGACTGTCGTTTTCCAATAGTAAAGTTTCGCGCGAAACCAGTTTCGGTGATTGAAAAATTCAATGAAAATTTTTCGTTTTTAGCGAAAGCTGTTTAACAGTTTCCAGGTGTGTTGCGAACTGGGCAGCGAGTTTTATTCTGCATCTATTGTAATTTCTCAATATCAGCAAAAATATATTTTTATGAAGCAACATTTCAATAGAATGTTGCAATATTTTCACCTGGCAAATTGTCATCTTTCAAATGCTGTCCAACAAAGCCTTGTGACGTAGAGCATTCATTTTCAATACATAAATGTATGCACAAAAACCCTTTATGCGATAACGGAAAAAATTTGATGATCATATAATTAGGTTTTTTTGTGCATATTTTTGTCTTCCCTAATAATGAGCTAAACATTTATAAAAAAAAATATTAATTATTAAATAAAAAAGAAATATAGCCAATACTGGCCAAGGAAAGGAGTTTCTGTTATTGCCATCAGTGCAAATTACAAATCCCGAAAATCCCGGGCTCTAGTAATGCGTTTTAAGCTGTACCTAATTTTTTTTTAATACCAGTTAGACCCTGTCCACATTTTAGGCGCTAAACACGTGTGACAACATTATTAGCAGGCAGATATGAATACCTCTAATGCTCAGTGCCGCCTAAATGGACGATAATCGAAAAATTCGTTGTCTGCAATGTGAACGTGTTTGGTATTTTTGTAAAGGTAATTTATCCACTAAAAATAATTAATTAAAAGTAATAATAATAATAATAAGAATTTTAATTAGAGTATAGCCATGCGAAAGCTCTTCACGGAAATAAATGTCAAAAATGCATTCTTTGAATTTTAATATTTTTATTGAGCTTTGTGCCACGATTATTTTATTAGGAAAAATGGAAAAAGCAACAAAGTCTAAGCGGTAGAAGTTGTAGCAGCTATTTCGGAGATCACCACATCTCCTCATCAGACTTCTTTTATCTAGACTTCAGCAGGGATCGAAACTGCGTCATCGATGTGCAAAGTCAGAAGCGTTAACCGCTGAGGAATGGATATGCATATGTATGTACATACATACACACATAAGTATAACCTACTAGGCACAAAGATACCTTTGGCGTTATTATTTTATTCTTTTTCCTTGGTCAACCATCTGACAATAAATGGCCTTGTAGTAAATAAGAATCGATTTAATAACACACCTCCAAAATCGTATTACAAATTTATTGTACATTAGACCGATTCGTTCCCTAAATGAAAAAATTTTGCAATTATCCTTCTCTACAAAAATTTTAAAGTTTTTGCCCAAGCAGCCAAAATTACGTCTTCTTCAAAACTTTCAAGGCTTGCTGCATCGATAAAAAGGTGTTTTTTTATCCATAAATTGGCGCGTTTGGTGTTTCTTTGAAAACTGTTGAAATGTATTTTTCTGTTTTAAAGCCGATTTTATTATTTAAGTATTTGAAAAATATTTTTAAGCTGTTCATCATTTCCCCAAAATTTTCGTTTTCTACTTGAAGGCTGTGAAAATTACTTAAATCAGTATGCAGCTCTCAAGAAAAAAATGTTCGTGTATTTATTTTTTTAAGAAACTTTCCAGCTTCAGCAAAGTATTTTTTCAAGCAACAGAACTAACGAAAAATATTTAACTACGAAAAATATTTATCTACATTTTTATTTTATAAATTCGAAATATTTTAGTAATAGTCATTATATGAAACAGGCGGAATTTCATCATTCGCTTGAGGAATTATCAAATTTTTCAACGATATTTTCCTAAAGTACACACACTCACATACCCCTGTTTGCAATAACAAAGTTTGATGGTTGCACCTGCTCGAGGCCGAGATTTAAATCTAGCACAAATTACCAACGTCAGCAACAAAATTCACACACAAGGTCTACACTCACTAAAGAATATATATCCCGAGCAAATCGGCCAAGCCAAGTAATGTAAAATAAGTGTACATATAAGTGCAGTGAAGTGAAGTCAGACACAGTGACCAAAATTGCAATATCGAGTGCTCAAAAAACAGGGGCAATTCAAATTCCTGGTTAAAAGCCTAGAAGGGTTGCAGAAACTGCAGCTCTGACAGATGCAAAGTTAAAGCGCATATTTCAGAAAATATATGCGTAAAGCCAAAGAAAAAACACACAGTGCTCAGTCACAGGAATTAAATTTTTTTATTAATTTGTATTGGCACTGCCCACTTTGGTCGCATCATTTTTAGTTCACACACCACTACAGCCCCACCAATGCCACAGCCCCACCTCCACTTGCCGAAATTCGTATTATGCGTTTTACACGAATTCTCACTCCTGTTTTTCAACGCCGCCAAGTGGGCAGCAGCGCAGCGTGCAGTGTAAGCAGCTGTGTGGTGGCTACACCATCAGTGTGGTACATAAGTCCTGGAGCTAGTCGTTGCTGACGCCATATTCGCCACATCCGTTAAGCCAGCAGCTTCGAAAGCGGCAGCAGCAACTGCGAAGTTGACAGTCGAAAGTATTTTCGCGAGTTATTTGTTGTATTGTTATTGTTGCTATATTTAAGTGTTAAGTGCATGTATTTTGTTGTTGTTGGTGTAAAGTGTGGCGTACATAAATGTTTTTAGTATTGTTTTATTAAGTGAAAGTGCTGTTGACATCATTATGCAATAATTATTGTTGTAAATGTTACTAATGTATGCACTTATAATTGCTTTAAACTGAAGAAAAATTTTAAGTGCCAAAACAAATTTGTTGTTGTTGTTGTTGTATATATATACATAAATAGTTGGTGGACATATAACTAATAACACCAAAGTTTGCAACTATTTTCGCTTATCTAGGATATAAAGCTTACCTGCGCTACCTGAGTCCAGATCGAGGTAAAGGTTAACAGAAAAAACAAGCTGTGTGTAAATAGATATACATATCTGAAGGTATACGAGTAAAACCCCATTTAGCTATATAGTACAACTAGTTATGAACTGTGAAGTTTGCTTATATTATAACAATTAACCACTGGTAAATACCAAAACTCTTATAAAGGCTACCAATTTCGAAAAACCCGGGTTTTAGAACCAGTTACCAATTTTTAGAAAAGCGGAGTGATCACACCCGTTTAATTTATTATGGTTATTCTAAAAATGAAGTCGGTTTTTTTGTACCGGTTACCAACTTCGAAAAATCCAAATTTTTGGTACAGGTTAACGATTTCGTAAAAAACGGAGTGGTCTCGCCCGTTCTTTAATGTGTAAAGAGCAAAAACGAATTTAACAATTTATTAAACAAATATTCTTATGGTTTATTCATATTAAATCATTAAAAATTGCTTATTCGCCACTCCCACTATTACCCGATCCTTTCAATCTCAAAAATCATTCAACGAATCTCTTTATAATATTGGTAAACGCATGGTTCATGGTATTACTACGAAAAGTGTTTTGAAAGTTTTGAAACCGGTTCATAACTACGCCCACTTACCATATTACAGTATTTAAAAAAAAAATGGCAACTGTGATAGATAGTTCAATAATTACTAAGCGGATATGAAGAGAAATCTTTATGCAAACTATAACTTTTTTAAACTAAAAAATGGGTGGAACTACTCCGCTTTTTAATAAATTGGTAACTGGTACTCGAATTTTGGATTTTTCAAAATTAGTAACCAGTACAAAAAAGGCGACTCATTTTTGAAATAACCATAATAAAAGCAATGGGCGTGATCACTCCGTTCTTTTTTCGAAATCGGTAACCGGTCTTAAAAACCCGTGCTTTTCAAAATTGGTATCCGGTACAAGAAAACCGATTTCATTTTTGAAATCACCGTAAAGTAGTCCTGTTATTGGTAAGGTTTTAAAAAATTACGACCACTTCTTACAAATTTTTCCATTTGTGCGTCAGTGCTAGTAGTAGTAGTTCCATTACCCTGCAGTGAAATCCCAAACTAGTCGGGAAAAATACTAGTTTACAACTAGAATTTCCTAACAGAAACCGAACTAGTTCGAAAATGACCAGACTTGTACCAAGTACAAAACGATTTATTCATGCCCTGTTTTATTTGACTTCGCCAGTTTAATAATTACAATAAAGTACACAAAATATTATAACTCTTATTTGGGTATATTGTAAACCATTGAATCGATTATGTAATCAATTATACCAGACCTGTCAAATAATGATTAATATTCATAATGATTATTAATTAAAGCATGATTTTTTGGATAACCGTTTAATGATTAAATACCGATACTACCACCTGATTAGTTACTTTAAAAATTTTAATTAATTCATTAACTTTAATTACGTCATTATTTTGTTATTTTTGATCATTTTCAATTATTTTTGACTTTTTTTAATTACGCGATAAATATAATTATTTGATTAATTTCTACCAATTTTACCAATCAACAAGCCAAACTGTAGACAAAAATTAAGAATATTTAATAGCTGCTTGAATTATTTATTTATTTTATTCTTATACAAATCTCAAATTTTAAACATTAATTTTTACTTTTATAAATTATTAAAAAGAATATACTGAAATGTCAAAAGTTAGTGAATTTGATTTATTTTAATGAAAACTTTTATTTTTTATTTTAGTTCACTCAAAAATGAACTAAATATTAATTTTATTTTTAACTAAAATGTTTACTTTTGCATATTCAATATTATTAAAAAAGATAAAAATTTAGATATTTGTTGTACCTGAAACTTTTTACCTTTAATAACATTTAATGGAAAAATCATTTAAATTTATGTTCGAAAGTTTAGAATATTTATGTATTTATTTTTGCATTTAATTTATACTCAAAACATTTAACACTAATTATTGGCAAATCTAAGGCTGCTAAATAAAAATGTGTAATACATTAAAGTGTACTTAATCAAAAGTTTTTTATTGTATATTCATAAAGTCATTTTATTTCTTGACTCCCAAAGTAGTGGTTTTGGTGCATAATTGGACTAGTCATTTTCTGTATATTTTAAACTAGTATGTGACTGGTATTTTTCTGACCGAAATCTGACAATTGCCATCGCATGGAAAAAAAAGATAGTTGGCTGACTAGTTGGGCATGCGGTTCATACAAATTGTGAGGTAGTTTGCGACTAGTTCATTTGACTACAGGGTAACTAAAAATATTTCCCGTCAAACATGAGATATACAACATTTTGTTATTTTTATTAAAATTGTTTTCTAAACCGCATGGTACCATTTTAATCCTGTGTGGAATTTTTTCCAGGTACACCTATGCACATACTTATAGAGCCAGATTGACTGTACTTTACATATTTTTATTTTTTTTTTGCTTGAAAAATTATCGATGTAAATTTTCTTGAGAAAATAAATATACGAGCTAAGGCATATTTGAAAGGTAGTAGCAGTAGAGCACCTGATTTTTTTTTTTTTTTAATTATTTGGTCTCTGAAATGTCAAATGTAAATTTTTCCCACAAAAATTCTGAATTGTGAAAGTGTATGTGCCAAAACCTTTCTTCATAAAAAGAAGCGAAAGAAAACCAGGTTTCGGTTTGTTCGCTTGACTCATCAGCTCAAACGCTGTTTTTTTTTTGCCTTGTAAAGGATATTAAAAAACGCAGAACATTTTTTTGGCACTTTAGAGACCAGAAGCAACAACAAAATACACGTAAATGAAGTTTTGGCTCTAATGCTACAACTACCTGTTTCATAAGCCTTGATACGAGCATTTTTCTCTTGAGTGCCACAGATTTATTTGAGAATTTTGGATAGCAGAAAATTGCGTTTACATTTCTTGGACGTCATTTTATATGCAATTTTTTATTTTCATAATTTTCTATGTAATTGTAAAATGATGTATGAAATTAGTTCACTAAAATAGAATGTTCGCCCGAACGCAACTAAAAACTTCATATTTATGTACGTTCAATGAAAGAATCCATTTTGTTTCATCAAATCGACTAATTTAAACTACTATTTAGTCTTATAGTTTCCCCACTGATAAGCACAAGTATTTTCTGATTACCGGGGCGTATGAGGAACGTGAAAATGAGTAGCGTTTGCCTAGATCTGTAAAATAACGGTTATGTTTTGAGATCACTCTGACAAATCAAGGGACTGCAGAAATTAAAATACATATCATTTTTAGACTTTTGGCCAGCTTTTTTCTTTTTTTTGATTTTCCACCAATGTGGGCCGGTGTGATTAAAAATACGAGATCTAGGTTGCCTGAGTGTACTCTTGGTCCATGGTAAGTTGGTACAGCGGATTTTTTTTGAAGTAGATCTGCTCTACATTAAGTGCAGGAACTTGGTAAACTGCTCAAACATTTTTTTTTGGAGTATTACGGTTATAACTAATTTTTATAAAATTTTGAAAAATGGTTATCACAGCTACGCACAGACAACTGTACGCTTTGTAAATGAATTTTATAAACCTTTAGCTCCATCGGTTCAACATTTAGTCGGAGTAATTCGGATTGCGCGTGTGCTGTAAGAACGTCACTATGGTTATCAGCCATATCTCTATTTGATAAAGTTAGGAATCAAATGAAATTCAATGACAGCCTTATACTGCGGATGCAATTTTAAGATTATATTTGTTATATTGGTTTAGCGTTTAGCGATTTTTGTTCAATGCGGAAATACTAACTGAAAACATTTCCCCGTATTTTGTTTTCATGAGTTACTACTTTCTTCCCGCTAATGACTAGTATGTATTTTTTACAAAATATATACAAAATCTTCACACTAAAAAATTAAATTTTTACAAATGAAAAAAGTCCAAAAGTTGGTTGCTTTATCGTAGTATTTTTTCTATTGACACTGCCTGCTTAGACCATTTTTAAGCCAACAAAGCGTATTTAAGCTTGCACTTATACTTACTGAAAGACTGTCTTTAAATATATTAATTAGATATTTCAACAGCGATTGATGCGCTTCGCAATAATTTTCACTTCCAACTGATCAAGATTGCTGTGTCGTTGGATATTTAAATACCCATATCAATGCGCCCTCGCGTGCCAGAAAATTTTATCAGTCGGAGAGAAAAAAAAAAAACAGAGGCCAAAACTAATAATATTCTGGAATTATTTAATTGCAATTTTGTTAATAAAAGCGGAATTAGCAAATATTTTAGTTTAAGTACGTAAACTTTTTTTAACTATACTAATATATATACTATTTTGTTTAAGTAGCAATTGGATGCATATTTATTCGCTGCTGTTAATTTTTTTTTCAATTCAATTATCTTACATCCATTCATGAAAGGTGCGCAACTCTCCAAATTTATTGTCAATAACAATAATTACATTTATACAGAGTATGTATGTATGTTTGTACATATATACATAAATATGTTTGTATGTAATAGAAATAATAAAAATTTGGCGCTTACACTTTTGCTATGCCTTTGGCCGAGCTTCTCTTCTAATTTGATGTGTGCGTCCTAATGTTATAACGCAAATGTGTGGGGACCTACAGTGTTACGCCACCTGCGTTTTTTAAGACAGAAATACACTCGGAAGTTTGCAATTGCCTGCTAGTCAGTTTAGATGTTGCTCAGACTAGGGATCGAACTCAGATCCTATGAAATGGTAGTAAACACCTGTAACCACTCAGCCACAGCGACCGACGTACATACATATCGCACACCATCTCGAAAAAGAGTCACAACTCAAAATAATACGTTTGTCAGAAAATGCGAAAAACTATTACTTAGCAAATGCGAATCATATGAGCAAAGGCGACTTTAACTTAGGTTTTTTTTTTTTTTAACAAATTATAATAAAAATTTGCTCCAGCTTTTTCTGAAAGGTGAATAAAAGCTCTGTGTACACTTTTAGCGCATAATTTCAAAAATGCTAAATTTTGAGTTGTGACTCTTTTGAAGACGCTGTGCGATATGTGCATAAGTACAAATGCAAAAGCACTCTGCCTGCGCAGCAAATATTTGCGTGGCGTACCGTTATCAGGTAAAAGGCTTTTATCAGTCCATTTTTGCACACTTGTCTAATTTTTGTCACGCCACTTTCACCTCCACCTCCGTCAGTGGTCCAATTGGTTTTTTGGTTTTTTGGTTTTTGTTTTGGTAACACTGTCAACTGTTGTGCTCAAAATCTTGCAGATGTAGTATATATGTACATACATATGTATACTTTGAGAAATTGTTTACTTTATTTATTTATTTATTTAGTCAAAGAACACACAAGAGTTCTCACTGACTACTGACTTAGTGCTAATACAAACGATTCAAATTAGTTCATAGATAAATTATGACTAAAATAAAAATTGCTCCATTGGTTGGTCAAACGAAATGGAATTCGAGATCTCATTAAATTCGCGAAGCGCCCGTGCAATTGGTGCCTTGGATTCGTTATTGGTTTTAAATGTCTTAAGATAAAAAGGGTAATTCATTATGTTCAATTCTTGTGATAGCAAATTGGTGATATTTAAGGTCTCCAAATGAATGAAGCATATTCCAACCTGGACCGAAGAAAAGCAGTAAACAATAATTTAATTGTGTAAGGATCTGAAAAGTTAGCACTATTTCGTCTAGCAAAACCTAAAATCGAGAAAGAGAAATGTGAGTCAAAAGTCACTCCAAGGTCTTTAATCTCATCATCCACAGGTTGAAGTACATTATTAGAGATATTCAGGCCGATTCTGCACAGAAACTCCCAGTGGTTTTTCTCTTTCCTCCTATCATTAATAAAAATTCCCGGAGGATTTTTTTTATTTTAAATGGCGGAGTTGAGCTGTCAAAAAAGTGTCAATCAGCTCTTTCGAAGTTCGAATTTTCTCCTCCCAAATTTTCGGGGAAAATGCTACTCCCAGGAAGTTAATTATTGGAGGATTTCTTTCTCGGGAGAAACAAATTCCGGGAGATTCAACTCAACGGAAGTACATATGTTATTAGCAAAAATTTTAGAAAATTTTAAAGAAATACTGCAACTGAGCTAATAATATTTATGATGGAACTTTTTGAAGCTATTTAAATTTTTTGGTCAAAGTCACCACTATTTTTTGTACCATTGAAAAACTGGGATGACGGTTCAAAGTAATAGCGATGTCAGTTTAAAAAAAAAAAACCATCGACGCATCGATACATCGACTATTTATACATCGAGTAGAAAATTTTCCATGCATCGCAGCAAAACATCGATATTTTCGATGCATCGATGTTTTTCCGACATCCCTAACAGCATTTTTTCGAAATTGTTGTCCGAAAGCGTTCCACCGCGTGGGGTATTCAGCAATAAAGCAAATGAAAAAAGCCTTTCTACAGCAGCCGAAGATGGCAGGGGTGTGTTAAACCGAGACGCGTTCACGGTCCCTAAAAAAATTCAAACTACTGCGAAAAAATGGCTGAAATCAAGTGACGTAACAAGAAATTACTAAAAAATGATTCGTGAATCATAAATCTTAAAAATTTCGAGTCCCCGTGCCATCTAACGAATGAATTATTTTTTTTTTTTTGTTAAAGTGACTCTTCTAACTTACATACCTAACAAATGTTCTAAATACGAGCGAAATCGAACAAAAATACTAGACTTTTTTTTTAATTTCCTGCTACTTAAAATGGCTGTGGAATACGGTGTTAAAATGTAGTTGAGATTCATCCAGTCATTTTTTGAGCCATTTGTATAGCAATTTTTGGAGTTTTTTTAGAATAGCTCGGTTTAGCCGAATACTCCTTATATTTGTATATAATACTATACTATATATCGTACCATATATCGTACAATACTATATATATCGTATGAGTGCCAATATTTAAACACCACCACATCCGGAAAAGTGAAATTGCAATTGACCACATTTGATGGTAGCAATAGAAAATCAAAGACAACATTTGTTTTGGAATTAATATTAAGTAATATTGCATGTTTGAAGATAACCGTGATATTTTTGCCAGTTGAGGCCAACCATCATTGTGTCGTGAAGGGTGGTTGGCACTGATAAATGGTGTCGGTGTTATTAGATATAGCGATATTCACCATTTAATAGATAAAAAGCTACGTCAGAGGTATGTAAACTAGGGCTGGGACTATCCGTATATTCGGATAGCCGGAAAGCCGGATATCCGTACAGCTATTCGCGTATGTGGATTAAGATACATTCCTTTTAGTTATTCGGATATTCGGTTAATATCCGTTCATTTGGCTATTCGGATACCCGGATATTGTAAAATGTGTTTGAACGATTTCGTAAGATTTTTCTAAAAATTACAGAATGTACTGAGTTTTAAAATAAATAATAGAACAATTCATTAGTACACAAAAACAATCCGGATATTTAAATCAGGTATTCGAAAATTTGCTGTGCAAAGGTTGTTGAAAAAATACCCGTTTTTTAAATAGTTTGTTGGTATGGAACGCGCAATACACATTATTATTATATTATATATTATAATTAACAGTCATTTCTTCAATTGCATAGCGTTATTTATATTTTTTGAAATTTTAAATAATGTTTATATTATTGTAAAAAAATTTTAAAATAACTTTTTTTTAAGCAAATGAAATGGTTTGGCATTGATTTTTGTATTCAAGACAAAATGTATGGCCTATTTAGTAATATTAAAAAGAATGACCCGTAGTCATAGAAAAGTTAGAAAACTGTTTTAACGATTAAAATTCTATTTTATGACTAGATCGCCATCACCCGCTCCGCTTAGTGTATGAAATGTCTGCGTGCTACATTAGAGGTAATTTATTTCAATAAATCTCAACATACCTTAAACTATGCCAAAAACAGGAGATTTACAATTTTTTTTAACCATCGCTAAAATATTTTCAAACTAAAACTTCCTTAAACGTCTCTCTTGTGATACTTTTTCATAGAGAATGTGAATGCAAAAAAAAAACTCAATCATGTTTGATTGTACGTTTATGTGAATGCAATCTGTCATTATCATTCAGTACTAAATAATACTATTTGTTGTATCAGGGTTGAGATTTTTATACTCAAAATTTGAAACCAGAAGATTGCCATCTCCCTCAAAATAAGTAAACAAATAAATATTTGGTGCTAAAATATTTTTCTAAGTGTTTGGCCGAGCTTCTGCTCAAACTTGAGGTATGACTTCTGTTGTTGTGGCACAAATGGAGACACCTATGTACATACATATTTAAGGCTCACTCAGAACACCAAATAATTTTATAAGAAGAGTTTTCAAGGCAGAAATATACTCGAAGGTTTGCCACTGCGTGCCGGAAATGTATTTGCACTTCAAATTTGTCTTTTAATAAAGTCTTAATTAAATAAATTATTATTGTTAACTATTATTTGAATAAATAGATACAAAAATGTTTATACTTGGCAACTCTTGGACGTTTCTTCATTTGTAACAAATGACAGATGTAAACAAAATAAAAAAATAGTTGTAATTTTACAAATTTAAGGCAAACGGGCGTTCTTCACAAAAAAATGTAGTTAGGGATCGAATTGCGCAAATTTTTTTTCCAATACCAAGTGCCCCCAAGAAGTGTTAAACCACTAAATAACTTAAAAAACGCAAAACTTGTGCGTGTGTTTTACTTATTTGTAGAAATGTTGCCAAACCAAGACCCCCGCTTCCCACTGAACAGCCCCCCCTTAACTAACATGTGCTTGTTTTTGTGCACGCGCGGCCAGTTAAACAGGCATGTCTGAATCGATTTACTTCATCATTCTTAGCAATTTGATGTGCATTTTTATTGTTTTGTGTTGCAAACAGACATTTTAGGAACTAAATAGGTTCTACACAAGCGCACTTATTTTTAAC
This sequence comes from Rhagoletis pomonella, assembly GCF_013731165.1. Classification (NCBI taxonomy): domain Eukaryota; kingdom Metazoa; phylum Arthropoda; class Insecta; order Diptera; family Tephritidae; genus Rhagoletis; species Rhagoletis pomonella. Next base: position 18,023,403 of record NW_023458566.1, read on the forward strand.
AGTTTCCAGTTTATGTAATATTTATTAATCAAAACAGCTTTTATTTATTTTACGTATTTATTATGTGATTTCTGAAAGCGTCGAATACAAAACAGGGCTGTGACTGGGTTTATGTAATTTGAAATTGTATTGATGATTACTACATATCGATGGGCCTCTGCAATAACGACACAACTCAAAATTTCATATATTTCAGTAGAGCCAATTAAAGATTTTTTGTTTCGTAATTTAGCAATAATATGTCTTGGAACGTAATTATTCCGGATTATTTGCAGTCATCCTGTAAGCTTTCAAATTATGTCTTTTTATAAACTTGAAATTTTGAATTGTGCCGTTATTGCAGAGGACCGTCGACATATGTTGGTGTTTGGCCGAGCTACTCCTCCGATTGTGGCATGCGCCTTGATGTTGTCGCACAAAGGGGAGGGACCTACAGTTTTCCGCAGACTCCTGCCGGGGGCCGACCTCTATTCCAAAAAACATTTTATTTTTTTATGTTGGCCGGAACTGGGCTCGAACGCTCACCCTGCGGAATGGTAGTGCGCACAAAAGAGAAAAGGGATTTTCTTCAAAACTTTTGAATGACGTCTTGACTGAACTTACTAATTCGGAATTTCTACTATTACTTATAGAGTAGGCTATTCATAAAGTCTGGGTAATGAAATACAAATTTTTCTATTATATGTTCCACATATATATTAGGAGACTTTTATTGTTTAATTTATTTTTTGCATATAAATTTGTATCCTGAACTTCTTTTTCCAAAAAGTGAGGATGTCAAAATTTTAATAGAAGGTCTCTTAATAGATTAGTTCATAAAAATTATTCCAAACGAAAACTTAAAATTGATAAAAAAAATTTTAACTAAATTTAACTAATTTATATTAGAAGTTTTAAGTTTATCCCACTGTAAGTGTGAAATCAGTTGCTATGTGTTTCCATGACATAAAAAACCACCTGCCAATTAAGCATTTTGTAAAATTTCATGCTACCATACGCAGCATCTAAAATTCTTCAAATTTTATTATTAATTTTTCGTTTGTTTAAAAACATTTTATTCTTAGAATCGAAATTTTACCAAGCAAAATGGCTTGGCTAAATGTTAATACAACTGTTTTATATATAATCCCAAATTTATGATATAAAATCCCCTCTACCAAAAAAACTTAAATTGGGTAACACCGCTTCGAATTTTTACAATTGAGCAATTGTCTAAAATCTGCCTTTTTATCAAAAAGTTGTTTACCAGCGTATCTTTGAACTAATGATTGGTACTGAATTAAAGAATGCACACACATAAAAGATTGCAGCCATTTCAATACTCATTCCGAGTTAAACCTTTTTTTTTTGATTTGCCATTGGTGTTTTCCATCTTGCTATGAATGCTGTTGATGTGTGAATTCATAATGGCTTTGAGTGAATGGAAAATTTAAATAATATAAACCTCAATCTGAAGCGAGGAAATAAAATGGAAATAAAGCCTTTTCAAAACTTTCAATTAATACCTACTTTTGATGTAATAACTCATTTAACTTATAATATAATTGTATTTGAATCTAGTTTTAAACCAGCTCTGGTAACTCTCCTCAAATATTTACCTCAGAAGATTCTACATTTTCAAGCTAAACATTTCTAAGCACTGTTACGTTTGACACTTTAATTTGAGTAGAATTAATTTAAATTCGACTTTTAAAACAGGTGGCAACCCTCTCCAAAATATTTTCCTACTAAAACTTTATTAAACCCCTGTGGTCTTACACCCATATTGCGATACATATTCCAATTATCTAATTCCTTTAATTCAATTAGAATTTGATTTTTCAAACAGGTGGCAACAGCCCCTTATGTAAAACCCTTTTCAAAAATAGTTCGGTTGAGCCCCATATTGCAAAAATTCATTTAAATTGATTGAATTTAATTGTTAATCTCCTCAATAATAATTTAAATGTTCAATGGAGGTTTCTTAACAATCCTTCCCTTGGCACCCATATTTTAATTTTTCAGATAACTTGCGCATAATTAATTTAAATTTAAATTATCAAACAGGTGGCAAGCCTTTTCAAAATATTTTCAAACTATAATTTTTTAAGCCTCTTGGTATCCATTTCAAATGGATTTGGTGGCAGCCCTCATCCATGAGTGTGGAATTGATTTTAAATATCTCCATACCAAGTTCCAGTACTCTATCACAAATATGTATTTCTAGTGATATGCAGTATGAAAAATTCCGTATGTATGGGAGGTGCCACGCCCCCTTGTACAATCGAAATTAACAGCCAATTTCTCGAAAGCAGTTTAAGTGTTTTAAGTTGGGCTAAACGACATCAGTGTAAAAAATTTCATGATGATCGGTTGAGTAGTTAAAGCGTTAAAGTGTAGCAAATAAACAAACCAACTTTCGGATTTATAATATTTTTAAGGATTAAAGATAATCGCCCTTTTAACTCTGTCATAGTCAACTTAAAATGCACACAAAAACATAAAAACAGAGTTTTATTTTGAAAATTAGGAGAACGTGATTTTAAAATGCTATATGATTCTTAAAAATATTATTTTATTTTTGTTATAGTTATAAATATTATTTTATTTTATTTTCCTTTTTTTTGTTTATGGTATTCCACATAATTTTTTCAAGTTAATCTAAATTTATAATTTTAATTAAAAAGGTCACAACAACTATATTTACATAAAAAAAAGCAAAATGATAATTAAAAGTGCAAAAAACGGTACGGCTTGCTAAATTCGCAATACTGTCGCGGAAACAGGGTGAACTCATTAAAGTACTATATTTCTTTATAATGCCGAGTAAATTTTTTCTCTTCATATGGATGACTTCTGTTCTCTCTCATATCTTAACAAAAAGCTGTTTCTACGATGTCTATGATTGACAAAACTTAAAAATTTATTTTAAACTTAAAACTGCATTTTAACAAGAAGGAGTTTTATCTTCCGACTGTGACTATGACCAATATATTTTTGTAGCAGCTTAAGACAAAAAACCAAGTATTTTTTAAACAAAAAATACAACTTAACCAAAGTAGTATCTGACCACCCTTGAGGTACATACCACCTTTCCGATAAAAAATAATTATCGATCACGGTTCAGTTGTTCCAAAGTTATGCGGTGACATTCAGTAAATAAAAAAAGAAATATTCCCATGAATTGATAATCTTCCTCCTTGTTTTGTAGGCGGTTAAAAAATTTGATATTTCCTTGTTCTCTGAGTAAATTGCATAAGTCTTGATTGAGGTCAAAGAAAAAGTAGTACCTTCGAAATACATGCAATGTACTATTCAAATAAGCTTTCCTCAATGCCTTCGTAAGAAATATCAATTCTGTCGCTGATTTATTCGTTGCATTTGCTTTTGAACATCTTCTTTAAAATGACACTAATCGGATTCAGAAACTTTTGCAATTTAAAATTTTAAATTCTTACTTTAAAGCCACTTTTTATTTGCTTCTTTAAGGCCATTAGTTATGCAATGCCAGCAAAAAAGTAGCCATTGCAACAAGCAAAGCAGAGACATCAAGAAGGCGTGTTCAGCACCAGAGCCATCCACCACACCAGCTGTCTCTAAGCGCCACCATTTTAGCTAACGCTCGAACACGTCTCAGCATTTTAGCTCCGCCTACATAGAAAATATGGCAACTATGACGTCATTCACGAAAATTCATGGGGAGCTTTGATGCTCCCCAAATTGCTGAAAATCGCAGAGTAAGAGCGGGAGGGAGCTCCACCATACGCGCAACGCAAACCGACGATGCTTGTGGGCGGCTTTGTGGGTGACTTTGCTTTTGTCTTTGAAAAAAAAATGAAATCAATAATCACATTGCATTCGTTTGGTCGACGATGTCGCCACGAAGCTTAAACACGCATACGCATACACACTCAAGGCAAGGCAAGGCAAAGTGCCCTAGCAGCCATTTTGAAAAATCGGCTTCTTAGGCAACTCGAACAGATGCTCTGGCACATAGCGCCGCCGATCGTCAGACAGTGAAGCTGTATTCGCGTTCTGTCCGTCCTGGCTAAACGTAGCTTTTACTGGTTGAGTTGATATCAGAACAAATCAGACAAATCCTGAGCTGAGCTAGAAAGGACTAAGTGTGTTTTTGAAAATTCGGTAGAATTAGTTTGTGTGAAAAATTGAAATTCGTGGAAAACGGTTCAAAACGTGCTTGTGCTTGAAAACATTGTAGCTGAAGTATCCATTTCGAAAACGTTGTAAGATAAATGTAGAAAACGCAAACAGCAAAAAAAAATTAAAAATATAAAAAATTAGCAAATAATCACAAAAGGAAGTGTATCCCTGTAGTTGTTGCTGTATATTTACGTAATTTAAGCCCACGCTCCACGCTCTACCATCAGCAATTTGAAGTAGTTAAGACATCACCAATACTACCGCATCTCGCAGACACTTCGCAACAGTCACCAGTCAGTCACTTTCTTCATAAAAATCATATATAGTAAACCAAAAAAAAAAAAAAACAGTCAAAGTGATTTTCCTAAGGCAATACATCGAAGACCTCCGCAAGATTATTGGTAAGCAGGCTGCACCAATACATACATACCGACATATGTACATACACACGCATAAATTTATATTGCTAATTTTTTTTAGTTCCATAAATTAAGTGGGAAAAGTGTGAATTCTAATTTCCCTTATTCAGAAAATTATTGATTACATAATCGTCTAAAGCTTGTCCTCACTGTGGCACTGCCTTGAAAATTTCGAAGTTCCTTCTGGCAGAGGCTTGGCGCAACTTGCAGCGCGCAGTTGCAAAGCGACATTTCATTAAACACTTTCAACATGCACGCATACATACACATCTACATATGTACATACACATACCCCGGTTTTTTCCCCCCCCCCCCCCCCCCCCCTTTTTCCGATATAACAAACTTTTCAGCTGCCATTACGTAAAGTTCAAGTTTTTACAGCACTCTACCCATCTCCTTCTCTCCTAGTTGCACGGAAGTGGATTTTTGCGTGTCTTCACCAAATGCGCATTTCAAATTTGTCCTTCAGTTGTCCTTCGCTACTCGATTATCCGAGCCACTTGCATCGATTTTGTCTTTCCACAACCCATAAAGAACTCCAAACTCTGAAATTGTAAACTGTACGGAGGCTTGAGACCTCCACTTTTCTTAAAATTTCTTCTTCTTCTTATTTGGCGCTGTAATTTGGCTTAAAATTTGTATTCATTTTTTCAATTACACTGTAGAGAAAATCTCAAGTTTTGAAATGACACAATAAACGCCGATACACTTACCATGGTTGTACTCTGACATGTTCCTCATGGCGTATGAGTAACATTTTCCATGGTTTGAATTTTTCTCCATTCGAAATTTTTCAGAACTTGAGGGTGATACATATGTATATGCAGAGCTGGGTAAATGCAATTACATTACAATTACAATTACATTCCTCAGTAATTGTAATTAGGATTCAATTCCTTTAGTTCACTGCAAAGGAATCGATTACTTTTTCAATTCCTTGAAGTAATTTCAAATGGAATTGTTTTTTCTTTAATTCCATTACAAGGAATTTCATATTGTAATTGGAATAAATTACGTGCTAGTAATGTAATTTCTTTTATTTCAATTCCTTTGAAAGGATTTGAAAATGTAATTTTTTTTCTAATTCCTTTGAAAGGAATTGAAAATGTAATTGATTTTTTTCCAATTCCATTCCTCGAAGTAATTTAAAAAGTAATCGAAAAATTTATAAAAAAAAAATTTTTTACTGTTGAATTGCAATAGCTTTGTTAAATTTCCTGCTAGTATTTCATACAAAAAAATTATTGCACTTTCACTTAACCCTTGCAAACTTGTTTATTTATCCATCGATTTTCATCGGTAGTAGTGTTTTAACCCGCAAAACAAGCAGAGTTTGGCTAGTCTGTACTAATATATATTTTGAAAGGCGTTTTTTTCTGTTCGCAAAGCTCGAGAAAGTCCGTACCGATTTTTTTGAAATTTCGGAATCTACTGCAGGCTTTCCAAGGATGGTTATAGCTAAAAAAAGTTTCGATATAGAAAGGGGGCGTGGCACCTCCCATACAAACCGAATTTTTCAAACTCCATATATTTGTGGTAGAGGACTAGAACTGGGTATGGTGATATCTATATACATATATAAGACCAATTCCATACTCATGGAGAAAAATTTGCATGGTTGGAGAATGGCGTGTGGCACCTCCCATATAAACCGAACTTTTCATATTGCATATTTCTGGAAGTGTTCATGGTAGACTGTAAGCCTTTTTAAAACTCTTTAGTTTGACACCCACATGTCAACATTGCATTTACTTTATCAATTTAACTGAGTTACAATCTCCAAATAGGTGGCAGCCCCCTCAAAAATATTTCCAACAGTTATCTTTCTCAAACCTTTTTAATTTGATACCCATATTGTAATATTTTATTTATTTTATCAATGTAATTTAGTTAAATTTTCAAACAGATGCCAACCCTCCTCAAACATATTTTCGGCAGTAAGCCTTCTTAAAACTCTTTAGTTTGACACCCACATGGCAATATTTAATTTTTTTAACCATTTGACTGAGTTTAAATTTTCAAATAGGAGGCCACCCTCGTCAAAAATACTTCCAGCAGTTATCTTTCTTAAACCTCTTTAACTTAATACCCATATTGTAATAATTCATTGATTTTAAATTAATTAAATTTTAAAATAGGTGGCAACCCACCAAATTTTTGCGATATCATTGGTTCTGGTATTATACCGAATAATAAAAAAAATATTATTCAAATCGGTTCAGCCGTTCTCGGGTTTTGATGACCGTGACATACGAACACAACATTTATATATATATATATAGATATACATAGAAGATGTCCAATGTGTGCTTTCGATTTTAATCTTTGACCACAACAAAAATTCCACATTGTATATTCGTGAATGAACTTTCAGTTTCTCGATTACTTTTACAATTCCTTTGAGTAATTGGAAAAACTAAAGTACTCTTGCAATTCCAGGTAATGGAATTGAAAAAAAATCAATTACATTTTCAATTCCTTTCAAAGGAATTGGAAAAAAAAATTACATTACTAGCACGTAATTTATTCCAATTACAATATGAAATTCCTTGTAATGGAATTAAAGAAAAACCCAATTACATTTGAAATTACTTCAAGGAATTGAAAAAGTAATCGATTCCTTTGCTGTGGACTGAAGGAATTGATTCCTAATTACAATTCCTTGTAATCTGTAATTGGGAGTAATTTAATTCCTAAAGGAATCATTACGACCCAGCTCTGTGTATATGATACCAAAGTCGAGTTAAATCGACTTGTTGGCTAAAAAATGTTCCAAAAATTTAGTTAAGTCAATTTTGATTGTAATGATTACCTTTTAAAGCTCTAAAAAAATATCGATACATTGCGGAGCTTTCTGGTTTTCACACGAAGCGGAAATACTAAGGCATATTTTTATTTAAATAATTTGGTTTCCTGCAAGTAAACTACTTTGTCGACATTAAAAAAATACTTACCATGAAGTTTTTGCGGAATTTTTGACTTCGTAAATGTCGTGTAATTTATTTCTGCGATACAAAAATATTTATGGCGGATGTGTAAATATCCGAAAATAACAATAAAAGTATATCACAAGAAATGTTGCCAGATATTTTTTTTTATAAAAACTGTAAATTTCCGGAAAAAATTTGTGCTTTCTAACCATCAAAAAAGAAACGAGTTTTTAAAATATTAAGGTTTTTTTTTCATTTTATTAAACATTAGAAATAAAAAAACGATGCATTACATTAAACCAAACAACATAAACCATTCAAATTATACTCAACTGAACATATAAATGACATTTTGTTTTAATGAAATTCAGTTTTGTTATTTTTCGTAAATTGCTTAGTTAATATTTTTGAGTATTTGATTTGTTACCTCAATTTTAGTACGCCCTGAAGAATTTTTGTTTTTTTAATTTTTAGTTCTTAAAATACCAGCAAGTGCTGATGAGCTTTAAAAAAGGCAAAAAAAAAGGCATATATTTTTTAATTTTGTTATGTGAAGGTCCAATTAAAGATATAAAAAAATACATACAGTGGTCAAAAAATTATAGCCGAACCACTTTTTGCCTAATTTTAACGTATTATTTATGTTGAACTTTTGTTATTTTTTTTATAAAAATAAAGTGCATTCTTTAACAAAACCCGTGTAAATCCAAGTCAATTCCAAATTTGAGTAGTCCACTTGCAAAGACGCTATGTAAATTTTTTTAGATTTTTAGTTTTTGGTAAGTAACGTACCAGTATTTAGAGTAGTTTCATGTCCACTAACAATACAGTGTAAAATCTTTCTATTTTCTGAAAAATAGCATCAAATATTAACTACTTTTGCAAAAGTCGCTATAATACTAACTGTAAGTATATATACACTTTCAAAAGTCTCCATCTTCGGATGCACTCGTAAAAAATAAGCAGTCCAATCGTCATGGAAGAGTGAACGCGAAAAGCTTAAAAAAGCTGGCTATATAAAACTTACTGTTTCAAAACTCGCTATATTAAATGTGTTTATATAAAATTTGCAAAAACTACCACACTGCGATTTTGATTTTTAATGTTATTAGGCTCTTATTTATCCAAATTTTCGGATAATAAAAAGAAATATACAATTTGGAGGTTACTTGTTGTTGTAGACGTTTTTTTTTTAATTTATGGCTTACAATTATAAAATCACATAACGCTGTTTGCAAGTGCAATATTAAAAAAAAAAAATATTCAACAAACTTTCGTACGAATTTCGAACTTTTTTAAAAATTCTAAAATATTTAGCCATTTGAAACTTGTACTTTATGCTACTAGAATTTAATGGGCTACAAAACTGCATAAAATCTGTTGAATTTTTTTTTTTTTATTGCATAAAATTTTAAGGCAGTGTCACTCGGATTGGTACATTTGTTCACATTTGTACATTTTTATATTGGGCTATTGCTACAAAAAAAATGTGATACATTTTTTTGTAGTCAAAACATTGTTCTATTGAAAATTTTCAACAAATTAATTTTCGTGATTGGGATAAAGAAAAATATTTTAGGTGGTCACACAATTGAGATCCGATTTGCACCAAATTTGCATGCCACAATCGGAGGAGTAGCTCGGCCAAACACTAACATATGTCGATGGTCCTCTGCAATAACGGCACAATTCAAAATTTCCGGTTTAGAAAAAGACATAATTTGAAAGCTTACAGGATGACTGCAAATAATCCGGAATAATTATGTTCCAAGACATATTATTGCTAAATTACGCAACAAAAAATCTTTAATTGGCTCTACAGAAATATATGAAATTTTGAGTTGTGTCGTTATTGCAGAGGACCATCGATATGTAAGCGTTTTTCTATTATTATTAGTAATCATCAATACAATTTCAAATTACATAAACCCAGTCACAGCCCTTTTTTGTATTCGACGCTTTCAGAAATCACATAATAAATACATAAAATAAATAAAAGCTGTTTTGATTAATAAATATTACATAAACTGGAAACTGTTAAAAATTAGTGCGCTTGTGTACAGAGATTTTAGAACCTATTTAGTTCCTAAAATGTCTGTTTGCAACACATAACAATAAAAATTGCACATCAAATTGCTAAGAACGATGAAGTAAATCGATTCAGACATGCCTGTTTAACTGGCCGCGCGTGCACAAATACAAGCACATGTTAGTTAAGGGACTGTTCAGTGGGAAGCGGGGGTCTTGGTTTGCTTATTTTTAAAGACAAGGGGCAACATTTCTTCAAATAAGTAAAACATTAATTACACACGCACAAATTTTGCCTGCAATTTCGATCACAATTGAACACTGCACTTCACAATAGCATAAACTGTCAAAATCTGTAAGAGTGTGTGTTTGAAATTCAAACAAAATTTTTCAATTGGATATCAGAAGCCGTGCGGCCATGCCGTGCGGCGAAATACATACACAACATCAGCTGAGCTAGTAACACCACCTTATATAAATTCGCCTTGAACGCCCGTTTGCCTTAAATTTGTAAAGTTACAATTATTTTTTTTATTCTATTTACATCTGTCATTTGTTACAAATGAAGAAAAGTCCAAAAGTTGCCAAGTATAAATATTTTTATATCTATTTATTAAAATAATAATTTACAATAATAATTTATTTAATTAATACTTTATTAAAACACAAATTTGAAGTGCAAATACATTTGTAAAACTATTTCTCACAAAATGTTATTAATTGTTTGCAAGCATACTATAGTTTTCATGTATTTTGAGAACAAATAATCTAATATGTGTACATACATATCGTCGTTTAAAGTACAAAATCGCATTCTGCAAAACCGCGTAACTGACATTTGCTGTCAAAAATTGGATTTGCTCACACAAGCTCTTGGCTCAATCCTTATCCATTCGTCCTGAAATATACTAGCCAGAAATACGATTGCTTTATAAAAAAGAGAACCATTTTGAAATATGAGTGTTTTTACTCTTTAGAAGATAATTTATGCAACCTCACATGCGCGGTTTTGCATTTTCTTGATATGCGGTTTAGTACTTTAAACGACGATATGTATAGCATGAACTGACGGCGGCCGCCGTAGCAGACTGAATACATTTGCGTACTTCCACTCCATAGGACCATGGTTAAATACCTGGTCAGATCATAACCCAAAATAGCAGTCGTCCTTCGGCACGCAATGGCAAACCTTCGAGTATATTTCTGCCTTGAAAACTCTTCTTATAAAATCATTTGTTGTTCGGAGTGAGCCTTAAATATGTATGTACATAGGTGTCTCCATTTGTGCCACAACAACAGAACTCATACCTCAAGTTTGAGCAGAAGCTCGGCCAAACACTTAGAAAAATATTTTAGCACCAGATATTTATTTGTTTACTTATTTTAAGGGAGATGGCAACCTTCTGTTCTCACATTTTGAGTTTAAAAATTTCAACCCTGATACAACAAATAGTATTATTTAGTACTGAATGATAATGACAGATTGCATTCACATAAACGTACAATCAAACATGATTGAGTTTTTTTTTGCATTCAAATTCTCTATGTGAATGGGTGTCAACCATTCCATAACACACTGCATATTTTGTGTTTACAATTTGTAACAAATCTCAAGAGTGGTTGTTAAATTTTTTAAATCAAACAATCACATTTTTGAAACGACAAAAATGAGAATGCACACTCAATTGATTTAATCATTACACAGCTCTGATATATAGATAGAGGAGATAGATACATTAAAAAGCAAACCTAAGCAATCAGAGGTATGGAAGATATACCTTACCAATCTAAGTGATTTTCACTGCTGTGTGATCGGTATATAAACCGGTAATACAATTTAATGTGTTTAGCTTCCTACATAAAGGAGATACATATATCACAAAAACTGGTATCTGAACAATCTGTGGTATAAGAGATAAAGCTTATACAGCATCCATTTTGACGATTTTCTCCGTATACTATGTATTATTATTTATAAAATAGCTTACAAAATTTGTCGGTTTTAGCAGTCCAAATAAAGGGGTTTTACAGTAAAATCCCATATCTGAACAACCAGTTGTATGGGAGATATATGTTATAGTGACCCGATCTTTGTAATGTTCACTGTAAGTAATCTTTTGATAATGAGTTACAACACTGCAAAATTTGATGTCCCTAGCTACTTAAATGGAGGAGTTATAACGAAAAATCATATATCTGAACAATCAGTTGTATGGGAGCTATATGCCATGATAAAAATATAGTAAGGTAGAACCGCTGAGAGTCACTTTTAAGATTCTTGACGTTTCCAAACAATTTAATTTTTAAATTTACTCACAAACTCACACACACATTTTCATTTTCAATCTCAAGCAACAACAATTTCGAACAATTTCAATTTTTTATTTTCACTTTTATATGATTTTAAATGTTGGCAAACTTCATAAAAAATCGTGGCCGACAAATTGTTATACCTTGCTATGTTTTTATCATGCTATATGCTTTAGTGGTCCGATTCTTCCGGTTCTCCGAATGCGTAAATAGAAATCGGCAGCTTTATACCATTAGAGAGGGGTCATTGACAAGCGATGGGACCTTTGAGAAGGCGGTTTATTTGCTTTTTTAAGCTCTTATTAATCCATTTCTTTTTTATGGTAACCTTGTTCGTTTGAGCCCAATAAATACGTAGCTGGGGAAGGTGCCGAAAAGTAGCCAGTGAATGGAAACACATAGATAAGGTAACACATAATATGTACCCGTACATAGAAAAGCGTTGTCTGATTTTTTCTTTAGGGAGCTTAACGCAAGCCCAAGTTGTTTTAATGTAATAAGAGGCTTTTAGTGATTAACCGACCAACTTTCGTATAAACTGGAGTTTGAATGGAGTTTAATTAACGAAAGAGGGCAATTACAAAGATTTTTTAAGTTGTTTACATGTTTAGTGGCGGTCGCTGTGGTGTAGTGGTAAGCACTGCCCGCTTCCACTCCGCAGGGTCTGGGTTCAAGCTCGGTCCAACCCAGCACCAAAGCAAAAAAAAATTGTTTTTTCTAAGGGCGGTCGCCCTCGGCAGACAATGGCAAACTTCCGAGTGTATTTCTGCTATAAAAAACAGCTTCACAAGAAAAAATACAATCGCCGTTCGTAATCGACGCAAAACTGTAAATAGGTTTGTGTGACAACATCAAGGTGCACATTAAAAATCACTAACATACATACATATGTGTAAGCGCCAATCTATTATATTAGCATGTTTATATATTTACTTTTCTTAAGATTACCTATGTATGTGTTAATTTGTTAACGTATTTATTCTGCTGTAGCTGGTCTCAAATTAGAATTCCCTGAGACTGGTTTTGTCATAGCTAATTAAAAGTGAAGTATTTATCGAAATTCCGCAAAAAAGCGGTTATTTTTATCAATTAGTAGTATTTTACTGCCGGACATGTACAAATGTGACACATGCACTCATACATACTACATTTACGTACATATGTACATAAGCTCGTAACTACATAAAAATGTGTTTTTGTTTTTTTGCAGAGGAGAAGATGTCGATCAATCCAAATGGATATAAACTGTCCGATAAAACGGCGCGGCTCACGGCACATGGTAAGTTATATATTCACATACATATATACATATCGTCGTTTACACTGCAAAACCGCGTATCGTCGTTCTGCAAAACCGCGTAACTGACATTGGCTGCCAAAAATCGGATTTGCTCAAACAAGCTCTTGGCTCAAACCTTATCCATTCGTCCTGAAATATATTAGCCAGAAATGCGATTGCTTTATAAAAAAAAGAAACATTTTTAAAAATGAGTGTTTTTACTCTCTAGAAAATAATTTATGTAATTAGGCGGTTTTGCATTTTGTTGATACGCGATTTAAACGACGATATATGATTGCATAAAAATTTGAAAATTGAACATTTCGAAAGCTTCGTTATGGCGCCGGCCCTCCCATAGCTGGCCAAACTTTCGCAAAACCCATTCGCATACCAATCCTAATCCCAATTCTATCCGCAGCCATTACCTGACTTGTATTCGAATGTGTAAATACTTACATTCAAACATACTTTTACTTTACACACATACATAAGGCTCAAAGTAGAAACGTATGTTTTTAGCATGTTCAAGCACTGGATAAATATGTACTCCTGTACTTAAGTTGTGCCCACACACACAGTTGGCAAATGACATACTCCATATTTGTTAGTTGTGTGGCTCAACTAATAGCAACGCTTAGGCTGAAGTTTGCCAAAATACTGAATTCGCATTTACTTACAAATGTGATTCACAGATTCACTACATACAAACATACAAACTGTTTGTATTTCTAAGTGCAAAACAAAAAATATACCTACTTTTGTGCACCAGAAGCTGCCGGTGTCGGACACACTCGTCCACTGAGGTGATAAATTGCTCTACAATTCGTACCCCCCTCCCGCCCCCCTCTGTGAGGCGGCAGCATTACCGACTCCTCCTCCTCCTCCACGTTTCGCTCGCCGCCCGCATGCAAGCAACGTAGCAGCAGATTAGCCGCGGATGTGTGTGTGTGTGTGTGTTTGTGTGGCAGGCATCCCCAGCAGCAGCGACGCGACGTTAAGAAGTCAAAGTCATCCCCTTTCCTGTGTGCGGCGAGTGAGTGTGTGTGCGGCTGAAATTCAATACACGGCACAGGCATAAACCGTTTAGTCACAGGATATTACGTTCGTTTACATGTCACTGGAATTCCGCTTATTTATTACGTACGCACTACGTATGGCTGTATACTTACGTACTAATGCAAAAGCTATGCGATGTTGGTTTTCCTAACTGGGGGAGTTGGGTGTTGGGTGGTGGTTGTGTGGTGTGTAACAATTTTTGCAGCTCAGTTTTACTTTACATCGTCGCTCATTCTTCGGGCCTAAAAATCCTTATCAGTCCATCAGTCTATCAGTCGTTGACGTGCGTATGTGCTGCTTCCTCTTCCTTTTGTAAACAATCCGATTTTTATCAGTCGGTGCTTATGAGTTTGTTCGTATGCATGTGCGGGTATGGCATAGCGAATGCGACCATCAACGTGTTTTTAAATTGAATTTGAAGAGCAGAGTAAGCAAATAAACGATTTGGTAAGGATTCACTGGAATTTTTTTTTCGAGCAGAAAGAGGCAGATACTGTTGATTATTCGAGAAATAAGGACATTTGTGAACTAGCAGGGTGGCATATTATTTTAAATTCTCACGCCACTACAATTGCACTAGGAAAAGAAAATTTAATTTCTCGGGCGATTTCATTTCAAGAATGCAAATAAAAATTAGTGTCTGGCAATTAAGTTTCACTGTTGAATACAATTTCATGGACTTGGCATCTAATTTAAAAAAGGTGGAAGGTGCATACTTACGTATGTATGTATGTACGTATTTTCATACATATGTATGTATTCATTCTTTTACGAAAGAGCGCAAACTTTATATCCTAGTTGGATCAAAAATGTTCGCCATTTTCCTCATCACATTGCGATGTTATGCCAATTATACATACACACAAGTAGACACGTGCTTCTTCCGAGTCATAGGATCTTTTCATAGCGGCGTACGACATATCCAGGGTACTGCGGGTAGATTTTGGAGCCCTCTTTTTTCAGCCGAAGAGGGTGTGGTTATCCTTCAAAGGGGCTACGAGGATTGCACACCAAGATCTTGCAATTAAGGCTCGCTAGAGATTCCTAAAGTCAGCTCACAAAACCCAGACCATCGCACAAATTCAGCCAGATCCATTCGAAGAGGATCAGAGATCCTATGGTGAATAGTTCTGCTGCATATAAAGGATTCTGCTCTTCATTCACTACTTCAAACCTATAACTGCCAACAGTGTTAAGGATTACCATGTCATTATCATCTGCGTACGCCAGCAGCATCGTGCTTTTGTTATATAAAGAGCGACTGCGATTCATATAAGCAGAAGTCTCCCTTGTTGTGAAAACCGCGTTTGGTCTCGAATGGAACGTCGACAGGGCCTTGCTAATTTGAACGGAAATGAAAGTTATACTCAAAGTCCTTATTCATATGATCTCTAATGGATTCCAAATTTAGACTTGCATCGTATAGGGATATGGTGTTTGCCCTAACAGCTCTTCTTCACCAGCTTCCAACAGCTTATACCGTCGGCCACGGGGGCTTCGTTGTTCTTAAGTTGTTTTATTACTATTCTCACCTCTTCTTCGTCTATTTGAGGAATATCTCTACACACTGGTCAGGGTTCTTCTTCACCCCAAACGTGCCAGTGGTGTCGCCATTCAAAAGCGTTAAAAATATTTTCCACCATATCTCAAGTGTAGTCTGGATGTCTGTTAACAGATTTCCATCTTCCCACTGAATTCTTCTTTTTGATGTCTCTCTCCTACTTCCTGTATCGCTCAATTGTCGCTCGCGTCGACATTAGCCGTGAGTAGGCTTTGTAGGGTGTGTATTTTTCTGCAGCACCACAAGACACTCTTCTCTACCTCTTTTGCTCATTTATTTCCCGACGCTCAGAGGCCGGAGAAGCCATGTTTTGCGCGAAAAATGAGAAGAGCTGTTACAATAATAACATAACTGCAGGATCGTAGTATTGTTGTAATGCTAAATCCGAAAATGGCATAAAATTTATAGTTTGACAGTTGACAGCTGTCAAATCAACTGCCAATTTCTGCAAAAATAATAAATCTTTTTGAAAATATAAGTGGTTAGGTTTTTGGGCACGCTAGACACGAACTTTATGTCAAATTAAAACTTTGACAGTTGACAGCTGTAAAATGGACTGAATTTTTCTAAAAATAAGACAATCTTTTTGAAAATGCCACTTATTAAGTTTTTAGACATGCTGATCACGAATTTTATCTCAAATTAAAACATTGCGAATTGACAGCTGTCAAATGGACTAATGGAATCAGTTTTCTCATTTTTAAATAAAGTTATTCAGATTTAAATTTTTGGAAAAATTTCGGACGTCACATTGGATTTGCATTTTGAATTTTCAGTAACTAGTTAACAATTTTTAAGTCTTGGATGCCATATTGGATTTTTGAAAATTTACTTCAGGTTTATTAAGACACACCTTATAAATTATATGATGCTTAATATAGAATAAATTACATTAATCACTTTTAATACAATTTATGTTATTTGGAACAACTGCTAAAGTTGGTCTAGTGAAATAAAAATGGCCGCCACTCTTTTTGGCGCCAGTGTGCGCGGCTTTCCTTTTTCGATGCCTTTGCAAAACCGCCTAGATATGACCTGGGTCGAGTCACTTTTGAAATCTAAATTCGAATTCGAAATTTTTAATTCTTTCAAAAACATAATGTTTTAATATCTCTGACTTCGGAGCTCTAGAATTTCGAAAAGGAACTCACTCACAAAACTGATTTTAGGGTTAGGACTCCTCCTTTATTTACAACGACACTCTTTTTTATTTGCACTCAAATGCGCAAGCAACTTGTTCAGCCCTTCTGTTACTCTAGCAAAACCAAATTCTTCAAATAACTAACTTCAACAACTGAGTAGAAAAACACGAAATTAATTTTGAATACGAAAGCTGATGAATGATGCTTCCCATTCCTCATTTTGGGCGCCAGCTGTACGACCTTGCGTGGGTCGATTGCCATATTGCCGCACTCGTCGCCCACTTCGGGGCTATACAAAACTACCACCTCCCACTTCCAAGCCATTTTATGCCCACACACACTTACTCGCCAAACACATACACACACACTTTTCTGTATGGCACTCGCCTTATTATTATTGTTATACCGTTGTTTATGGCCCAACCACATTCGATGGCACAACAACAGCAGCTGCCACGGACGATCATCCAACATCAAGGGGGAGATTTTCAATCAGTACGCGGTAGCCGCAATTTCCTCCAGCAAACTAAGAATATTTTCATCTTTTATGCTCTGTCCGGTGTGTTTGATTATCGTAGCGGGTTTGGTAAGAAAGAGAAAAAGAAAAGCTTTAAAATGCAATCTGATTTTTATGGACGGCCAGGAAACGAAAAATCAGATCAGCCACACTTAATGGGCAAAATTTGCAATTTTCTTTGGTTTTGTTTTTTTTTTATTGAATAGCGTGTGGAGGAGAAGCAGGAGGACAAGTCATATTCATATATCATGAAGCGGTAGATAAAAAAAAAACGGAAGATATGTGCATATCGCTTTAAGAGAAAGTAAATAAAACGGGGCAAAGAGAATTATGAAAATATTTTCGTCATTGCTTGATAAAAACACTGTGCAATAATGAAATGAAGTCTTCAGGTGTCCAAGTACAGGTAGTAGGGCTGACCGAATATTTTCATTTTATTTAGTCAATGGTAACAAACCTTACTGACTAGATTAACAAAGTCACTTAATAATAATTTAACAACTAAATTAAAGAGCTGGTTAATTTGCTAAATAGTAAAGGCAGAACATCGTAAAATCAAGATCATTAATTAATTTATTCTAGAAGCTATTGAACTCTCAAAGGGAACTCGTCCAATTATTCTGATTTTACTACACCATGTTAATTTTTTTTCTTTTCAACTTTGACCTTTGGTCACTTTATGAACGAAATCTCGTAAATTTTTCATCCCCTCGAATCTCTTCATTGAAAAACTATAACTTTTTCTTTATTTTGCCTTGCAGACCTGCTGCCGACTACAGTCAGCGCCACTGCTGAAACCCGAGAGTTCCTCCAAAAGGTCATCGATGTCCTCTTGGATTTCGTGAAGGCGACCAACGATCGCAACGAGAAGGTGCTTGAGTTCCATCATCCAGAGGAAATGAAAACGCTTATCAACTTGGAGATACCTGATCGCGCAGTGACGTTGCAGCAGTTGATTGAGGATTGCGCCACTACACTCAAATATCAGGTGAAGACTGGTAAGTACGCCAACTACCGAATAACCAAAAGTTTTTATACGAAACATGAAAGTTGAAGAAAATCCTAATGAAAGTTAATTGAATAAGTAAAGTTAGTTGATAAGCGCGCGGTGTTTTTACTTCCACTGTCAATGTGATACCGGGCGGGAATTGGTGGGCGCTCACTTTGTACATATTTTGCTTGGCGTTAATTTTATTTGGAAGCAAAAAAAAAACAAACAATTGCAGCAGAATAGAATTCATTAAAAAGTTTTGCTCACAAAATAAGCAAATAAAAACAGCAGCCGATAGCCGCCTTACCGTCCGGAAGCCAATGTCAACGCTGACACTTCCGCAGCAAGACCAACAAATCCGGTTGGTGGTGGAACGCTGCGTTTAAGTGTCTGCCTGTGGCAAATATCCATGTTTGTTGTAACTATGTATGTATGTGGCACGTCCCGTCTTCGAAGTGCCATAAATACGCTTATTATCGCTACTTCAAACAGAATTGCGGTCACGTGGCAAATTCGATTAGGAAGCGCTCGCAGGGGCGGGCAACGACACAGCACGCAGCGACAATAGAATCAGTGTAGCATTCAACGACGCAAAAGTTCGGCGCTTTGTGGCTGCCACACGACTTTTGGCTTTCAATCCTTTGGTGGCATGCGATTTTGATTGATTTGGCACTTACGACAACCACAATATTTGTCAGCAAAAAAAAAAAACTAAAGTAGATGCTCTAAAATCCACGAAACTTTTCCCTACGATACAAGCGTTTGTGTGGTTGTGTGCCACGTCTGCAAATGAAAGGTGTAAATTTAAGAGTCTGGATTCAATGGGCCATAAAATGGCATTAGAGCGTTGATCTGGTTATCTACCCATTGTTCGCTGTCCACATTGTGTTTGTGTCTATCTGCTACCCTAATGCGACCGCAAAGCAGCCAAGCACGTCTTTCCAACAAAGAGACATCATGCCGCGCTTGGCGGGTGGGAGCACCAAGCATATGCTAGCTGGTGACTCTGGTAATTATTATTCAAATATTATGCAAAGACAAATTTGATTTTGAATGAGTGTCGAAACTGTAGTCTCTAAACAGCGGATGATTTGCTCGAGAAGCCACTGCTGTAAATATAATCGGATGTTCTCGTCAACCTGTTCAAACATTTCACAGCGAGATAAGCTCGGAATTCAATTATGCAAAGGCGAACAAAGCTTGACTCTTTCAAAAAAAAAAAAAACAGTAAATAATATTAGCAAAATAATAAGTTTTATTATTACGTTCGTCCTCTTATTTCTTCTAAGAAAGAATTATGCCAAAGCCAGGCACTCCTTCTATCTTTACATTTCGGGAGGTTGAGCAACTAATCTTTTACAAATAGAAGCATTTACTCCATATTGACTTTCTAAAGGCGAGCTAATTATTACATACCCAAGACTTTCATATCCTATAATAATAGTAATAGATTTGCGCTTACACATACATATGTCAGTATTTGGCCGAGCTTCCCCTCCGATTTGTGACGTGCGTATTGATGTTGTTACGCAAAGGGGAGGCATCTACGGTTTTACGCCGACTCCGAACGGCGATTGTATTTTTATGAGAAGCTGTTTTTCATGACAGAAATACACTCGGAGGTTTGCCATTGCCTGCAGAGAGGCGACGGCTATTAAGAAAAAACCTTTTTCTATATTTTTTTGCGATGTTGCTTTGACCACGGCTTGAACCACTACATCGCAACGGCCAACCATATCCTATAATCAAACAAATTTAAATGCTTATCTAGCTTAGAGCATTTTTTTTTTTCGTTGGAGGTCTGTGCTGGACATGGACTGATCGCCAATGATCGCATCGCAGGTGAGAGTTGCACTGTGCTCTTATTTTTAGAGCTACAAAAATTGTGCCTGAACAACGTTCTACACTGAGGGAAAAAAATATTAAAATCAAATAGAAACGTAAATGATCTTACTATAAACGTCAACGAAAGTACTGTATATTGGTAAATATTCAATTCAATTACGCGCATATTAAAATGACCGCGTTCGTACTGAAAAAGCAACCTCGAATCAAGACAAAAACTAAAAAAAAAAATTTAATTTGCATGTTGCCTGCAGTGGAATTCGAACCCGACCATTTCCGGATATCAACAACTTGTGGCAAGCATCTTTGCGCACTCCGCTACACCCAGGCATATAAATCTGCTTTCAAATGTTGAATATCCATCAACACCACAGCACGCGATTTGTACTATGTATGCACGTGTGTATTGTCGTCGCTCTCAGAGCGGCGCTCTGCATGCTTGGGGTGCGTATACACTTACATATACATAGTCAGATGTGAACAGTCAAATACGTGCGTAATAAATTTTGTATGAAAATATTATTTTTAAATACGAACATTTTTAAACGATAATCAAATATAAAGTATTCATTTTTACTATGCATTATTTCCCTCAGTGTAGGGCCAAGAAAGACTCCCGCTATGAGGCTACTATTAAAATAGTGCTTATGTATATACGAATTTGAACACCACTACGAGAGTATTTCACGAAATTTATATTTTTCAGTAAAAACAGCTAAATCGCTTTTTTTCTATAATTGTTTTGTTCGACGTCTATACATCGTAGTTCAGTAAAAAAAGTCTAAAGTTGTACATGGGTACATACATATAACTATTCTCATGAATCATAAACTTTGCAAGTTATGTATGTTCATTTGTCTGAAACAGACACCATGTACGCAATATTATGTGTCAGAAAAATTATCTCCACGTCAAATTAAAACCCTTCTGCAAGACAAAATTTTAACCAATTATTGTTAAACAATAGCAATTGTACAAGAGTTCACTTGTATGAAATCTTCATCATGGGAGTGTATTTTTAAGCTTCTTACTATTGATTGCCGTTTTCAGAAAAAAAATATAAGTTCTTAATTTGACACGTTAGTATAATCTGGGGAAAGTGTGTAGGCTTTTTTAATACCTTTACAGCGGACATCAAATAAAGAAGTTATAGAACAACGATTTAGCTGTTTTACAGGGTGCCGAAAAATATTATTTTACCCCCCTGAAATACTCTCATAGTGAGTGTTGAAGAAGATTGACCGTCTAATGTACAAACATACGAACATTGGGGCTATTTTTTTTTTTAAATACAAATACCTGTGGTGGCAAACTATCGGCCGTTGTATAAAACTCCCGAAAATAAGATTTTATATAGTAAGTACGAAAAAAGCTCCCGGCACCGGTACAGCGAAAGAAAAGTTACCAAACTGGCAAATGACTGAAGGGAATATCTGATTTTCACTAACCTTCAATGACAAAAGTACGAATATCAACATGCACAGGTTTTTACATACATAAGTTTTGGCAACATGCAGCCTTACGATGCCTTACTCTCTTTGCTGGGCGCAATATTCTTCCAGTTTCTGATGATAACTGCTTTCGAAAAATGGAGTTCCTGGTCTGTACCCTCTTAAGCCAAATTTCTCATTATTAGGCACTCCTGCGGGACCAGTTACCCAGAATAAAACAACAGAAATTAAAGCTTATCCCCATATAATACAAACTCCAGATCCTGAACCGATGCCAATTTTTGAGCCATTAGAAAAGATTCGACAATGTGTAATGCTCGGGCCTAGTGTTGGGATTAAGCCAGCACACAGCCTCAGTTAACTCACACAAAAGGTGCAAAGTGTCGCAATACCCGGCGTTGTGGCGAAGGCTCTCGCGGATTTCGCCCGATGTTCATAGAGATCATAGAGATATTGGGCCGGAGGATCTCACTTTGCAACTCATCCTAAAATACTTAAAAACATAAGTGCTTAAGTGTTATTGAATATATACTAGGGACGGTAATCATTATGAGTAAAATAATCAAATCATCATTTAATCATTATTTTATGATTTTTATATTTTTTCGCGCTCAACGTAAATCATTATTATTTCATTTTTATTTTTTCAATCACAAGTAATGATTTTAGATATGTATATCAATTATTATTGAGTTTTATTTTTCGACCTAAAAATAATGATTATTATTAAAAATTTAAAAAGTCCTACAGATGCAACCAACTGAAATTTTGACCTGAAAGTTTTGGCCCTTATTCCTTTTACTAGGATGTCGCTGCCTCTGAAAAAGATACATCGGAAATCAAGCTGGTATAGCTTTTGAGTTTTTTGAATGGTCATTATTCTTAAGTGAAAAATTAAACCTAACCGATAAGCATTGTGGCGAACGTGCGAAAATGGTCTTCGATATCCAATATTAATCGAACTGAGAACGAACTCATAACCAACCTTAGTTTTCCAACGTTTATAGTATATTGGAAATACACTCGAAATGCATTAGAATTGTTAACCAAACCTATTGTTTATTGGGCAATAATAATTATTATCTTTGAGCATAAAAGTAAAACTAAAATATTAATTATGATTTTTAATCTTTATTGGTTAAACTGGAAAAATAATAATCGTTGTAAATTCCAGTAGGACGTACGAACACCAAGTACGTGAGTATAGTTAAAAAAATATTTTTTCGACGATTACAACTTGTAGATTTTTCGGTCAAAATTTAAAAACAAATGACTATTTCCCATCCCTGATATATGTATACCTTAGAAGTCAGCCAATCTGAGTATTTTTGTATTTAGTATCCAAAACAAGAACTTAAGTATGCCCGTCACTGGTTTTCACCAATTGTTAAAATTTATTAGGCAAAAACTTATTAAAAAAGGTTTCGTGAACAATTAATTATGAAATCATTCTAATTGAAACTAAAGTATTGTATAACGCAAAAATGTTCGCAAAATATTCCAAGTATAAAATTCTAACTTCGCTGCGAACGCAAAAGTAATCCGACATTGACTTGTCTATTTTTCAATGACTTTTACGTTTAACTTTAATGCACACGTCATCCAATCTCACCTAACCACTCAGAAGCTCTTACTTACTCTACGGCAGGCATACGAATTCCCTTGCTTTCATTTCGTAACTGCGATAAAAATCCCATTTATGATCCATAATCCCACGTAATCCCCCGCACTCCATATTGGCAACATAATATTCTGATGCCACGCCACACTCCCAAACGACCATACATACATACATACATACATACACAGGTACATAAACACAACCCAACTGTGTGTGCGCGCATTCGCCCTCCATAGCCTGGCATCAAGCAGACGCAAATGTCAGTATGACAATGCGCCCGGAGTTGGAGGTGTTTCAATGTCAATGTGTCCGTACATCCGTATGTGTGCCGGAGAGGAGAGAGCTTTAATCAAAATCCGTTGTTATTTTCTGACTCGCTGCACGCTGATCCTTTGATGCGAATGAATGGCCGAATGCTCGAATGAATGACTAGCGAAGGCTGCGGGAGGACGCAGAGGCCAGCAGCAGAGACTGGGCGAAAGTATTTGTCTGTGTGGCTGTGTGCATTTGGCCAACTGTGCCACTGCCACAGCGACACCCCGTGCAAATTGAAATGTTTGCCTTCGTTAAACCCTACAGATCCCGTCAAGACAAATGGTACACTCCATGCTGGCCTCAGCTGGTCCGCTGCTTGGTTCGCATGAATGGCGGCAGCTTTCAGGGCTTCAGGCAATGGGTTTTTTAATCACACGACTTATGGCACCCAGCGCATTTGAAGAGACAGCCAGACCTAAGACGAAGGGTTCGCTTTGGGCCCATCATCCCCCTATGAAGTTCAATGTTTACCCTTCCTTCTCCTTTTCTTGCTTTGTTCATTCAATACCGACGGGTTCATGTACCGAGTGTTATCCTTTGTTTGCTATTTGTATTTTTGTTTACTTTTGTATTTGTTTCTTATTTGTTTGCGAATTCATTCAGTGCTCTGCTGGGGATTCCGCCCGCTTCTCAGCTGGCTGCTGTGGTGCAGTAATTCGCAATTAGCTACAATAAATGAGCAATTTATGAACCCACTAACACAGCGCAAGTGTGCAGTGTGAGCTTCAGAGTATTTGGAGCACTAAATACTGGGCATTACTTTCACTTGTAGTCAGCAATCAATTGTGCTATTTTATATAATTTTTTTTTGTTTAGGATTTCTACATATATTTACATACATACATACACACGTACATAGGAGCGAATCCATATAAAGAAGCTGTATCGATTTAACATTTGAAATAATCAAACGAAAGCGGAAACGCCAGATGTGCCGGAGTCTGTCGGCCGTTGGCCGTACCGCGTTGACCTTGTTGTCTCGGCTGTAGCCTCGGCCTAGAATGCGCGCAACTGTATTGAATTGCGCTCATGCATGCTTCCCGATGCTCCACAAAAGCCTGCAATTTTATAAAACATACAATAAAAATATGAATACTTATTCTCGTTCGTCGATGTCTGGACCGTTTATTGTCTCAGCCGTACAGGGTGGGCACATTATTTACGCTTCTTGGTTGCATTTAACGCATTACTCAGAATGGAATAGAAACAAAAATTGCTCTTTTCTGTTTGACAAGAGTAAGCCCGTTCATTCACCAGATTCACTTTAGTGGGGGCAGAGTGTACATGAGTATGTATGTATGTTTGTACAAAGCTGCCAAGCGCATCTGTTGCCAGTCGAAGTCGCATTGACGCTCGTCTATCGTCTGTCTCAAACTGCTGCTCAAAACAATTACGCTGAGTGACGTTGTGACAGACAAGCGGAAATAATCGAAAAGCTCGCTTAGGCTTCCTCATAATATATGTGTATTAAAATATTTCACCGGCAATGAAGAGTGAATTTAAAACTAACTAGTGAACCCTCGTTAAAGCGCCCCAAATTGAATATAACTTTTTAAAAATTTCATCTCAATCCGTCCAGCCGTGTCGGAATGAAGAGAACTCTCGCTTGGTGTCGGTTTATCAATACTTCAAATTTGAGACCACCCTGTACCGCTGAGGAGTTTTAACTTCAAACAATAAAACCTTATTGCACATTTATGAGTCCTGTTCTTTAATTTGACATTTCATTTTTTTTTTTAATTCAAATTAGCGGTGCAAATCTGACGTCCTTCACAAAAAATGCCTTCGCTTATTGGTTGATTTTTGTTTTAACTGACAACGTGAGCCATATTTCAATTAACTGATTAATTTAATTGAATTTTAATTTTTGAAACACATGGCAACTCTCCTAAGCACAGATCAGAAATAAATCAATTTTAAACCCATTACGATTGATACCCATTCTCTGGTAATTCATTTAACGTAGTAAATGATTTGAATTTAACTCTTTTACCAGGTGGCAACCCTCTTCCAAAACCTCAAACAATTTATAATTGTTTAAACTAAAAAATTTCTTAATACGCTACGCTTTGACAGCCCTTTTTCAGTTTTTATATTTCATATAATTCGTGAAGTTAACTTAACTCGACTTTTAAAACATGTGGCAACCCTTTTCAAAATATTTTTAGCTACAACCTTCTTAAAGTTTCATACATCCGGTGCCACCATCTTGGCCTAGTTATTGATTCCTTTCATTAGTGCCATTTTCTAGGGTTTATTACTTCTTTTCAAATAAATGCATTTTATATTCCCTATTCTCTAACGCAAAAATTTTTGGACAATTACAACTACTACTAGATTACAACTTCTTCACAACAATTATCTGAAAACAATTCGCCTCATTTTCCTCATTGTACTTCACAGGACATCCACACTTCTTCAATCAGCTATCATGTGGATTGGATATCGTCTCCATGGCTGGCGAGTGGTTGACTGCAACTGCCAATACCAACATGTTCACATACGAGATTGCTCCCGTTTTCATATTAATGGAGAATGTGGTACTATCGAAAATGCGTCAAATCATTGGCTGGGAAGGCGGTGACTCAATATTGGCACCAGGCGGCTCGATCTCCAACTTGTATGCCTTCCTGGCCGCGCGTCACAAAATGTTCCCCAACTACAAGGAGCACGGAGCCGCCGGCCTGCCCGGCCAACTGGTAATGTTCACCTCTGATCAATGTCACTATTCGGTAAAGTCTTGCGCTGCCGTGTGCGGTCTCGGCACAGATCACTGTGTGATGGTGCCCTCAGATGAGCATGGCAAGATGATCATCCCGGAATTGGAGCGTTTAATATTGGAACGAAAGGCCAAGGGTCACATTCCATTCTTCGTAAACGCCACCGCCGGTACCACAGTATTGGGTGCCTTCGACAACATCAACCAGATTGCGGATATTTGTCAAAAGTACAACTGCTGGTTACACATTGATGTAAGTAAATACATACATACATACATACATATTTATGTACATAACTGAGCAAAGTGAAAACAACGAAAATTTGTAAAAAGGAGAAAAATTCAACTTTGTTTATGGAAATGTCGTTTCAGGCCGCTTGGGGTGGTGGTCTGCTCTTGTCGCGCAAATATCGTCATCCCCGACTCTCTGGGATTGAGAGGTACGTATTAAGAGTCATGATGAACACATACTAATTTGCATATGTCCGTATGTTTACAAATACACAACAAAGTACGTATTGTATTAGTAAAAATATGATTTTTCAAAGAATTATGTATGTACACTAGGGTGGTCCTTAAATGTAGGAAGCAAATTTTTCTCCAATCAGACCAAAGTTTATATGTGATATCTTCTGACCGTGGTATTCTTGATTAAGGGGCTGAGACTAAAAAAAAATCGTACATTTGATTTTTTAATGACCACCCTAATGTATATATATATATATGTATATATGTCTGCAGAAATTTCAAGCGTGATTGATTAAGAGCGCAGTACTGCATGGCCGCAGGCTGGTGTTACTTTTGATTTGGATGCTAAGACTTTCTTTTTGTATGGTGTGCTTGTATGTACATTAAAGTGGTCCAATTTTTGTATGGGGAAAAAATTTGCATCCTAGAAAACGGAGCACCTCCTTAGTTTTTTCCTTTTAATATTTGAAATATCTGCACCAACTTTCAGTTTTCTACTGCAACCAATACTGGGTGCTCAATGTTCTTGAATATTTGTGATATTTTTTTAGATAATTTAAATTTGAGATGTTCTTAGGTTACTTAACCAACTGTTTGATTAATACACATATGTACACAATATCTTCTCAATTGAAAATGAAATGACACAAATTTGCCTATTTCATTTTTGCTTGAACAATAAGAACAACTTTTAAATTTTACAATTACATACATAAGTAATAAAGCATAAAAGTGCACAGAGTCACCCAGTTACATTTGACAAAATTTTGGAAATTGCCATTATGACCACATTAATTAAGGGGCTTTATGTCCGTTTGAAATGGTCATAATGTCAACTGACTTTATGGCCGCTTCGAATTCGCTTTTATGGTCATCTACTTCATTTTGGGTTGACCTCATGACAATTTTGAAAAATAATAATAATAAAATATCACTACTAGTTCACTGCTGAAAATTTTTAAGTTAACAAATAGAAAGTTTCAACAAAAAATTAGTACAACAACAAGTTAAAAAGACGAACATGTAAGAGTAAATCTCACGAGTGGTTTTTTATTGTCACTCCCCTCTCGGCAGAAAAAACGTTAAAGCATAAACAGACGGCAGTGTTGATCGGGATCAACTCGGGAGTTAACTGCGGTTGATCCGAATTAAGTCCGAGTTAATCCGGATCAACGCTGCCGTCTGTTTAAGCCTTTAGGCGAAAAAGTACCGAAATTAATAATTTTTTTCATTGTTAAATACTTTTAAATAATATGACTTTTAAGTTAAGGCGTGCAAGTAAACATGTTAGATGACTTTTTACGGTGCTACGAGGCGTTTACGTTACATACGCAACTACGGCTATATGAGCAAGAGTGGTTATTTTTACTTTTTGTACCCGAGCGCACTTGTGCACAGGTGTATTATAACTTTGTTCACATAACGGTTGTTTGTATCAACCAAAACGAATCGAGATAGATATAGACAAATGTATACATAAATGATCAGAATGAAAAGATAAATCGATTAAGCCGCGACTGTCTGTCTGTCCGTATACACGATAACTCGAGCAAAAATTGAGATATTTCAACGAAATTTGGTATGTAGATTGCTCTTTACCCAAGGTATGTTGGTATTGAAAAAGAGCGAAATCGGACCATAACCGCACCCATTTCCCATATAACGGTGATTTTCAGAAATACGAAAACTGCGATATTTTAGTAACTACTGAAGGTTATTCTCTAAAAATTTACATACATTTACAATGGTATTAGACGAAAAATAAGAATATTATAAATTTTTGGAAAATGGGCTCAGCCACGCCCACTTAACCGCTATACCAATTTCTCCCGTACTTAGCAAAGTTGTTAACAACCTTGGTACTACATACCAGCCGGCTGAAAATATTTAAAATCGGACAATAACCACGCCCACATCCCATATAACGGTAATTTAGAGAAATACGAAACCTTCGATAAATCAGTCAGTTCTTTATTCAAACTTGATGCCTGCAATAGCTCTTTAGCAAAAAATTGTTACGATTACTTGGTACGATTATTTTGCTTACCACATAAAAGCAAAACGTTAAAAATTATTGAAATCGGACTAATATTACGCCCACTTCTCATATAACGTTATTTCGAAATTTAACGACACTAATTTACTCAAAATTGATACTAACAGCAATCTCTGGAAAATAAGTAGCATTATTATGGGGTTTTGGAGAACGGGCGTAGTGTAAAGGAAAGTCAAGATTCTTCGTATGCGGTAATCTCGAAAACTACTGAACGGATCTCGATAGGAGAGTGACATTTTGTATTTAGAATTTGAATAGGGTTGCCGCCTGTCTAAAAAAAATTTAGATCCGCACCGTTCATTGGATTACAAAAGATGAGGTGTTAAATGAAAGGGATTGGCCTCTAGAAAATCACTAATGTTTTATTTTTTTGAATAGGGTTGCCACCTGTTAATAAAATTACTATATTCAATAATAGTAAGCGTACGCATCAGTTCTGCACCGTCACTGTCAAACGGATGGACTTAGCCTCTACATGTGTAATAATGTATTATTTTTCTGATTAAGGTTGCCACCTTTTAATAAGTTTAAAATATTCGCCGTTTGTTGGATTACAAAATGGGATACCAAATCAAGCAGCATAGTCTTCACATGTCGGAAAGCTTTCATTTTTTGGAGAGAGTTGCCACCTAATCAGAAAATTACTATCTTCCTTACATAGGATAAAGGAAACTCGAGATATTTCTCAAAAACTACTAAGCGGATTTAGACCAAATTGTTTAAGTGTGATCTATATCGCAAGATATATTATCTTTAGTACTTTAAGTTCCTATAGGGTTGCCACCTGTCTAAAAAAAATTAAGATCCGCACTGTTCGTTACAAGAAATAGGGTGTCAAATAAAAGGGCTCGGCTTTTAGATGTTCAATAATGTATTACTTCTTGAGTAGGGTTGCCACTTTTTAAAAATTATAAACTTGTTAAGTGTCTCGGCAACCGATCCAGACAAGAAACTTATTGCCTCCTTTTGTCTTTTCTTATTTGCAATATTTTCTTTTTTTCAAGAAGTAGGTTCGAAGCTTGCCGAGCGCTTTGAGATAAGAAGGAACTGAAAAGTTTGTTTTAGTGGCTGTCACTTGGCAGGATATAACAATTATGCCAGAAAATAAATAAAGCGGCTAGAGTGGCGTTTAACTTGCGCATAGACGGGCAAATTGTGCAATTCTAGTCACCCAAAGTCAAATGTTTTATGTACAACAAAATGTTTGCTTGCCCATCAAAATTCGAATATTTCGTTTACTCACGAAATATACCTATTGGGAGTATTAGAAATATTTTAAATTAAGTAAACTCAAATAAGTTTCATCTAATGTGCTTTAAAAATTATCGACACCCATCGATCCCACTGAGTATCCATTAATCAAATGTTTTGCGGTTTTCTTAAACTTAATTTGAGCCGGAGGCTTGATGCTTGTCATGCTGCCTCAATTAATGGTACGCTTCGAATACATTATTTTGAAAGCGTCAATTAAAAAAACGTCGCTACATTAGTAGTAGTGGCACACAAACTCTCAAACAACAGATTCTTGGAAGAAAAGCGATTGGCCAACTTGCATAACCGCAACTTAACATAATTGAACTGTGTGAAGCAGCGAAGGGCTCATGAATGCCTTCAGATTAGTGGTTAGACTCACTCGAGTTACTGCCGTGGAGTGAGCTAAGTACTATGCTCCTTTATTCTTCGAATAGAGAAAATAAAATAAAATAAAATAAAAGCATAGCATTAGGCGCTCAACGGCCGTTGATGGATATGGTAATCAATTTGCGAGTACTTAGGCCATTTAAGGATTAGCATAGTCTAGTGCTGTCGCAAGCTTTCAAACTGCGGCGAAAACAACAACAAAACCAACAGCCTCCATGGCATTCGAGTTTTTACTTACTTACTCAAGTTACGTAGTTGCATACATTTCGGGAGCGGCAGCTTCTTCAACGAACTGGGGCTTAAGTTAAGCTGACAGTGGTTGAGACAGCTGGATGGAGAGAAGTGCATTTACTCTGCTACTATACATACATATCTACATACTCGCACATATATACATACATACATACATAGGGAAGATATCGAGCTCTAACCGTCAAAATACCGTAAGCGACATTTTTTTCAAAATTTTATTTTTGATGCAGAAATGCATCTAGATGCTCTAGGAATATTTCTGCATCAAAAAGAAAATTTTGAAAAAAATTTCGCTTACGTTATTTTGGCGGTTAGGGCTCGATATGTGCACAGTTTGTTTTATTGCATTCCACTGTTTACGAATTTAACATTCCATGCCGTCGGAATTATTCGAGAAATGCCTCCCTTCTACACAAATGCGCAACAAATTAAACTTTTTAATCGAAAATTCCTCGAGCCTTTAAATGTAGCCACCCGCACCACCGAACAGCAAACTGAACTGATGAATAGGTTTCGATGCATGTGCAGAGAGATGTGTGCGCAATGGATGCCGCAAGTGTTTTCCCTTATTTTACATACTTAAATTCATCATGCCACCACCACCATCAGCCTCGCCACCATCAATTACTTTACAATTCACGCCTCAATCACTTCACTCGT
>NW_023458566.1:18054903-18060603 GCF_013731165.1 Rhagoletis pomonella
CACTGATTCTATTGTCGCTGCGTGCTGTGTCGTTGCCCGCCCCTGCGTGCGCTTCCTAATCGAATTTGCCACGTGACCGCAATTCTGTTTGAAGTAGCGATAATAAGCGTATTTATGGCACTTCGAAGACGGGACGTGCCACATATGTACATACATAGTTACAACAAATATGGATATTTGCCACAGGCAGACACTTAAACGCAGCGTTCCACCACCAACCGGATATGTTGGCCTTGCTGCGGAAGTGTCAGCGTTGACGTTGGCTTCCGGAAGGTAAGGCGGCTATCGGCTGCTGTTTTTATTTGCTTATTTTGTGAGCAAAACTTTTTAATGAATTCTATTCATATATAAATAAAATTAACGCCAAACAAAATATGTTTGGACATATGTATGTCTTTTGTATGCCTACAAATGAGTGCGGCAAAGTGAGCGCCGACCAATTCCCGCCCGGTATCACATTGACAGTGGAAGTAAAAACACCGCGCGCTTATCAACTAACTTTACTTATTCAATTAACTTTCATTAGGATTTTCTTCAACCTCCTTGTTTCGTATACAAATTTTGTGTTATTCGGCAGTTAGCGTACTTACCAGTCTTCACCTGATATTTGAGTGTGGTGGCGCAATCCTCAATCAGCTGTTGCAACGTCACTGCTCGATCCGGTATCTCCAAGTTGATAAGCGTTTTCATTTCCTCTGGATGATGGAACTCAAGCACCTTCTCGTTGCGATCGTTGGTCGCCTTCACGAAATCCAAGAGGACATCGATGACCTTTTGGAGGAACTCTCGGGTTTCAGCAGTGGCGCTGACTGTAGTCGGCAGCAGATCTGCAAGGGTGAAAAAAAAAACAAAAAATTATAGTTTTTCCATGAAGAGATTCGAGGTGAGGGAATTATGAAAAATTTACGAGATTTTGTTCATAAAGTGACCAAAGGACAAAGTTGAAAAGAAAAAAAAATTAACATGGTGTAGTAAAATCAGAATAATTGGACGAATTTCCTTTGAGAATTTCATACTTTCTAGAATTATTGATCTTGATTTTACGATGTTCTGCCTTAACTATTTAACAAATTAAGCATCTCTTTAATTTAGTTGTTAAATTTTTATTAAGTGGCTTTGTTAATCTAGTCCGAAAGGTTTGTTAATAAAAAGAAATGAAAATTTTCGGTCAGCCCTACGACCTGTATTTGGCCACCTGAAGACTTCATTTCATTGTTGCACAGTGTTTTTTTTTATCAAGCAATGACGAAAATAGTTTCATAATTCTCTTTGCTACGTTTTTTTACTTTCTCTTAAAGCGATATGCCGATTGAAGTTCGTTTCTGAGCGTACATATCTTCCATTTTTTTATCTATCTACCGCTTCGTGATATATGAATATGACTTGTCCTCCTGCTTCTCCTCCAAACGCTATTCACTAAAAAAAAAAAACCAAAGAAAATTGCAAGTTTTGCCCATGAAGTGTGGCTGATCTGATTTCTGGTTTCCTGGCCGTCCATAAAAATCAGATTGCATTTTAAAGCTTTTCTCTTTTCTCTTTCTTACCAAACCCGCTACGATAATCAAACACACCGGACAGAGCATAAAAGATGAAAATATTCTTAGTTTGCTGGAGGAAATTGCGGCTACCGTGTACTGATTGAAAATCTCCCCCTTGATGTTGGATGATCGTCCGTGGCAGCTGCTGTTGTTGTGCCATCGAATGTGGTTGGGCCATAAACAACGGTATAACAATAATAATAAGGCAAGTGCCATATAGAAAAGTGTGTGTGTATGTGTTTGGCGAGTAAGTGTGTGTGGGCATAAAATGGCTTGGAAGTGGGAGATGGTAGTTTTGTATTGCCGCGAAGTGGGCGACGAGTGCGGCAATATGGCAATCGACCCACGCAAGGTCGTACAGCTGGCGCCCAAAATGAGGAATGGGAAGCATCATTCATCAGCTTTCGTATTCAAAATTAATTTCGTGTTTTTCTACTCAGTTGTTGAAGTTAGTTATTTGAAGAATTTGGTTTTACTGGAGTCGCAGAAGGGCTGAACAAGTTGCTTGCGCATTTGAGTGCAAATAAAAAAACTGTGTCGTTGTAAATAAAGGAGGAGTCCTAACCTTAAAATCAGTTTTGTGAGTGAGTTCCTTTTCGAAATTCTAGAGCTCCGAAGTCAGAGATATTAAAACATTATGTTTTTGAAAGAACTCAAAATTTTGAATTCGAATTTAGATTTCAAAAGTGACCCGACCCAGGTCATATCTAGGCGGTTTTGCAAAGGCATCGAAAACGGAAAGCCGCGCACACTGGCGCCAAAAAGAGTGGCGGCCATTTTTCTTTCACTAGACCAACTTTAGCAGTTGTTCCAAATAACATAAAGTGTATTAAAAGTGATTAATGTAATTTATTCTATATTAAGCATCATATAATTTATAAGATATGTCTTAATGAACCGGAAGTAAATTTTCAAAAATCCAATATGGCATCCAAGACTTAAAAATTTTTAACTAGTTAAGGTGTTCTTACACGATATGTTTTTGCATGTGTACATGCCACTTTTTACATATGGAAATGCCAACATATCGTGTAAAGGCAAATAAGATTTGTTTCTGTACAAAGCATATGTCCGTACATACGAAATAGAAATGTTCCAATTTTCATCTGACACACAGATAGAATTATCTAAGTTTAGTTTATTTCGTTTTCAAAGATCGTATTTTTAAATAGTTAAATAAAGACTGTGAATTTGACAGACATACGCAATTATATATGTATTGAAAAAGTCACATTTACAGATGCAAAAACATATCGTGTAAGAACACCTTTACTGAAAATTCAAAATGCAAATCCAATGTGACGTCTGAAATTTTTCCAAAAATTTAAATCTGAATAACTTTATTTAAAAATGCGAAAACTGATTCCGTTAGTCCATTTGACAGCTGTCAATTCGCAATATTTTAATTTGAGATACAATTTGTGATCAGCATGTCCAAAAACTTAATAAGTGGCATTTTCAAAAAGATGGTCTTATTTTTAGAAAAATCCAGTCCATTTTACAGCTGTCAACAGTCAAAGTTTTAATTTGACATAAAGTTCGTGTCTAGCGTGCCCAAAAACCTAACCACTTATATTTTCAAAAAGATTAATTATTTTTGCAGAAATTGGCAGTTGATTTGACAGCTGTCAACTGTCAAACTATAAATTTTATGCCATTTTCGGATTTAGCGTTACAACAATACTACGATCCTGCAGTTATGTTATTATTGTAACAGCTCTTCTCATTTTTCGCGCAAAACATGGCTTCTCCGGCCTCTGAGCGTCGGGAAATAAATGAGAAAAAGAGGTAGAGAAGAGTGTCTTGTGGTGCTGCAGAAAAATACACACCCTACAAAGCCTACCCACGGCTAATGTCGACGCGAGCGACAATTGAGCGATACAGGAAGTAGGAGAGAGACGTCTATTCAAAAAGAAGAAATTAGTGGCAAGATGGAAATCTGTTAACAGACAGACATCCAGACTACACTTGAGATATGGTGGAAAATCTTTTCAACGCTTTTGAATGGCGACACCACTGGCACGTTTAGGTTGAAGAAGAACCCTGACCAGTGTGTAGAGATATTCCTCAAATAGACCAAGAAGAGGTGAGAATAGTAATAAGTAACTTAAAAACAACGAAGCCCCCGTGGCCGACGGTATGAGCTGTTGGAAGCTGGTGAAGAAGAGCTGTTAGGGCAAACACTATATTTCTCGGTTTCTTTTGATAGCACGAAAAGAATATCCCTATACGATGCAAGTCTAAATTCGGAATCCATATGAATAAGGACTTTGAGCATAACTTTCATTTCCGTCCAAATTAGGAAGGACCTGCCGACGTTCCATTCGAGACCAAACGCGGTTTTCACAACGACAAAAGCACGATGCTGCTGGCGTTCGTAGATGAAGATGACATGGTAAGCCGTAAGGCAGTTATAGGTTTCAAGTAGTGAATGAAGAGCAGAACCCTTTCTCATCGAACAAAAAATTACGCTCTATAAATATCTTCTAATG
Organism: Rhagoletis pomonella; assembly: GCF_013731165.1. NCBI lineage: Eukaryota > Metazoa > Arthropoda > Insecta > Diptera > Tephritidae > Rhagoletis > Rhagoletis pomonella. The sequence continues at coordinate 18,058,934 of NW_023458566.1, forward strand.
CCCGTAATTTTATATCGACTGAAAAAATAAATTATAGGTTATACAGACGCCATAACAAAAACATCGCCGCCAGAGGGCTCCAAAATTTTCCCACCGGTACCCTGGATATGTCGTACGCCCGTGTGAAAAGATCCTATGACTCGGAAGAAGCACGTGTCTACTTGTATGTACGTATAATTGGCGTAACATCGCAATGCCATGAGGAAAATGGCGAACATTTTTGGTCCAACTAAGATATAAAGTTTGCGCTCTCTCTTAAAAAGAATGAATACATATGCATGGAAATACATACGCACATATATATGTAAGTATGCACCTTCCACCTTTTTTAAATTAGAAGCTAAGTCCATGAAATTGTATACTACAGTGCCAGACACTAATTTTTATTTGCATTCTTGAAATGAAATCGCCCGCGAAATTAAATTTTCTTTTCCTAGTGCAATTGTAGTGGCGTGAGAATTTAAAATAATATGCCACCCTGCTAGTTCAAAAGTCCTTATTTCTCGAATTATCAACAGTATCTGCCTCTTTCTGCTCGAGAGAAACATTCCAGTGAATCCTTACCAAATCGTTTATTTGCTTACTCTGCTCTTCAAATTCAATTTAAAAACACGTTGATGGTCGCATTCGCTATGCCATACCCGCACATGCATACGAACAAACTTATAAGCATTGACTGATAAAAATCGGATTGTTTACAAAAGGAAGAGGAAGCAGCACCAGCCGCACATACGCACGTCAACGACTGATAGACTGATGGACTGATAAGGATTTTTAGGCCCGAAGAATGCGCGACGAGTTAAAGTAAAACTGAGCTGCAAAAATTGTTACACACCACACAACCACCACCACCACCCATCTCCCCCAGTTAGGAAAACCAACTTCGCATAGCTTTTGCATTAGTACGTAAGTAGCTGTGCTCAGCGCCCTCTGCTGCCATACGTAGTACGTACGTAATAAATAAGCGGAATTCCAGTGACATGTAAACGAACGTAATATCCTGTGACTAAACGGTTTATGCCTGTGCCGTATATTGAATTTCAGCCGCACACACACTCACTCGCCGCACACAGGAAAGGGGATGACTTTGACTTCTTAACGTCGCGTCGCTGCTGCTGGGGATGCCTGCCACGCACACACACACATCCATGGCTAATCTGCTGCTACGTTGCTTGCATGCGTGTGCGAGCGAAACGTGGAGGAGGAGGAGGACTCGGTAATGCTGCCGCCTCACAGAGGGGGGCGGGACGGGGGTACGAATTGTAGAGCAATTTATCACCTCAGTGGACGAGTGTGTCCGACACCGGCAGCTTCTGGTAGGTATATTTTTTTTTTGTTTTGCACTTAGAACAGTTTGTATGTACTTTGTAGTGAATCTGTGAATCACATTTGTAAGTAAATGCGAATTCAGTATTTTGGCAAACTTCAGCCTAAGCGTTCCTATTAGTTGAGCCACACAACTAACAAATATTTAGTATGTCATTTGCCAACTGTGTGTGTGTGGGCACAACTTAAGTACTGGAGTACATATTTATCCAGTGCTTGAACATGCTAAAAACATACGTTTCTACTTTGAGCTTTGAAAAGGCCTTCGGTATGAATGTAAAGTAAAAGTATGTATGAATGTACAGTATCGGACAAAACATTTGCAACTGGAACACAGCCCTGGG
>NW_023458566.1:18060703-18093526 GCF_013731165.1 Rhagoletis pomonella
AGTGCTACGCAAACCCCAATAGCGGGGGGTTTGTTTACTTTAAATCACTGATGGGGCACTGTCTTGCCCGCGGGCAAAGCTCTTTTAAGCTTCCATTTACATTTTGTATTGGCGCGTGCAGAGTAAAAGCTCTCTCTGCTCATCGCTGCTCTAAATAGATATTTGTTAGGCGGTTCAAATACGCTTTAATTCTGCACTTCACAGATGCTTTTTCATACATAGTTTATTACCAATACAAAACAAAAATTTTTATTAAAATTCATTTTTATTAAATTCATTGTACATACATCTCGCCAACATTTCACAAAAATCCTAACGAAAGAATGATTGGAACTACATACATACATATCACTGAAGAATTATACGCTGTTTACATGCGGCAATTTTGGAGGCGATTAGTTGAAAGGCCGTTCGTTCACACCAGGTGATTGTTGCTTTCAACTAAAATTTGCCCGTAAAATCGGCTCATGTAAACACCGCATTAGAGTGACAATTATAGATGTCATAGTGTAACTTTTGTATGTAACTAAATAGTTTCTATTTCGTATACTAAGTTTTAAGCGCATCTGCAATGAAGCTCTACTTTGAAAGTGCTAGCTTTGCTGGACTTCTTGGACTTGTACTGTACATATGTTTGTACATAGTAAGTGTGTATATACATCGATATGTACATATGCACGTATACATGTACATACATATGTATGTATGTAGTTTCTGGTTCAAGTAATTTTCCCATCTTTAAGCTTTGGAATAAATGTAGAGCGTTCGCATCAGCTAACAAGCGCTTTCCACTTAACCCATTGCCGTTTTTCCAAGCGTGACACACTCGCTTAACCCATACATGAATATGTATGCATGTATGTACATTAGTGTGGATCGGTCCCCATACAAAAAAAAAGTTTTTCCAGTCCACCCCTAGGATTAAAGATATTTTGAAGGCGATACCAAAAAAAATTTTTTTTTTTCCACGCCCCCCCGATGGGCTATTTACTTTTTTTGACACTACGTCGCCATTTTAAGTCCGATTTAATGAGCCGTACACCATTGTTCATGGCTTGGATGCCGCCACAATTCTTACCTTAATCATTTTTTACTCCGAGTTCGAATTCTAGTAGTGACTGTCGGTATCTCGTTTCACATCATACCTAAATTCCAATTTTTTTTAGTCTGTGTCAAAAAAAGTAAATAGCCCATCGGGGGGGCGTGGCAAAAAAAAAAATTTTTTTTGGGATCGCCTTCAAAATATCTTTAATCCTAGGGGTGGACTGGAAAAACTTTTTTTGTCGATCCACCCTAATGTACATAGATAGAGATACATAGTACTTACTAAAAATGGGCACTGGGAAAGGCATACCATGGTTACATACAGATAAATTAGTTTCATACACATACATATGTACATATGTATGTATGAAAGTGTGTATGTATACAAGCTATGTGTCTATAAAACAGGTTTGTCTTCAAGTCCTCGTAAGAATGCAACGCCCGTTGCGACAGAAGCTGAAAAATGTGGATTTTTTTTTTAAGTGCAGCTATGCGCTTGCGCCGTTTCGCCGTCTTCGAGTTTCGCTTCTTGTTTTCGCTTGATGGCAACTAGGTAAAACAAAATGAATCGTTTAACTTACATATATAATACAACATAAAAGGTTAAACTTGGTCTTTAAAAAGAGGTCTAAATATTTGCATATGTATGCCTTTTTGTACCTAAATAATTATCTATATTTGAAATTTTACATAGAAAATAATTCTGGATCCCGGGATTGAATGCCCTACTAGTTACATATGGGTGTTTCCATGATGTCGGACGAGACATTCGTGCGCCTTTACATAGAGTTAAATAAATCATATGAAAACGGAAGTCACTTATAAAAAAAAATTTGCCGTTGTGTTGCTTTTATATCGTCCTTTGGTTGACAAAAAAATTAGGTGCGCCTGAAACACTGATTTCTGAAAATGAGGTCATATCGGATGTGACAAAAACAGAAGTGGCTTTAGAGTACATGTAAAAATACTTAAGCAAACCTCTGCGAGGTTCTCCTTTCTTAAACATTTTTTGAATAAATTCAAATTAAGGACCATTACAACCAATTCATATCTAATGAGAATCAATTCGTTGTTGGTTTTATTTTAAATTAAAATGAGATTCCGGACGTGACAGATATAAAGTCGTTTGAACCCATCTACTTGCATGTACATATCGTTAGCTTAAAGTGAAAAGTTACTAAGTTGAGTTTTTTTTTTTTAAATTTTACCCTTCAAATCAAAATCCAAACTGATTTTCTGCAAGCACGTATTTTGTGAAAACTGTATTACAAAATTTCGCGTATTCCAATCTTAAATAACTGCCTTCGAATTGAATTCCACAAATATAATTTTTCAGAAAAAGTGGACTTGGAAACTTTTCGTTCTAAGCTGACGATATGTATTTATGCAAGCTGACTTAATGGCTTAAAGATAAATTTTAAAACGAAAAAATAAACAAGTTTTAATTGTTCACTTCGGTGATTGTTTTGTTTTCTATTTGCAGGGGAAGTGATCTCAGCGATGTCTCCATAATTAAAAGAATGCGTGGTGTTGAGGTTTTGGCGCTGAGGTAAGATATGTATACATACATACATATGTGTATGAGCTGCTTATTTTGAAAGTGGCATAAGCCACTTTTCACAATCTCTTGTGCTTAAATGGCTTAAATGGCCGGTTGCTTGTATCTGGCTATTCGTTAAATCTCATAAGCCAAAGTTGAAATGGTTTTTTTCAATAATTTATGACGATAGTATGATTTACAGATGCATTTGGTTACAGGTAATTAAAGCACAAGAGGTGTAAAGTGACCTATGCCACTATCAAAATAAACAAACGGCTCATATGCAAACATATATAAAAAATATTTATTTGTGTAGATATATATATATTTATATGTACATACATATGTATATCGATCGATTAATAATAGAGAATAATTCAAAGTTTGATCAACTCGTATAAGTATTTGGTATACAAAAAAAAAAACCGATGGATAGACATTTTGGGGAGTTTAGTTGCGTTACACTGAACATATCTCACCGCTAGAATTGGTCATCTGAGCTTAGTCTTTCTGCGCTAGCCCTCATCTCAGCTCAGAGATTTTGTTTAAGAAAACTCATCCAGTGCCACAATTGTTTTTATTACTATAGCTTAGCATCCCAAGGGCCTGTTTTAGTAATGTAAAAAAAATCTTAGTTGATGAAATGTCGGCAAGCACTAGACGTTGTATAGAAAATTTCTGACTGCGTACGTTGTTTTTTTTACTCAATAGGAACAAAGTTTTGGGTCTTTAGTTATGTCATTCTTTCAGCATACGAGCGACAAACGAGTTGAAAGATTGTTATTTACGTAAATAAATACAGGGAAGTTAAGACACAATTGGTTTTACTGATTTAAAAGAAACTTTGACCGACAAAAATTAGTTTCCGTTGGGTTGGAAAAATCTCTATTTTGGGAGTGTTTTTGAAAACACATTTCCAACAGATACGAATAATTTCGTATTTTTAAGTAGTAATTAAGCTGACGTTACGTGCGCACATACATATGTACATACATACATGCATACAAATACATACATACATATAAAATATCAATACAAATTGCCAAATTTTGATCTTTCCTCATTCAGATCCACACATAAACGTCAAATTAAAATTGTATGAGAGTTTAAAGAAACCATTATGTTAATTTGTATATATGTATATACATTAGGGTGGTCCTCAAAAAAATCAAATGAGCGATATTTTTCAGTCTCGCCCCCTCAATCGGTAATACCACGGTCACAGATATCACATATAAATTTTGCTACCGACTGGAGGCGATTAAGGCGTGTCGCACGGGGGACATGATTCAGATTCTTCTATAGAGACTCAAAAAATTTAAATCATAATTTTTTTCTTCTAATACCCAAAATCGATACTACTATAGTCGAAGATATCACATATAAATTTTGGTCTCGATAGGAGTCCGTTAAGACGTCTTCATAGGGTAATCTGAAATTTGACCCCTATGCGACACGCTTTAATCGTCTCCAATCGGGACTAAAATTTATGTGATATCCTCGGCTATAGTAGCATCGACGTAGGGGTTGACGCTTATGAAATCGTATATACAAATTTGCTTCCTACATTTAACGACCACCCTAATGTATGTACATATGTATGTACCTATATATATATTTACATATATATAAATACCTATATTTATGGTATCTGAGCCAACTGAATGATCACACTTTCCTGCTGTGCGATGGCCCCCAATCTTCGAGTGTTGGGTAATGGGGCACACATGTTGTTGCGCTTAAGCACCCACTAAAGAATGCCTGAAATTAATTCCTTTTCGAGTTGATTTCCTATTTCAAATTACCATAAAAGGGCGGCCGCTGTTGTCGGCATTGAATGGCGACAAAGTGCTAAAGTCTCTAAAAAAAATCAATTTGATTGTCAAGGCCGCTTTTGCGAGCATTTTGCTGAGTAAACACTTTATGTCAATGCTCACACACGCACACACACAGTCATGTACGTGCATACTGAAATATATGTATGTACATTTGTAAGCAAGTTAGACAGATCGCATGGAAGTGCTAAGCGACCAAGCGATTTACATATAAGAAAAGCTTGAATTTATAGATTCGTAGATGTATTTCATATGTTTAAGTTTAATAGTAAATGTCCACATAGGTATGTACATACATTCATAGTATATACTTACATTCGTACATACATACATATGTGCATTTTTTGAGGCGATTAACGATAATTGCCAGGCCCATGTTACAGCTCATTGCGTTCTCAATGCTTAGAAAATTTATGCATTGGCTTAAATCATTTCGTTTCAGAAAGCCCACGCGCGCATACATACATATGTACATTATTTTTAAAATATTTTTTATTTATGACGAGGTGGTTTATTTGGTGAGAGTCAACAATTAAGTCTCTACGATAATACTAATTTGAGGAAGTACATGATTATTTAGTCAGAATCACGAAAAAATTCAAAATTTGACAGATCATATTTCGAAGAAAAAATGAAGAATGTGAAGCCAATCGAAATTCGGACATCAAATTTGGAATCCGCTTTGATTTAATTCGAAAAATCTAAACCAATTTCCAATTTCCAATTTGCAATGATCGGATCTAAACCAAACTAGGACCACCTCGGGGACACTACCTTTTCGATAGAAAAAAATTATCGACATCGGTTGACGTGGTCCAAAGTTATGTGGTAACATAAATAAAAAAAATATATACCGACAAAATGATAACCTTCTCCTTTTTTTTGAAGTCGGTTATAAAGGAAAAAACTTGTCTCACAACTTGTAGCTTTCCCTGCAGGGTATTTACATGCATACTACATATGTATGTATGTATATGCACTGTTGTCGATGAAGGCAATTGATCGAAATCGAAATGTGCTCACTCTAATAGAGTAACCGCTTAATATAGTTTGGAGGTGTAAGTGAGTATGCATGTGTGTTTTAAAGTCGCTGCTTTGCGAAATCAACGCAATGTGCAAATATGGCCAAAACGCTTTTGAATATCTTAAATGTTATGTATGTACATGTGTATGTATTGTATGTATGTATGTAGATGGATTGAGCTGGAGAACGTGTAGGCGAGCAACAAGTTTTCTAAACTATTACGTCCAGCTGTAGATTTGTTAAAAATATTCGATTGCTCTTTTTTTTCACAAAATACAAAACTAATCCATACGATTACCATATGTAGAACCTGTTAAACAGAGCTGGGCCGTAATGATTCCCTTAGGAATTATATTACTCTCAATTACAAATTACAAGGTATTGTAATTAGTAATCAATTCCTTCAGTCCACAGCAAAGGAATTGATTACTTTTTTAATAACTTAAAAGTAATTTCAAAAGTATTTTTTTTGTTTTTAAATTCCATTACAAGGAATTAATTACGTGCTAGTAATGTAATTGGGGTTTTCCAATTCGTTTGAAAGGAATTGAAAATGTGAAAACATTTTTTCAATTCATTTGAAAGGAATGGAAAAATAAAATTTTTGCTTCCAATTCCATTCCTCGAAGTAATTTAGAAAGTAATCGAAAAAATTTATTGAATAATTTTTTGACTGTTGAATTGCAATAGCTGCCTTGAATAAACAATTTATGACTAAGTAGTATCACTTTAAAATAGCCGAAGAAATTAAACCATAGCTTATCAGTTTATGTGGTTAAAAAGTTAAGGTTAGTTGACAACGATATAAAAAAAATCCATCGTTTACCTAGCATCACATATGTATATCTCTGCTATCGGCGAACGGGTAAAAATCTTCGATACCAAAAGTGCCTCATCACGGCAAGTTAAAGTCTGTTGCAAATCTATGTATTCTCTCTTTTTTAAACTTTAAGCTAAAGCTATTTATAATGAAAGGAAATTTTAAAATTGATTACAGTCAAAAACCAACAATAACTGTATCAAATTGTATAAATACATAAATAAACGATTTGATTATTGGTTACTTATGTTTTCGGCCACCTGCTGGGCCTAACATAAACATATAAAACACACAAGCCTCACTCACCTCTGAAGTAACAAACCCAATTTTTCAATTGATTAATGACTTTTCAATACGCTGATAAAAACTTTCAATTCGTTCAAAAGAAAAAAAAATATAAAAAATAAAGAAAGCGTTAGGGAACCAAAAAAAAACCGAAATAGAAATGGTATTTAATTACACACTTTGGGGGAATTCGCTATTTAGAGCTAATTAAGAATTTAGACGATGCACAAGTGTGTAAGCATTTGGTGTATTTATACCTTTAGTTTAGAATGTATTTTGAAGCATCGGGAAAGGTAGACATTCTCTCAGCTCTATTTATAAATAAGAAAACAACATTGCGATAAAAACTGCACGCATTTGCTGCGGTTTGCACAATTCAACATTTCTATTTATTCCTTTATTGTACATAAATATATATTCCATTGCGAATTTACTTTGTAAAAATAAAGTTACATTTCTGTTGTAATAGTTCTATTTGACAAGACCGCTTGACGCCAGATGGCAAAGGTTAACAAAAGATAGTTTTCTGAAGAAGCAAACATAACAGAAATAAGAAAATCATGATGACCCTGAAGTAACCGTTTTTTGTACAGAATAAATTTCATACATACTTGCATATATACCATACATATCGATGGTCCTTTGCAATTACGACACAACTCAAAACCAGTGTTGCCAGTTTAGCGTAATTCTCCCCAGATTTAGGGTGATTCTAGGCCATGAGGGAAAAAATTAGGGATACAATATCTTTAGTGATTTTCTTAGGGATATTTTCAATTATCAAAATTTTATTTTTTTGTTCTTAGACGAATCAACAGTTATAATTTCCTATAATAGCCTAATAAAGCTTTCCGTTTTTATTTATTTTAATTGCAATTAAATTAATTTTAAATAAGTTAATTTAATTACATTTTATTTAAATGCAATGTGTAATTGAAGTTTAATTGCAATTACTTTTTTAATAAATTCCCAAGTGGGTTGAAAAATTAATTGATTAACCCCCAACGCTGCTACATACCCGAGCTACTAGTATCTAGCAACCTTGGACACCTACAAACCATTTAGATTTAGGACTCTCTGGCAACACTGCTCAAAACTCATGAGCCACTTGAAAGTGCTTATAAATAAAGTCGTTTCCTAATAATAAACAGACCGCTTATCCAAATTAAACAAATTTGGTGTCAAATGAAAGAGGACGTAAATAGCTGTTAAACAGAAATAACCAACGAAAGTTATTTTTATTTTTATAATTTAATACAAAAGAAATTCATATACCTGACCCAAGGTTTGTTCTATGGTATTTAAATAACATTTTTTATTGCAATATTTTTATATATAAATCGAGTAAAATATTGCAACGTATTCAGGAAATGCAAGACATTTCAATGCACTCTTAACCAGAATTAATAATTTTCAATAGAGTTGCCAAATATTTAAAAATTTAAATCACTATATGAGCTGTTTTTCTGTTGCGTTTGTCTCTGGCCAAGGAAAATTGAAAAAAATTTCCGAATAGAAAATTCCGAATAAATTGATTTCCCATAGATTTTGTACACGAAATATTTTTTTATTTCCTTAATTTTGATCGCAATATTACCATTTTAATGGCTGTACAGGTACAAAATTGTATCTATGCTAAACAATTATTTAGATTAGAGTGCGTTGTAAATTATTTACCATTCCATTTACAATTGCTAGATTTGAAATATGTATTATGGTATTTTGATTAAAAATAAAAAAATTTACTTTATTATTTTTATTATTTACCATAATAAGCACAATTCTTGAAGAATGCCCACAAAGGCATTAATTTGGCAGTTAAAGGATTTTATCTCACATAATTCTATGTATACTGGATTTATGTGGACCAACGATATTCACCCATTTCGAACTTGCCACCAACTATGCTATACAGATTCACCCTCGAACCAGATCAATAAACAATTGGGAATTATTATTGAAAGTCTCTTGAAGAGAACCAGAGTTTACCGATCGAAAAATATTGACTTTCAAGAATTCTATACCATTTCTACGAAAAAATCTATTTTTCCTATATAAAAATACCTGGAAAACTTTGAGCGCTTTGAGCGACCTCTAAATATTTTTTGATTTCGGTTTCGATATAGAACAATCCTAGGGGGGGTGAGAGCGTTACAATTTCGACTTTACTGTTTTTGGACCACCCTACTGTACATACATGTGCATGACAATATTTTCTTACACAGCTGCGACAGGTGTTCACACTAAGCTTGTTCGAGATTTATTGTATGTAGGTATGTACATACACACATACGCATTAGTATTTAGATATGTAAATACATTCGCTCATATCAATCAATGCTCGATTTAAATGAACAAGGCCCTTACCATTTTGCCTTGCTTAATATTTTCGGATAGCTTCGGATAGTTTGTGGTGCATTCCTACCTATAGCAAAATCCAAAGTTTAATCATACTCCGCGTCTCTTAAAGACTACGAGATATTAATTGACATCTTAAAGATGGCCCTGAAAGCATTTTCTATGTAAAATTTGCTTCTCCAGTAAAATTTTAAAATTTGTTGTTTAGAGCTCTTTGCATTGACAATGGCGATATGTACCTTATATATTGTATGTATGTATTTACATATCTTTTATATGGCTCTAACGGCGCTTTGATGACACTCAAAAACCACAGCAGTACTTAAGAGAAGCTCGTTTGTTTATTTTATGATGTGTCTTCTAGTTTCTTTTTTGTCTTTATTACTTTCTTGTGGCATTATGTAATTTGGACTATTGTAACATGAGCGAGCGCTCATTATAAACAAAATGAATTTCGAAAACATCACCAGCAATGACGTCGCTTACCGATTTTGGTTAACTGACGACAAAGGCAAAACAATTAAGTCAAAATGAATATAAATTACACGCAAACTACGAGGAGAATAAGAGTTTCGATTATTAGTAGGGATGAGTAATCTTTTGAAACAAAAGAATTATGTACATAAATATATACATATACATACATGAATGATTCACTTCTTTGAACGAAATATAAACTAGGTGGAAGGTTTATTTTCTGTTTACATTTATTTAACAAATCCATGTTTGTGCATATGTTGCTTGATTTACGTTGCAGTTGATTAAAGCTTCGTTTAAGGAAATGCAGTCATCATTACTGTACTGTTACTCACAAAATTGAGCGTGCTGCTCTTTTTTTTGCTAATATTCGCAATGTTATACATGCTAAAATTTTTTTTGTTAATTTTGTATTAAACTATGGCTTATATTTTAACAAACCCCATTTAAATCCAAGAATGGTACTGTGTACGAAAATTATGAAAAGTCTGCAAAATTGCGAACTTTTTAATACGAATTTCTAAAAAAATTCAGGTATGCAGTTTTATAGTCCATTAAATTTTAGTATAAAAATGTGCAAATTTCAAATGTCTAAAAATTCGCGTTGATTTTTGAGATTTTTTTTTTGCAGACTGTCCTACGCATTTTTTTCCATATAAAAAATAAATATGTATATGTATGTACATATGTAAACGTTGCTCTATTTGTACAAAATTTCTGTGCGAATTGGTCGGACTCATTAAAAGTAACACAATCGACTAAAGTTCGGTATTTCTCCTAAATATTCGAAACTTCGATTTTGCCCCCAATAATTTCGGTAGTATTAGGCTTTTACTTTTGTAAAAACGGCTTGCATAGTTTTGATCCCGATTATGAAAATCTAAATTTCATTTCATTCAACTACATAAACATGTGTATTGTAAGACCAAGTTGTCCCAAAAATTTAAATTTTTTTTTTAATTTTTAGGTACGCAGTTTTATAGCGCATTAAATTTTAGTACAATAACAGGCAAGTTTGACGTGGCTAAGAATTAACATTGATTTTTTGCTGACGGGAGTGAGCCACGGTGCTTCATTTATATCATTATACAAAATTGACAGAATCATTGTTTTAGTAATATTCGATGAAACGCTCCAAGGCGACCAAGCAGGGGGCTGGCTAGCAATAGGCATTACTCCCGCGCTTCTCACGCCTGCTGCGCTCGAGCAGATCTCTTTGTGAGCGTTTTTAACTACGACTACAACAATTTTTTTGGCTCTTCTTTTTATTTCAGCGTCAACAAAATTACCACATTGCAACCATTTGAAGACTGCCACAAACTTCAGGAATTATATTTGCGTAAAAACAATATACAGGATATTAATGAAATCGCCTATCTGCAAAGCTTGCCTGCTCTCAAGTATTTATGGTTGGAGGAGAATCCGTGCTGTGATCGGGTTGGGCCCAAGTGAGACTCAGATACATAGATTGTTTGAATAGAATCGCATCCCAAAATGCACAAATATTTTCCCTTTTTTTTTTTTACTAGTTACCGCCAAACAGTGCTTCGCGCCCTGCCAAATCTGAAGAAGTTGGATAATGTTGAGGTGACACAGGAGGAGCTCGATGAGGCTTTGCGTGGTGGCGGCGGCGGCAGCGGTAGTGGTTCCGGCGGGACGCGAGAAGAGGAGGACGTGTACGAGGATAGCTATGCGCAACAACAGCCAACACAGCGTTATGAACAGCCTTCACCTCCTCAGCAGCAACAACAACAACAACAGCTGCAGCAGCAATCACAACAAAATCAGTACCCGCCACAACACAGACAACAACAACAACAACAACAAGCGGCGTCACAGTACCAACATAATTCGTCACCGCAACAATATCAGCAGCGCCGCAGTTCGAGTCCAATGAAAGAGGTAATTTTATGAGAAGGATATAACTCTGATTGCACTGATGCATCTTCACCACCGCAAACAAATCGATTTCAACACTTGATTCATACTCAGCACTTTGATCATTAGTGTACATATGTACATACATTCTACATACATATCGTTACCTTAATTCAAAAAGGCCCTAATCAACCCGAAACTGCTTTTTTTTACAGATTTTGGTACACCTTCAATAAAAATTTTATTTTTTATTATTTAATTAAATTTTTTATTTTCACTTTTTCAAAAGCTCTACCTGTTCGTGATACTATTTTTATAATGTTTCTTGCGTCTCCTCTAAAATAAAAAAAATTTTTGGTTAGTGCCTTTGTGAATTAAGGTAACGATATGTGGTATTGATTAGTGTAGTAACTTACCTTCGGGCTTAACGGGCTTGGTATGCTGATGAAGCCGAAATTCGTTTTGCGAATTTCTTTCGTTTTCTAGGTATTGAAAAATAGGCAGTGGTTGGGTTTATTTATGGAACTTAAAATAAAAAAAGGTTCGAGATTTCAGTTTATTGGCGCGATGGTCGTCCAAAGTAGCCGCAATCGATTTCAGTAAAGAGTGGTGGTCTTATAATTCAAAATTAACCAAAAAAACTCTGTATTTGGGAGACTGTTCCCTGTAAAGGTTTCCTAATTATGCGGCTACTACTCTTAGAATATATGTTTGTACATATGTATATATACATACGAATGTATAGTATAATGTACCGTGATCATTCGCAGCTTCAAGCACTTATTGAATTGTGTAGAAATAAATTGATTGCCAAATTTTCTTGAGTATATATTAATATGAAATTCTCGTTTTTTTTTTTCAATTAAAAATTAGTATTTCGATTTGCGAAAGTATTTTAAGATCTATTTTAACTTACTAATAACTAATTCTAATTTAAATTCACGCTTACAATACGGACATCGCGCACAAACAAAACCCCTTGAACTAACCTATTACTGAAATACTAAAAAATTAATTGCACCTCTGCTAATATCAACACTGCAATCAATCAAACGAAGCCCTCGCAACAAAACTTCTTCTTCTTCTTCTTTTTTGGCGCTGTAACCGCCTAAGCGATTTTGGCCGAGTTCAGCAAAGCACGCCAGTCGTTTCTCCTCTGTGCCAACTGGCGCCAATTGGAAACGCCAAGTGAAGCCAAGTCCTTCTCCACCTGATCTTTCCATCGCAGTGGGGGCCTCCCTCTTCCTCTGCTACCACCAGCGGGTTCCGAGTTGAATACTTTCAGAGCTGGAGCGTCGGTGTCCATTCGAACGACATGGCCAAGCCAGCGGAGCCGCTGTATTTTAATTCGCTGCACTATGTCTATGTCGTTGTAAAGCTCATACAGCTCATCGTTCCATCGTCTGCGGTACTCGCCGTCGCCAACGCGTAAAGGACCGTAAATCTTCCGCAAAATCTTTCTCTCAAACACCCCAAGAGCCGCCTCATCGGATGTTGTCATTGTCCATGCTTCTGCGCCATATACCAGCACGGGCATGATGAGTGACTTATAGAGCGTGGTTTTCGTACGTCGAGAGAGGACTTTACTCCTGAATTGCCTACTCAGTCCAAAGTAGCACTTGTTGGCAAGAGTGATTCTACGTTGGATTTCAATGCTGACATTATTATCGGTGTTAATGCTGGTTCCCAAGTAAACGAAATTCTCTACTTTCTCGAAATTGTAACTGTCAACAGTGACGTGGGTACCAAGGCGCGAATGTGCTGACTGTTTGTTTGATGACAGGAGATACTTCGTCTTGTCCTCGTTTACCACCAGACCCATGCGCTTTGCTTCCCTATCCAACTTGGAAAAGGCAGAACAGACTTCGCGGTTTTTGTTACCGATGATGTCGATGTCATCGGCATAAGCCAGCAATTGCACGCTCTTGTAGTAAATTGTTCCTGAGCGGTTCAGTTCTGCAGCTCTTATTATCTTCTCCAACATCAGATTAAAGAAGTCACATGAAAGGGAGTCGCCCTGTCTGAAACCCCGTTTTGTGGCGAACGGCTCGGAGAGGTCTTTTCCAATTCTGACGGAGCTGGTGGTATTGCTCAACGTCATTTTACACAGCCGTATGAGTTTTGAGGGGATGCCAAATTCAGACATAGCGGCGTATAGGCAACTCCTTTTAGTGCTGTCAAAAGCGGCTTTAAAGTCGACAAATAGGTGGTGAGTGTCGATCCTTTTCTCGCGGGTCTTTTCCAAGATTTGGCGTATTGTGAATACCTGGTCTATGGTGGATTTGCCAGGTCTAAAGCCACACTGATAAGGCCCAATCAGTTCATTGACGGTGGGCTTCAGTCTTTCGCACAATACGCTCGATAAGACCTTGTAACCTATGCTTAGAAGGCTGATCCCGCGGTAGTTGGCGCGAATGGCGGGGTCACCTTTCTTGTGGATTGGGCAGAGCACACTTAAATTCCAGTCGTCGGGCATGTGTTCATCTGACCATATTCTGCACAAGAGTTGATGCATGCACCTTATCAACTCCTCGCCGCCGTACTTGAATAGCTCAGCTGGCAGGCTGTCAGCTCCAGCGGCTTTGTTGTTTTTCAGCCGCGTTATTGCTATACGTACCTCGTCATAGTCAGGCGGTGGAACGTCGACTCCGTCATCATCGACTGCGGGCTCGGGTTCTTCTTCTCCACAACTTTCTGTGCTGCTGCCATTTAGTAGGGCGGAAAAGTGTTCCCTCCATAATTTAAGTACGCTCTGGACATCAGTTACTAGGTCGCCATTATTGTTCTTACAGGAGTGCGCCCCGGTCTTTAAACCTTCCGTAAGTCGCCTAACTCTCTGGTAAAATTTTCGGGCATTCCTCCTGTCGGCCAGCATTTCAAGCTCTTCGCACTCACGTATTTCTGCCTCTCTCTTCTTGTTGCGGCAAATACGTCTCGCTTCCCTCTTCAGATCCCTATAGCGGTCCCACATAGCGCGCGTTGCGCCCGATCGCAGCGTGGCCCTGTAGGCGGCATCTTTTTTCTCTGCAGCTTCCTGACACTCCTCATCGTACCAGTTGTTCTTTCGGGCTCGCTGAAATCCGACTACTTCTTCGGCGGCGGTACTTAATGAGCGGGAAATGTGGTTCCACTGCTCGCATATGTCGGTTTGTTGAAGAGTGCTCTCTGAGAGCAGGTGTGAGAGTCGAGTAGCGAAAGCGCTGGCTGTCTGTTGTGATTGCAGCTTTTCGACGTTAAGCTTTCCTTGCATATTTGGGCGCACATTTTTTGCTGCACAGAGGCGGGTGCGTATCTTGGCTGCAACAAGATAGTGGTCCGAGTCGATGTTTGGGCCTCGGAGTGTGCGTACGTCTAAAACACTGGAAGCGTGCCTTCCGTCTATCACAACATGATCGATTTGGTTTCTCGTTTTTCGATCCGGAGACAGCCAGGTAGCTTGATGGATCTTTTTATGCTTGAACCTAGTACTGCATACTACCATGTTTCGGGCCCCGGCGAAGTCGATCAGCCTCAATCCGTTGTCGGACGTTTCGTCGTGGAGGCTGAATTTTCCGACGGTGGTTCCAAAGATCCCTTCTTTGCCCACCCTGGCATTGAAGTCGCCAAGCACGATTTTGATATCATGACGGGGGCAGCGCTCGTACGTGCGCTCCAAGCGCTCATAGAAGAGATCCTTGGATGCCTCATCCTTCTCTTCCGTCGGGGCATGGGCGCAGATGAGCGAGATGTTGAAGAATCTCGCTTTGATGCGGATTGTGGCTAGACGCTCGTCCACCGGGGTGAACGACAGTACTCGGCGACGGAGTCTCTCTCCCACCACAAATCCAACTCCGAATTTGCGCTCCTTTACATGGCAGCTGTAGTAGACGTCGCAAGGCCCCAGACATTCTTTGCCTTGCCCCGTCCAACGCATTTCTTGGATGGCGGTGATGTCAGCTTTTGTCCTTACGAGGACATCAACCAGCCGGGCAGAGGCACCTTCCCCATTAAGGGTCCGGACATTCCAGGTGCATGCCCTCAAATCGTAGTCCTTTAAACATTTGCCGTGGTCGTCATCATAAGGGGGGGTCTCATCCGAGGCTTTGCCTTGCTTCTTCACTGGAAGTGGTTTTTACGTGGCGGGTCCCAAGCCCAGCGCACAACCCATTGCTGGGACGGGGGTGGTTTCGCAACCAAATACACGTTTATATAGCGAGCCGCTTGCTCCAAGCAGACACCCGCTTGCAGCCGCACCTACTGGTGAACAGACGCTGCAGACTTCAGTGAGCCCTTAAACCGAATAAGTCAGAGTGGCCCCACCGAAGCTCCCTCTCTTTCTGCCGTGACCCAAGGCTCCACTCGGATTGGTTACCGCATCTCGCACATGGGTTGCTCACGTTGCCCAGAGTGCGCGAACGAGGACGCAAGAGTCGGGATTGAGTATAGCCATGCAACTGTAACTGCATACCCAGCGCAATGACTATACCCCATTGCACTCCAACAAAACAGTCCGGCAAATACAGAGGAAAGCGCCAGCGAGCCGAGCAAAAGCAATGAGGTATCGAAACCAGCCTCACCCGCACAGGTATTTCGTGCTCCCAACTTCATTCATGTATAGCGTAGCGTTAATGCTTTCGTAAAACAATAGTAGTTAGTCTGCAATTTTAAAAACTTTGAAAATCAAAAAAAAAAAAAACTGCGAAAAAATTTTGCAAAATTTATTTTATGTTTCCTATCTGCCCTATTCTGGCTTTCACAAACACTTAAATAGTATGTTTTTTGCTGTACTAACTAGTAATCGTCCATCTTTTGAATTTATTTGCATGGAAGCACTCAATTTTAATTTGGAAAATTTACTCGATTTGTGAAAACCAGAACAGCTAGCCTAAAAATGAATTTGAGAAGTTTAAGCGAAATCGAAACCCGCAACTTTTTTTTTGAATTGTGTTACCCGCACAATTAGGCAACGCCCATGCTTATTTTAAATCCACCAACTCATTAAATTAAACCACCAAATCAACAAAAACATCACTACTAATGGACACTGTACTAATTCATTTTCATTTTGCAATTTTGCGTACGTCTTTATTCTGGCACCACCGTCAACACCCATTGCACAGGAGCCAGTTGCTGCGCATACACCTTCACCGAAATATAATTCATACACGAACGTGAATCGGTTGTCCTATCATCAAAATGATGTAAGAACATTGGTAGCTGCGATTATTTTTTTTTTTAATTTTTTACGTAAACTGAAGTCTCTCAAAAGCTCTAGATCCATTGACTACGAGTACCTACCCATTATGAATGTATTTCTAATTTACATACAACCATAGCAAGCCTCGGACTGTGCTGAGAGTCTAGCGATATGCGGAAAGTCCATGGGATATTTGAACCATTTTTTTTTTGCGACGGGGAATCATAATTTGCTTATGCCTATTCAATTGTTTGCAGATAGAGGCGTCAGTATGTATTCGAACGGAGTCTCTAAATTCTGGTTCGTAACCAAGAGCATAACAAGGCATTGCACTGTGTAGGATCACCGTTTCCTTCGGATTAGTACGCGACCGGAGAAAAGCACTATAATGACCGATGTTTGAACACACATTGGAAACGACGGGCCACAGGCCACAGCTTTCAATTTTGTAGCTTCGTTATCTAAACGCCTTGTCGATGGCGATATGAGTTTTTTGAATGTGTCAGCGAAATCATTAATTTGTATGAATTTGCCATAAAATAAGAGAAAGAGTATTGTCAAGGAGTTTACTTTTTTGAAGAAAATATAGTCTAACGGGTCTATAATATTCACCTCTTGATATGGAAGCTTATTTTTAAGGATGTAAACTCTAGGCCGCTTACGGATTCGACTACCTTCTCCTTTGTAGGAGGACCGCTCCTATCCGCTCTCTGAGAGTCATTTGCATTTATCGATTGTGAATATGCCACTGTCGAGTGTCACGCGATTTTTCGGCAACATTTCATTTGCAAACGTACAAAAACATAGGTATGTAGGTCCATACATAAATTAACGTTTTTCAGTGAAATTTGTATTATGAATTCATGGCATGAAATATGCGAGGAGGACTCTACTTTTAGGTGAACTGAATAGGTAGGTGGTATGGGCTGGGCAAAGACAAATACATATGTATGTCATTGTGCTCGTAGTCAACGGCTCTCAGCTTATATTAAGCACTTTGACGCACCCTTTATCTAAACTAACCAGCAATTTTTTGTTATGTATTTTTTTTGCACTCAAACACCGAAATTGTAACTCCAACAAATTTTAACATACACCAACGTACATACATACATACATACATACGTTCGCTAAACTGCGCGGCGGCTATACGAAATTGCGTTTGACTAACAAATTGAAACTTTTGGTAATAACAGCGCTCTCCGGGCTCGGATCAGGATAGTCCGCATGTTGGGTACCGGGAGCGTGCGCCCATCCCACCTAGCATATCTACACAATCGATGAAGGTAAGTTGAGGTTGCGGTAATACTAATACGATTAATATCCTCATTTCAGTTATTTTTTGGTATTTTTAAAATCATTCATTATTTTTTTGTTTGTTTTTTGGTGCGAAAATAGTATATTAAATTTACGTATGTACAGATGCTTTCAGCTACGTTATTTTTGTTGTTGAAATTTTTCGTATTTGCATATGCGTTGCTATTCCATTCTGCCATTTTTTTCTTTGGGCAGGAATACTACCAGTCTGACCGTCCGTCATATCCTGCCCATTACCGTCATAGCCAAACCGATTTGACTGAGTGGGAGGAACAG
This sequence comes from Rhagoletis pomonella, assembly GCF_013731165.1. NCBI lineage: Eukaryota > Metazoa > Arthropoda > Insecta > Diptera > Tephritidae > Rhagoletis > Rhagoletis pomonella. The sequence goes on from NW_023458566.1 coordinate 18,078,734, forward strand.
CAGCAGCACAATCAATTTGGCAGCACTGCTGCATTGCATCATGCCGGCAGTGGTGGTCCGCGTCGAAGTGAGGTCAGTGACCGTTATGCTTATCGGAATGGCAGCGCGCGTGAAAATGGCGGCGATTGGGACGATGCGGAGCGACCGCGAGCCAGGTAATGAAGTGATTTGTGATTTTTTCTTGAATTAGTGGTTTAAATTAATTATGCATACATACTATTTCATTATAGGCGGCCCGATGGACGTTACAGTGACTCAGCTAGCACCGTTTCAACAGCTGTACTTAATCATTATTCGGGCTATCATAGGCGCCCCATAAATCGGGTAAGTGTGAAAAGTGAGAACACTTGAGGAATTTTGAATTGTGTCGTTAGTGCAGAGCACCATCGATTTGTAGAAATAATACGGCTGAAATTTCAAGCTTCACGAAACAAGCTTACTAAACTTCCATTGAAAAAATTTATAAAATAATTCAATTTTTTTCGCATTTTCAGAGTTCGAATTTGCTATCGGCAACTTTGTGCCTCGTCAAAGAGCTGGACTACCCGAGCTTAGAGGTGGTGGAGCACGCCGTGCGTTGTCGCATCGATGAACTGTCGGCAGACTGATGATGAATGCGCCGCATGCCGTCCTGTTGAGGAATGCGGCGGCAACCGTGAGACGGACACGCTGTACAGTTGCCAGTGTCACTTCGAACACACAAAAAAAAAACACAAAAAAAAAAACAAATCTAAAAGAACTGAAGTACGGTCTAACAGTTTGGGTGGTGCGAATGAAATTGACAATGAACGCTCTGGATACTCACTTACGAATTGGTGGAAGCATATCACCACAAATTGGCTACGAATATTAATTTTCGCAACAAATTTCTTGCAATTAAATAACTAAGTTTAGTAACATAAATACATACACTTCGGTTGATTTTTTTTTTTGTTTAACTTATAGATAAATGAAGCTATTAATGAAATTAATTATTTTTTAACGAACTAGCATTAATCGGTTAATACTCGTTGTAATTGAAAAATGTTTAATTTTTAACCGAGGTGCAATGAAACGCAATAAATAGAAAATTACAGAATTGAATAAGAAAGGCGCTGCCGAAAGAATATATACATACATACAATAATGGATGAAAACAGAATAGGATCTTAGAATTCAAATTAAGAACAAAAAAAAACAAAGAAAATGAAAAAACAAGGAACAATGCATGAAACAGACTTGCCAATCACACACACAGATATATAAATAAATTTAAATAGCAATAATTTTTATATACAGACAGACATATGTAAATGTAAATCTTACCTACAACTTGGAGAAAAAAAACATCGCCAATGGAATTCAACGAAATCCCAAAAACCAATAATAAAATAACAGCGCTGTAAAGCGATCGAAATAAAATCTTGATTAGTTATTTTAAATAGTAAATATGTATGTATGTATGCTTACTGAGAATTAGTGCAAAAGAAAAGGCATGTATTTTGATATAATGCAATTTAGGAAAAAAAAAATATTTACATTCATGTAACCAAGCAGCAGCGTTTTAAAATAAAAAAGGTACCCGAAAAAGCAGATGCATTAATTTTTATTTATATTTGTTGGCTGAATATGCATGTACATAATACATATATACATATGCTTACAGTACAAAAGACATTTAAATCATCGCTTTACCGTAATTTTCCTGTACTTAAGCGAATTATTGTTGACGCGCACAAAACACAAATCGAATTCCAAATTATCCCAAAAATAAATGTATTCGGCTTATGTATGCGAAATTTATGGATGTTTATTGCATTAGTTTTCTTATTTAGCAAAAGACATTACTAAATTATAAGAATAACCGCTAATTTAATTTTTTTAATGTAACTCGAACGACCTCTTTCAAACGTCCCTTTTTATGTTTACATTAAAACTAAGCTGTTTTTTTTTAACTACAAACTACAGAAGAGATATGAAAAGATAAAGAATAAACACATTTTATTAACAAAATCGAGGTTGTTGAATTTTATTATAAACCCGAAACTTCATATATATACATACTTACATTAGACCAAGCCACAAAAATTTAGTATTTGGCATAGTAATGATCCTGCATGAAACTCTCCTTTCTACGATAATTCTACGAGGCGCCGCATTTCTTCTCTTTCTCAATATAATTTTCTGGGATCATTCAAAACGTCCGAAACTGTAGGAATACATTATTTACACTTTAAATTCCCCAAGAAGTCTGTACAGTACTCTTAGGAGGAGCAAGTAGAATTCCAGCAAGATATTGCTCCACAAACGTAAATCAATAAAGGATTCATTGCTAAAAAGTTTGATAATTGAGTTCCTTTTTCATCTGTATTATTTTCTTGAGCTCACATAAACCCACTGACAACCCGATAACTTTCGAATATTTGAAAGCCAACGTTCAGCGAATTGCACTGAAAACCTTTTCAGCTGATTTCAAATTAAATGATCTCTCGAAAGCGGATATGAAGTTCGGGGTCCATCTTAGGTTCGATTTTCGTGAAATCTACGAAAATGATTTCATTGGGTCCTGATAGTTGCGAATGTAGCTTGTGTTTATACGTTGGTAGCTATTCCGATTCAGTTATTGCTTTTTCACAGATTACATAAAAATTGGACTAAGATTGATGCAGTAAGAGGCCCTAATTTCAATTGATCCTTCAGCGTTTTAAATGAGTTCATGCGTTGAAATACGCCCCACAGTGTGGAACTTGAACTCCTTTCGTGACAAATTCCAATATCTCGACAACGAGAACAATAGCGTTTTAATGCATTTCAGATGGAGAATTCAGGAAAAAAAATAGTTTCGTTGGATAAAAAGATTATGCACTTTGGCGGAACTGTGGAAAATGCGAACTTTCAGTAATTCCCGTATAAGCTTAGCATCCAGCTCTCAAGAAAAATCATAAGAAATATTATTCTTTCAATAGTGTTATTGAGCTTTGCACCACGATTTGTTTATTAGGAAAAACAAGATACATAAATATCTTTCATTATTTCTGTTGTTTTAAAAAACACAATTTACCTTTGCTGTGAATTTTCTTGAAGAAATAATTATACGAGCATTTTTTCTTGAGAGCTGCAAACTGATTTAAGAAATTTTTTTAGAAGAAAATTTCTTTTCCATTTCTCGTGCATTACTTTATATGAATTTTTCGTTTTTCTTGAGAACTGGCCTATAAATGGAAGAAACTGCACCTAACAAGTTTTCCCCTCTAAGCTAGCGAAAAGCTTGATTATTCGGAAAACAATTCCAAATAAAGAAGGAGTTTTATTAGACAAGTGCAATTTTTCAGTTATTAAAAAATAACGGATTTTAGCGCTAATTGCAAAATAAAACGTTCGGGAATGCATCATGCAAAAAAATCAAAAAACGGGTGTACAAAAATTAATTATCGTGTGCACCCTGCACCTTGCCCATTTGTTAATTCTTAAAGATGGTTTGAACCTGAACTAAGTACGTATGTATGTATCTATATTTGAGTTTTATGGGAACTTTCGGTCTAGTGTCCTAAGAAGTCGGTTTTTGTTCATGTATTTGGTATGCATGTAAACATTTTTAAATTCACGTTGATAAACTGAGTATATACAGCAATCGAACGCTGCTTTTCAAGATAAATGTTATCGAAAGAATGAGTTTAAAAGTGCGTGTTTTGGGGGATGATTTGTGGGATATGCCCCTATGGAGTAAAAGGGGTAGTTTATACTCATTAAAAATGACAATATGTGCAAACATATATATACATATGTGTGTTTAGTTTGATATTAATATTTCTAGTCTAATATTATACATTGCTTCAAACCATGCAGGATAAGTCTTCTCCAGTGCATCATTGAACCAGTCATCGGATTTTAGGATCGATTACTTTTATTTGGCTAAACGCCGTTGAATGAAACCAGCCTCCTAGTACTGCCAACAATTTTAATGGGAACGTATGTATGTTTGTATATAGGTCTTAAATTTTCACGGGTATCATTTATTTTTCGAGGCCCAGCTGCTTTCTGTTATCCTTATTCGCTATTTCTGCACTTACCGAGAGAAAGAGAGAGAGAGGCTTTCAGAATTCTTGAAGTGCATTCAACTAAAAAAATATGTACATAGGCGTGAAATATACGTATTTACGTTAACGAAAATGCACTTCGAGTAAAAAACCAATTGCCAGTTTTCGTTTATTGATTTATGTATATTTTATTGTTAATATTATTATTTTTTTTTGTGAATGCGCATCTGCATAATGGTACATATGTATGTATGTTTGTATGTATGTAACTATTTCTTTGTAGTATATATGCATTGTATTTGGTTGGTTAGGACACAACTAGGAGAATATGACCCTACAAGACAGCTGAGTATCATATGAGTACTCATATTATCATTACCCCTAATCACAAAAGTGCTTATCAAAGTCCTCATTTTCGTTCAGACCATGGGAAAAAATTGAGTACATTCCCCTCAATGTTGTCATCAGAAAGTCCTCAGTACTAATAGCCAAACTACTCATTTATGCCGTACTACAAAAACAAAAGTGTAAATGTGTGAGAATTTTTGCCTAAAGTGCTCAGCAATGTCTTGTAGGGGAGTTTGTAGCTTATAGATTTTCTTATTCATGTATATGTATGTACATATATCTAATAATTTGCTCTGAAATACAATACATAAACAATAAAATGTAATCTATTTTTTTTTTTTTAATACAATAAATATGTATGTATATTATTTTTCTTTTACGCATTTATATATGCATGTGACGACCTTTAATAAAACATTTACTTATATTTAATATTATTTGTGTATCTATATTACACATTTGACAACATTTCAATTTCAATTTAGCTAGTTTAAAGATTTTTGCCAGTACCTTCTGTGTTACAAAGTTACATACTCTGGGATTAAATACATAGAAGAATAATATAATAATGTGCAATAATTTTTTGAAGTAATAAAAAAATCGAACCGGCAGGCGTAAAATATTTTTGATTAATAAAAAGCACCATAAGAAGCTTTCTTTCTAACAGTACAAACAAATATTTCTTAAATAATAATATTTTTTTTTTTTTGCGTAGGTGTCCATATCATACTGTATACGCACCCGTATGAGTTAGAATGTATTCCCCAAATATGTATATATATTTAAAAAAAAGAATCTAATAGCAAAATTATTACTTTCAGCATTACCTTATCTTAATTGACATATTTTTGTAGTCTGTTTTGCGTTTTTAGTTAATTTCAAAAAAAAAAAAAAAAATAAAATAAACCCGATTTTCACTGAATTTAAAATATAAAAAGCGTACTACTAAATAAATATATATATATGTACATATGTATAATAAGCACAGGTAACTTTAACATTTTCCATAGGTACATAACGTCTTGCATATACAATAGGGTGATCCAAAATAACTAATTTACCGGATCTATGATCTTAAATGGACCTATTTACTGCGAAGAAAATTCTCCCATTTGGAAAAATTTTTTTCTCATGAAAAATGTGGATCTCTAACGGCTTAATAGCTATAGCATTTTTAATGAAAATACATTTTTTTCATACAATTTACATGTACAATTTCAAATGCCCACCGACACCTTTTAAAATTGGAATAAAAATTTTTCCAAATGGTAGAATTTTCTTCGCAGTAAATAGGTCCATTTAAGACCATAGATTCGGTTGGTTAGTTATTTTGGATCACCCTAATATATAACACACATACATAAGTATATACCGATATTGTATACGTAAATATGTATGTGAGATGCATAAATATATTTGCATAAATTCACATTGCGTGTTATATTCTTATAATAAACTGAACTTAAAAGCTAACGCAAAATGACTTAAGGCTTGTTCTCACTACGTCATCGTATCTTGCGCAAAAACATTTCGAAATTTAACAAAAAGGATCGAACTTAAGTGTTCACAGTTCAAAGAAGTATGTGCAGATGTAATTGAAAAACACAATATATGCTCAGATAATCAAGGATAATTCTGGCATGAAAAAAAAATATACATATAGACTGCCAGAACCATCGGCGTAGCCAGAATGAAATTTAGGGGGGGGGGGGGGACTCGACCCTACTAAGCTGGCATTTCAGGGTACTATTTTAAATATATATAAGGAAAATTTTAAAGTTAGGGGAGGCTCGAGCACCCCCTGCCCCTACCTGGCTACGCCCATGGCCAGAACTGCCTTTGCTAAAAAATATTTCACAGAAACAAAAAAAAAGTAAATAAATGGTGAAAACTATTTAAGTGTTGAGAAGTGCAATCAATTTAACAATTTCAGGAAAATGTTGTAAATTTACAAAAAAAAAAAAATAAAAAGAATACTAAAAATAACTTAAAAACATGGGCTAAAATTCTAAAAAATGACGAACAAATTGACTCAAAAAAATATTATTTTTTTTTTAATCTTAAACCTGCGAATGAAACTTCTCCCTATCTTGGAAACGTCCCTCAAGCTCCAGGGAAAAAATATAAAACTTAAAAAAAATTTGTGCACTGATTTGAAAACATGGAAAATACTGTATGTAAATGTGAACATTTTGTTTCAGCGATAATTTTGCAAAGTATGGAAAATACATATATTTACAAGTAAGTCTCTAAAACCAATAATGTCATCGATGATAAGTGGATTGTTTTTCGGTAACTTATTTCTGGGAAAATTTTAATATAACTTATTGATACAAATTTCTCTTCTTCCTTTCTTTCTTCCACAGACATCCCAGTTCAAAAATTAAACCGAAAATGCAATCAAACTATAAAATTTAAATTAAAGAGATTTTCAGATTTCATCCACAATGCTGTTTGGAACAAATAAGAAATTTCTCAAATAAAATACATACAGGCACGTTCTGCAATTCACTTCCGACTGAATTTCAACCCCATACAATTTGAATTCCAAGTGACTTTGATTGAAATTCACTCGGAGGCGTATTACCAAATCTGCCTGAATACTCTTAAATTTGCTTAATTTATTTCATACTTTTATTTGAACATTATATAACATTTATGTATATGTATGTATGTATGTGAGCAAATTGAACTGTTTAAATGGACGAAACATTTAATTCGAAGGAAATTGTAAATATTGTCTAACAAAGTTCGTATGAGTACCACGAGTATGTATGTGTGTATGTATGTATGTATGTATGTATGTATCTGCCCACACAATCAAGCATAATGGAATTATGCAAATTTTGTACTTCTGCGAATTAATAAAGCGAGCCTTACACCAGATCTTAATAGCGATGACAAAATGCGCGCATATGTATGTATGTATCCTCGGCTCCAGCTTCCTAAGGTCACGCAGGTGTAGCTAAGCGCGCTTCGCTGATCAGTTCAGTTCTCAGCTCAGCTAAAGCCTTTCGTGTGCTCGAGTCATAAATGCCGCTGGGTTGCGGGCGGCGCTTTGTGCGGGATCGTGGGGGTGTATGCCTTGGTGGGTGATAAGTAATGGTGGTGGTGGTTGTGTTCTGTGTGGCTTACTTTGACTCATTTTTAATTACATAAATACTAAATTTTATATAATTATATCTGATTCATATACATATATATTTGTATGTTTGTATGTAAACTTTTTCGTTTTTATTTTTCTTCAAATAACAGTCCAAAGCGTATTCGTTAAGATATATATTTTTTTGTTGACTTTTTTTCATCAGCTGCATGCTGTCTGTATGATGAGTTTATACCACTACAACTATGTATACTTGCCTTCTCTTCCAATTTCTTCTTTCAACCAAATTTTATTTATAAGTTCAAAATTTACACATATTTTTTCAATGACTTTCGCCACTAAATCGAACATACATATGTATGTATATGTAAATGCATGTACTATGTAAATATGCAGCTAATTATCTGTACTACATATGTATGTATGTATGTACATACAGTTTTTTTTCCTATTTCATTTACATAGTATGTATGTACATATTTATATATGAATGTGCGTAGTTAAAATTAATTTTCTACTGCTGTCTGGTGCAATTGACCCTACAGAACACTCACACTCACACGAACAATTGTGCGAGCAGCAGACTCTGTGCGGCATTTGCACCGTCTGACTAAATGTAATTGACAACGAGGTCGGGGATATATCGATGCTCTTTTGAGATGTGCTCCTCTACCCTATCCATCCCATCTCCATCTGCATTTCCATCTTCTTTCCATTCATTAGAATGTATACATTTTTACTTACCGAGTATGTATAAGTTTATTTTTCCTATTTTTAAATATAGTTTATCTCGTGTTTAGCGAAACGAAACGAAACAGTGATTAAAGTCTCAGGCATACAATAACAACAACAGTTAAAACAGTTAATTAAAAAGAATTCGTTAATACTTAACAAACTTGACAGCGCACAAGTACATATGTATGTATGTATGTACTTGCTTAAGTGCTTAAGTACTTAAGTGCGTGAGTATACATCTGATCTGATAATGATAACAACTATATATATATATATATATATATATGTATATAGTTACTAAATGTATAATGAAAATGGATGCGCCACTTGAGCGCCAACAACATTCTTTTGATATGCTTTTACCTTAAAGATAGTTCTTGGTTGATATATGTAGATTTTTTGCTAAATAATAATTTCTAATATTTTCTAACATTTTTTTTTGTTTTGTTTTGTTGCTTGTTTGCGTTTTTCGTCTGCTTTAGATTTTTCGTTAATTGAACTAATTTTTCCACCTCCACCTCCTTCCATAGGGCCCAGTCTGTAGCATTGCTTTGGATTGCAACTGTACATACAGCGGAGTCAGTTAATTTTTTGTGTGTTCCTTTACAAGTCGTCACCTAACCGATGCATTTCCTCCAACATAAAATCAACATCCTGCTCGGTCACAGCGGCAGACGAGATGATCGAACGGAAGAAATTTGGCCGCCGATCGTCTGGCTGATAGCCGACCATCAATGTACCCTTCTGCATCATGCGACCCTTGATGACGGGGCAAATCTGCAAAGCGAAGATGGTTAGACAATTTTTTAAATTAAACCAAATTTAGACACGCCATAATACCCTTGCCAACTTTAAAGCCGAAAGAAAATCTTGATCTCACCTTTGCCAATTCAGCTTCCTTCCTCTTATCGTGTGGAACGCCGCGCAAACGCTTTGGTATATACCAGAAAGAAACATTCACCAACTCTGGCTCGAGTATCAGATGGAAGCGATCCGGCTGCTCCTTGATGCGCTTCACTTGATACTCGGCAAGTTGCATCAAACGGTCCTGCTGACGCTCGAATCCCTCATTGCCCTTGGAGCGCCACTGTAGCCACAATTTGAAGATATCGTTGTGCCGGCCACACTGGATGACCTTGTCGCCGGTGTCGTAGCTGATGTCATATTGCTTGTCGGTCATGAAAAGATACTCGGCTGACATCTGATTACAGCTAATCAATAGACCCTGCGGGTGGGAAATAAAAGAGCGAGAGAGAGAGAGCAGTAGTGGGGGGATTAGACGCAGTTGAGTGCGGTGGCGAGTAAAATATCTGTGGAAGCGAAAGTGTTAGCGCGTGACCGGACCGGAAGTGGGCGAAAACGAGTATACCGTGTGTGTGTGTGTGTTGAGAATTGAGCATTTTCGTAGCAGATTTGGAATTCACACGCATTTAATGCGCTTTTCATGTCGATTCCGCTGCTTGTAGTTGTAATTGTAATTCCTCTCAAGGCTGTCAGACTATTTACTTAAGGGGATTATGAAGTGCGCAATATGCTGGAGGCTGTGTGTGTATGCGTACATACATACACATTGGATGGAGCTTTAAAGAATTTGAAACTTTTTTGTTCCGAAAAATGTAAAATATTAGTGATATTTATTTTCACAAACTACTTAGCGGTTACGACTACAACTACATACATACGCTTAGATCGTGTGTGCTAAATTCTTGTTGGAACCAAAGTCAGCCCTGCTTCCCCGCTTACATTTTGGCAATAAGTCAAGTTAAAATTTTAATTAAAATTCCTAAACTGACAGTTTGACTCAGCCACGACTGGCAATAGCTTTCAACAGCAACTGTGACCAATGCGAACATATTGAATGAATGACTTTTGTTGTTAGTGTATGTATGTCGTAGCTGATGTTGCATATTGTACAGTGCAACAACTGCTGTGAAGATTTTCTTTCTTCGTTTGGGGGGTGGCTATGCCGGCAGTTTACAAGAGGTTCAACGCTGCGTATAACGCAAGTCATTTCGATATCCAACATACATATGTACATATGTATGTACACTGTGCGAAATGTGTTCAGCCCCTCATGGCTTTGCTCACGAAAATAAAATCTCCGACTTAAAATTCGAAAGTTCATTACAAGCAAATCCTAAAAGCGCGAATACCCTTAAAGAGTTTAAAAAGTTTTAAATACAGCCGCTGTATCCAAGTTGTTAGTGGTGCGTACTATCACGTCAAAGTGACATGAAAAAAATTTAAACGATTCTGACAAAATATTTTTTTATTTCAACATAGTTTTATTAAAAGAAAAATACTGATAAAAATAAAATATTTCACACAAACAGGGTTGAAATTCGTGCCCTTTCGTAAAAATTTCCATTTTTAATTAGATTCTGAGTATGCCGGTTTGTAGCCCATTGTATTCTAGTAGAATAAAGTACAAGTTTCAAATGGCTAAAAATCACGGTTGATTTTTTCGAATTTTTAAAAAAAGCTCGAAATTTGTACGAAAGTTTGTTGAATTTTTTTTTAATATTGCACAAAGTTGGAAACTTGAATTTACACGGTTTTTGTTAAAGAAAGAACTATATTTTTTATAAACAAAATAACCAAAATTAAATAATAACAAAAAATAATACGTTAAAACTTGGAAAAAAGTGGTTCGACTATAATTTTTGGCCACTGTATGTATTTTTTTTAAATATTTAATTGGACATGTACATTTAAAATAAATGCAAATTAGAAAATAATGTTGTCTTTTTTTGCCTTTTTTTCGAAGCTCATTTTGCTTTCAACTTATCATCGGAGACGCTACATTTCGGAGGGGGAAGGGGATCAGAACACAAAGAAAAGGTGAATTGATATATGCATGTAGTGCCATTATCCAAATTTCATTAGAACTTATTCCTCAGCATTGGTGCTGGTATTCATAAAAAGCAAAGTAATGAATCGCCGAATTTTGAATATACCGAATACTCTCAAATTCAAGAAGATAAGTAACGGTCAGCTTAAGAGTCCTGGTTAAATTCCGATAAATTCTAAAAAGTTCAGAGAAATCTCAAAAACTGCCAAAAGATTCTTGGAATTCGTAAAAAAAATCAGAACCAATTCTGAAAATTCGTCGAAAAAATTCTTAAAAGTTTTCAACTGGACATTAAATGACAAAATCTTTAATGACAATGCCATTTTTTTAAACTGTACAAATCTGTTTTCATTCCATTGCCTAGTGGAGATGCGGCATTAAAAGTAAAAAAAAAATTGATTATAAACGCTCGAACATATTCGGATATTTCATTTCCGCCCTTAAAGAAGCAGACATTTTCTGCTCAAAGTATTATACGAGTACGTAATCAACGTTTTTAAAGCAACAAGAATCGAGTTCTACAATGTAAGAGGTTACACATTTTCCACTACCCAAAACATAAAAATTATATTAAAACCAATTTAAAAAAACCGTACTTACATCCTCCTTAAAGTGTATGGTAGAGCATTGCAATAGGGCGCCCATCAATTTATGTGGATTCCAGGTGACCGAGTCAGCTCTAAAATGCGTACAAGTTAACGAAAAGAAAAAAATGCAAATAAATTATTGCATAATTGGCCACAACTGTGAACTTATAATTAATAAGTAAATAAATTTAATAAATTTCGCTTGCCGCAATTAAATGCCATTCAGTAACAAATTACAAGCAATTAACGCTATAAGCCCACTGACTGACTTACAGGCAAGCAGGCAGGCCAGGCAGGCGCAAGTAGTCGGCAGGAGCAGAAAAGAGCAACCCTCTTATTTTGTCTATCAATGTTGAGAATCCTTGATTTATCTTTACACACACACACATATAAATAGTTACACACTTAGCCGCCACTCACTCTTTAGCCGAGGCTCATTGAGCGGCCGCAACATTTAATTCAATTCAAACAACTCGACATGGGGGGAGTGAAGTGCGTTGCATCGAAGGAGCAAGGGGTGGAGTGGAGGAGAGGTGAGCTGGAGGTGGGCTGGAGGTGGGTGAAATGTCACTCAGCACGGGTGCGGCGCCTGCTAAACATCCCTTTGGGAGCTATTTACGGTTTCCCACACAGATGCTGCCGGCACATACATACATACCTATCGAGACTGTGCAACAATTTACTTATACTTAAGCCGCGCGCGGGGAGTGCTCACGCTTCAGCGACGAGTGTAGAGCGTTGGCGGCACGCAGTCTGTGCTGCAAGGCCATGATGTTATCTTATTTGTTCAGTTGAACGTAAACATTCGAATGACATTTGCCAGATTTTGATTGCAGCGTTTATACAGAACATAAATTCAGTACAAACATACATACATACATACACATGCATTTTGCTTCTTTATATGTACATATGTATGCATGTATATATATGTATGTACGAACTAAAAGCGACTACTTATTTGTTGTGTACTCGTTGAGGCGTTGGTTGGTTGGTGTGCTCGAGTGTGTTTGTAAGTGGCACATGAGAGTGCTCTTCATCAGGTTCATCAATAAAACGTTTTTGCCTGGGATTTTCTGTTGCTTTTTTATTCGCAGTGGAATTGATAGTGATTTGTGTGTAGCATCTCATTCTTGTCTGAGTTATCATTTACTTTTTTATTAACACTTGTCAAATATTGGTATCTGGGTGGTTTAAGAAAGATTAATCGTATTCCGATATATATTCAATAAATTACTTTTTTTGCAAGGATATGAATGGAGCACGCGAGCGTTGGGGATACCTCTTAGGCGAGAGATGCTATTTATGTATTAACCTATAAAACCGATAATAAACGCACTATGGTTATGTGAATCAGAAGAGTATGCAAGAGTTTACTCGGAGTTTTTAATTGCTGACCATCAGTGGGATTCCAGAAATCGCTACACTAAATTTCTATCCTCAAAAATCTCTCAATGAATAAAATATGGGCCTAAAAATATGTAACGCAAAAGCCGAATGGGTTTAACACTGCACCATAAACATCACCATATGAATTTGTATAATTGGTCGCTATTAGCGATTTTAATCGCATTAAGCGACGCTAATCCGCTAGGTCATAAACCCGGCCTTAGTCGGGCAGCGCGCAACTCAGAAATAATTCGACCCTATAATCAATAAGATACGTGACTTGCTTAAGGATTTGGTAAACGATGAGAATGATTCTCATGAGAATCGGAATTCACTCTCATGAGGATGGATATTTATTCTCATTATCAATTAGATGGTGAGAATAAAAGTGAATTCCTATTCTCATCGTTTACCACAATTTACATATAGTCCCATGTTGGTCGTAATCGTTCATATCCTTTTATTTACTTGTGGTTATAATAAACTCAGAGCCTTATATCTCGCGGTCTCACCCACTTAATTTTCGTTTCTCGTTACTTTAATTGAGTCTTCATCGCCTTTGGCACTATCAACTTAATTCTTTTACTTCAAATGCGCCATTTAAAAAAAAGCAAGCTTTTATTTAACTTCACATTTATGTACATTAGGGTGCAACACAAAAAAAGAAAAATAGCGGTTTTCCCACCGGAATCTAAAAATTTTTAAAATATTTTAAGACTTCCGCGAAAATATTTCGGAAAAATACTAAGATTTACGTGAGCCTCAAAAAATCACGTTATTTTGATTCCGTTAATAAAACTAAAAAATAAATTGGTAAAAATCTTTTAAGCTTAAGCCCTTCTATGATCTGAGGTAATTTTTTAGAAATTTTGTTTTGAAAAACTAAATTTATTTATAAAAAACTCGATATTTGAGGTATTTTAAAGTAGGTCCAGCTCACGTAAATCATAATATTTTTCCGAAATATTTCGGCGAAGGTCTTTAAATATAATACATTTTATAATTTCATTAGAACACGGTACCGATTTGTTTCTATGGAGAGTGTTGCACCCTAATGAAGATACGTATGCATGTCCTGGGATTTCGCAATCAATATTTCACTTACTTCCCGATGAGCTAGATACTTAAAACATAAAAACTTAGCTCATAACCCGATAACAATGCAATATGAAAAATGAAATAATCCGCTGGGTGGCGCAGGAGCCTTGACATTAGGAAGAATCGCATTTATGGTTCGATTTGGTTCATACTTAGAAAGCTTGTTTTAAAAATATATTTTTACTACTAGCAGACCCGGCGAACTTCGTCCCGCCCAAAATTAATTTTTTGTATTGAAACATTTTGGTACAACATTTTCACCAACAGTTCACGTCCATGATTTTCAGTGACGCGTTTATCTTCTAATATTACGGTTTCGTGGTTGTCGGAAGGCATATTTCCATTACCATCTTAAATAACCTAGCAAAATTTTTTATGCATACAAAGATACGTAATAGCTTCAGTACCGTTTGAAAGGCGGCGTACCCCCCTTATAAAATAGACGCAATTTTTTCTAAGAGTATGGGAGTGATCTCTCATATTTCCATACCATGTTCAAGTACTCTACCATGAACACTTCCAGAGATATGCAGTGTGAAATATTCGGTTTGCATGGGAGGTGCCACGCCCCTTTTTCCAATAAGCCAAATTTTTCTTCATGACTATGCGATTGATTTTATATGTCTTGTACATACCAAGTTCCAGTACTCTACCATGAACACTTGC
>NW_023458566.1:18093536-18094210 GCF_013731165.1 Rhagoletis pomonella
GATATAAAGTGTGAAAAATTTGGTTTGTATGGGAGGTGCCACGCCCCCTTCACTTAGCGGTATGAAACATACTTTACACCCTATTGTCATACCTACGAAATATACATAAAAAATTTCATTCAAATCGGTTAAGCCGTTTCGGAGGAGTTCGACCACAAACACCGTGACACGATATTTTTATATATTAGATTTTTCATACAAAAATACCAAAAGATCTAAAAGAAAAAAATAGAGAAAATTTTTTTTGGATAGGGACACCCTAATTGCCAAATTCCAGTACTCTATCGTAAACACTGCCAGAGGTATGCAGTATGAAAAAATCGGTTTGTATGGGAGGTGCCACGCCTCCTTTTCCAATAACCACAATTTTTCTCCATGAGTATGCGATTGTTTTCATATATCTCCTAACCAGGTTTGAGTACTCTACCATGAACACTTCCAAAGTTAAACAAAATGAAAAATTCGATTTGTATGGGAGGTGCCCCGCCCCCTTTTACGATAACCATAATTTGTCTCCGTGAGTATGCGATTGCTTTCATATATCTCCATGCCATGTTCGAGTCCTCTTCCATGAACATTTTCCGGGATATGCAGTATGGAAAATTCGGTTTGTATGGGAGGTGCCACGCCTCCTTTTCCAATAACCACAATTTTTCTCCATGAGTATGCGATTG
>NW_023458566.1:18094220-18094390 GCF_013731165.1 Rhagoletis pomonella
GCCTCCTTTTCCAATAACCACAATTTTTCTCCATGAGTATGCGATTGATTTCATATATCTCCATACCATGTTCGAGTACTCTACCAAGAACACTTTCAGAGATATGCAGTATGAAAAAGTCGGTTGTAAGGGAAGTGCCACGCCCCCTTTTCCAATAACCACAATTGTTC
>NW_023458566.1:18094400-18096204 GCF_013731165.1 Rhagoletis pomonella
AAAAAATCGGTTTGTATGGGAGGTGCCACGCCCCCTGAACCTAGCGGTATGAAATATACTTTACATCCGATTCTCATATCTACCAAATATACACAAAAAATTTCATAAAGATCGGTCCAGCCGTTTCGGAGGAGTTCGACCACTAACACCGTGACACGAGATTTTTATATATTAGATTTACTTATTTCACAAGCTACGGTACCTCCTTAGACTAGTTAACTATTTCCGTAACTTATTCGTTACTAAAGCGTTTCTTGGACTGTAGTGGTAAATATTTTACATCCTAAGTGATGGAGAATAAATTAAAATATATTTTTCGCTTAAAGCAACCATGGAATCGAATATGTTTAAAACTTTTTAAAAGTTCATCAAATGGTGTTTTCAGGTCAAAAAAGAGATTGATTGATAATTTTTTATATTAGAAGGAAATTCTAAAGGCCAGGTTAATTTTTTTTATCCAACGAGATTTTTTTGCCTGATTTCTGGATACCTCTCCCTAGAATATGTACATACCTTTTCCACAAGCTTCATATTTCAACTTTATCATATGCTCGTTTATCTGGTTCTTTTTACACCAGAGCGCAAAAATGAAAAAAATAATTCGATTAAGCTGTGACTGTCTGTTCGTCCGTCCGTACGTCTGTCCATCTGTCCACACGAGAACTCGAGTAAAAATTGAGATATCTTTACGAAACTTGGTGCATGTACTTCCTTTGAACGGATGGTATTGAAAATGGGCGATATCGGACTTATAGCCACGCCTACCTCCCATATAATGGTAATTTTCAGAAATACCAAAACTGCGATATTTTAGTAACTACTAAAGTTTATTCACACACTATTTGAGCGGAAAATATAAATATGTATTATAAATTTTTGAAAAATGGGCGTGGCACCACACACTTATGACCACATATGTTTAACTCGGTAACCGCTCGTCCAATTTGTATCAAACTCTGAATGATTATTGTGCTGGCCACATAGAAGAAAAACGCTGAAATTTTTCATACAACGGTAAATTTCAGAAATGTGGAAACTTCGTTATTTCGAAATTTAAGGACGCTAATTTACTCAAAGTTGATACTCACAACAATCTCTTAAAAAGAAATAAGATCATTGAGGAATTTTAAAAAACGGGCGTGATACCGCCCACTTATAACTATATAACGTTATCTCATTAAGTCTAACTGAACACGCTCTGTTTGAATTACCATGTAACGGCAGTTTTCGGAAAAGTTGAAAAACTACACGCGTGCCGGGTATTTATTATTCGGCTTTGCCCGAACTTAAATATTTCCTCTGTAACTAAATATTTACAGGCACAGTTTTCAGTGCAAACGAGTACATATACATACTAACTACGAGTACATACAGATAACCATACGCGTATGCATCTGTGAGAATGCCACTCTGTCTCAGATTGCACATTTGGCAAGGTGCGCCAGCTGCTGCAGCTACTTGCAATTCGCAGCAACAACAACCACATAGACAAACAAACATAGGTATGTATGTAGGTGAGTAAAGAGTGCTTTTGTCAGTTGTTGTAATCCTTTTGTTCCAATCTGATGTTTGTTGACATTCTTAATGCTAAAATGCACAACAAGAAAGAAAGAAAATGGACTGGCAAAGTGCGAGGCGCTCTCGAGTTGGGGTAGACAAATACTTGGCTAGTAAAGTGGATTTCCAACGCCCCCCCCCCCCCCCCCTGTCAGTGGCAAAGGAAAGGGCGAAGAGGCCAACAAAACAGGTAGGGAAGAACGAGTGAAGTGATTGAGGCGTGAATTGTAAAGTAATTGATGGTGGC
>NW_023458566.1:18096304-18174535 GCF_013731165.1 Rhagoletis pomonella
GCCACCATCAATTACTTTACAATTCACGCCTCAATCACTTCACTCGTCCTTCCCTACCTGTTTTGGCCTCTTCGCCCTTTTCTTTGCCACTAACAGCGTGGGGGGCGGGGGCGCTGGAAATCCACTTTACTAGCCAAGTATTTGTCTACCCCAACTCGAGAGCGTCTCGCACTTTGCAGTCCATTTTCTTTCTTTCTTGTTGTGCATTTTAGCATTAAGAATGTCAACAAATATCAGATTGGAACAAAAGGATTACAACAACTGACAAAAGCACTCTTTACTCACCTACATACATACCTATGTTTGTTTGTCTATGTGGTTGTTGTTGCTGCGAATTGCAAGTAGCTGCAGCAGCTGGCGCACCTTGCCAAATGTGCAATCCGAGACAGAGTGGAATTCTCACAGATGCATATGCATAATGGTTATCTGTATGTACTCGTAGTTAGTTAGAAAACTGTGCCTGTAAATATTTAGTTACAGAGGAAACATTTGCATTCAAAGCTTAGCCACATGCCCTAGGAATAGCGAAGGTAGTTTTCATCTCGAAGTCCGGAAAGAAGGACACTCTTCATTTAGAATCCTTCAAACCAATCTGCCTCTTATCGGTGGTAAAACATAAATAGTTGCCGATGGAGTGCTTCGAAGCCAAAGAATACGCGGTTAACTTGTCAATGGTACGCTGATGACATAGTAACTGTATGTGGGCTTTTTAACCCCAGTATGAAGATCGATATTTTAACGAAGAACTAGCCGGAATTTACACCACCGAGGACACCATGCTCCCAAAGTTCAGTTTTACAAAAAAGATTAAAAACTCGATTAATTGATAAGTAACAAGTAAAAAAAATTAAGTTCGGGCAAAGCCGAATAATAAATATCCGGCCCGCGTGTGGTTTTTAAACTTTTCCGAAAACTGCCGTTACATGGTAATTCAAACAGAGCGTGTTCAGTTAGACTTAAGGAGATAATGTTATACAGTTATAAGTGGGCGGTACCACGCCCATTTTTCCAAATTCTTCAACGATCTTATTTCTTTTTAAGAGATTGCTGTCAGTATCAACTTTGAGTAAATTAGCGTCCTTAAATTTCGAAATAACGAAGTTTCCGCAGTTCAGAAATTTACCGTTGTATGAAAAATTTCAGCGTTTTTCTTCTATGTGGCCAGCACAATAATCATTCAGAGTTTGATACAAATTGGACGAGCGGTTACCGAGTTAAACATATGTGGTCATAACTGTGTGTGGTGCCACGCCCATTTTTCAAAAATTTATAATATTCATATTTTCCGCCTAAATAGTGTGTGAATAAAGTTTAGTAGTTACTAAAATATCGCAGTTTTGGTATTTCTGAAAACTACCATTATATGGGAGGTAGGCGTGGCTATAAGTCCGATATCGGCCATTTTCAATACCATCCGTTCAAAAGAAGTACATGCACTAAGTTTCGTAAAGATATCTCAATTTTTACTCAAGTTCTCGTGTGGACAGATGTACAGACGTACGGACGGACGAACAGACAGTCACAGCTTAATCGAATTCTTTTCTTCATTTTTGCGCTCTGGTGTAAAAAGAACCAGATAAACGAGCATATGATAAAGTTGAAATATGAAGCTTGTGGAAAAGGTATGTACATATTCTAGGGAGAGGTATGCAGAAATCAGGCAAAAAATCTCGTTGGATAAAAAAAATTACCTTTAAATATATAAGATATATAAGATTTTCAATTCATTTCTTTTTTTTTGGCCTGAAAACAACATTTTATGAACTTTCTTGAAAGTTTTAAACATATTAGACTCCATGGTTGCTTAAAGCGAAAAATATATTTTAATTTATTCTCCATCACTTTGGATGTAAAATATTTACCACTACAGTCCAAGAAACGCTTTAGTAACGAATAAGTTACGGAAATAGTTAACCAGTCTAAGGAGGAACCGTAGCTTGTAAAATAAGTGAATAGTAAAAATATATTTTTAAAACAAGCTTTCTAAGTATGAACCAAATCGCTCCATAAATGTGGGTTTTCCTAATGTCAAGACTCCCGCGCCACCCAGCGGATTATTTCATTTTTCACATTGCTTTGTCATCGGGTTATGAGCTAAGTTTTTATGTTTCAAGTATCTAGCTTATCGGGAAGTTAGTGAAATATTGATTGCGAAATCCCAGGACATGCATATTTCGGAAAAATAGTAAGATTTACGTGAGCTGGACCTATTTTAAAATACATCAAATATCGAGTTTTTTATAAATAAATTTAGATTTTTAAAACAAATGTTATAAAAAAATTACCTCAGATCATAGAAGGGCTTAAGCTTAAAAGGCTTTTACCAATTTATTTTTTAGTTTTATTAACGGAATCAAAATAACGTGATTTTTTTAAGGGCTCCCGTAAATCTTAATATTTTTCCGAAATATTTTCGCGGAAGTCTTAAAATATTTTAAAAATTTTAAGATTCCGGTGGGAAAACCGCTATTTTTCTTTTTTTGTGTTGCACCCTAATGTACATAAATGTGAAGTTAAATAAAAGCTTGTAAAAAGGCGTAACTCCTTCTGAATAGCTTTTTTTTTTTTAAATGGCGCATTTGAAGTAAAAGAATTAAGTTTATAGTGCCAAAGGCATTGAATCGATGAGGACTCAATTAAAGTAACGAGAAACGAAAATGAAGTGGGTGAGATCGCGAGATATAAGGCTCTGAGTTTATTATAACCACAAGTAAATCAAAGGATATGAACGATTACGAAAAACATGGGACTATATGTAAGTTGTAGTAAACGATGAGAATAAGAATTCACTTTTATTCTCACCATCTAATTGATAATGAGAATAAATATCCATCCTCATGAGAGTGAATTCCGATTCTCATGAGAATCATTCTCATCATCATACATAAATACTATCTGTCGCCTAAGAGGTATTCCCAACGCTCGCGTGCTCCATTCAAATCCTTGCAAAAAAAGTAATTTATTGAATATCTATCGGAATACGATTAATCTTTCTTAAACCACCCAGATACCAATATTTGACAAGTGTTAATAAAAAAGTAAATGATAACTCAGACAAAAATGAGATGCTACACACAAATCACTATCAATTCCACTGCGAATAAAAGCAACAGAACAGAATCCCAGGCAAAAACGTTTTATTGATGAACTTGATGAAGAGCACTCTCATGTGCCACTTACAGACATACTCGAGCACCAACCAACCAACGCCTCAACGAGTACACAACAAATAAGTAGTCGCTTTTAGTTCGTACATACATATATATACATGCATACATATGTACATATAAAGAAGCAAAATGCATGTGTATGTATGTATGTTTGTACTGAATTTATGTTCTGTATAAACGCTGCAATCAAAATCTGGCAAATGTCATTCGAATGTTTACGTTCAACTGAACAAATAAGATAACATCCATGGCCTTGTAGCACAGACTGCGTGCCGCCAACGCTCTACACTCATCGAGCACTCCCCGCGCGGCTTAAGTATAAGTAAATTGTTGCACAGTCTCGATAGGTATGTATGTATGTATGTGCCGGCAGCATCTGTGTGGGAAACCGTAAATAGCTCCCAAAGGGATGTTTAGCAGGCGCCGCACCCGTGCTGAGTGACATTTCACCCACCTCCAGCCCACCTCCAGCTCAGCTCTCCTCCACTCCACCCCTTGCTCCTTCGACGCAACGCACTTCACTCCCCCCATGTCGAGTTGTTTGAATTGAATTAAATGTTGCGGCCGCTCAATGAGCCTCGGCTAAAGAGTGAGTGGCGGCTAAGTGTGTAACTATTTATGTGTGTGCGTGTGTGTGTAAGGATAAATGTAGCATCAAGGATTCTCAACATTGATAGACAAAATAAGAGGGTTGCTCTTTTCTGCTCCTGCCGGCTACTTGCGCCTGCCTACTTGCCTGTAAGTCAGTAGTAGTGGGCTATGGCGTTAATTGCTTGTAATTTGTTACTGAATGGCATTTAATTGCGGCAAGCGAAATTTATTAAATTTATTTACTTATTAATTATAAGTTCACAGTTGTGGCCCAATTATGCAATAATTTATTTGCATTTTTTTCTTTTCGTTAACTTATACGCATTTTAGAGCTGACTCGGTCACCTGGAATCCACATAAATTGATGGGCGCCCTATTGCAATGCTCTACCATACACTTTAAGGAGGATGTAAGTACGGTTTTTTTATACCTTTCATGAGCATGAAATGGTATTATAACTTTGGTCCGATGTTTGTAAGTACCAGAACAAAAAGAGATAGACCCATTAAAATGTATACTTTTATGATCAGAACGTCGAGCTGAGTTGATTTAGCCATGTCCGTCTGTCCGTCTGTCCGTCTGTCCGTCTGTCCGTCTGTCCGTCTGTCCGTCTGTCCGTCTGTCTGTCTGTTTGTATGCAATCTAGTCTCTCAGTTTTCGAGATATCCGGATAAAATTTGGTAGGTGGGTGTATTTTTATAATGTATTAATCATTTGTCGGAACCGGAAGAATCGGACCACTATAACATATAGCTCCCATACAACTGATTGTTCAGATATGAGATTTTTCGTTATAACTTCTCCATTTATGCAGCTACGAACATGAAATTTTGCAGCCCTTGCACCTATTATCAACAGAATTCTTACAGTGAAAATTACAAAGATCGGGTCACTATAACCTATAGCTCCCATACAACTGATTGTTCAGATATAAAATTTTTCGTTATATCTCTTCCATTTATATATCTGGGAACAGGAAATTCCGCACAGTTTTCAATAATTATCAACAGAAAACTTACAGTGAAAATTAAAAAGATCGGATAACTAAAACCTATAGCTCCCATACAACTGATTGTTCAGATATGAGATTTTTCGTTGTAATTCATCCATTTATGTAGCTAGGACCATGAAATTTCGCGCTGTTTTCACTCATTATCAGCAGAAGACTTACAGTGAAAATAACGAAGATCGGGTCACTATAACCTGCAGCCCCCATACAACTGATTGTTCAGATATGAGGTCTTTTATCATATCTCCTCCATTTATGCAGTTAGGAACATGAAATTTCGCACCATTTTCACTCATTAACAGAATACTTACAGTGAAAATAACAAGGATCGGGTGACTACAACATATATCTTCCATACATCTGATTGTTCAGATATGGGATTTTACTGTAAAACTCCTTTATTTGAACAGCTAAAACCGATAAATTTCGTAAGATATTTTATAAATAATAATACAAAGTCTACTGAGAAAATCGTCAAAATCTATGCTGTATAAGCTTTATCTCTAATAGCACTGATTGTTCAGATACCAGTTTTTGCGATATATCTCCTTTATGTAGGAAACTAAACCCAATAAATTGTGTTACCGGTTTACATACCGATCACATAGCAGTGAAAATCACTTAGATTGGTGTCATATAAAGTATATCTTCCATACCTCTGATTGTTTAGATGCGATTTTTTATATAAGTATGTAACTCCTCTATCGATGTATCAAAATCAGTAATCTGTCAAACTAAAATTTGCAGATGTTCATGAAAGGTATGAAGCCTTCGGCATAGCCGAAGACAGCGCTGCTCACTTGTTTTTAATTGGTTTTAATATGATTTTTATGTTTTGGGTAGTGGAAAATGTGTAACCTCTCACATTGTAGAACACAATTCTTTTTGCTTTAAAATCGTTGATTACGTACTCGTATAATACTTTGAGCAGAAAATGTCTGCTTCTTTAAGGGCGGAAATGGAATTTCAGAATATGCCTAATACTGTTCGAGCGTTTATAATCGATTTTTTTTTTTTACTTTTAATGCCGCATCTCCACTAGGCAATGGAATGAAAACAGATTTGTACAATTTAAAAAAAAAGCATTGTTATTAAAGATTTTGTCATTTAATGTCCAGTTCGAAACTTTTAGGAATTTTTTCTACGAATTTTCAGAATTTGTTCTGTTTCTTTTTTTTTACGAATTCAAAGGATCTTTTGGCAGTTTTTGAGATCTCTCTGAACTTTTTGGAATGCATCGGAATTTTTCCAGGACTCTTAAGCTTAATGGCACTACATGCATATATCAATTCACCTTTTTTTTGTGTTCTGCTAGCTTTTTTTAAATTCTAAAAAATCAACCGTAATTTTTAGCCATTTGAAACTTGTACTTTATTCTACTAGAATACAATGGGCTACAAAACTTCAGAATCTAATTAAAAATGGAAATTTTTACGAAAGGGCACGAATTTCAACCCTGTTTGTGTGAAATATTTTATTTTTATCAGTATTTTTCTTTTAATAAAACTATGTTGAAATAAAAAAATATTTTGTCAGAATCGTTTAAATTTTTTTCATGTCACTTTGACGTGATAGTACGCACCACTAACAACTTGGATACAGCGGCTGTATTTAAAACTTTTTAAACTCTTTAAGGGTATTCGCGCTTTTAGGATTTGCTTGTAATGAACTTTCGAATTTTAAGTCGGAGATTTTATTTTCGTGAGCAAAGCCATGAGGGGCTGAACACATTTCGCACAGTGTACATACATATGTACATATGTATGTTGGATATCGAAATGACTTGCGTTATACGCAGCGTTGAACCTCTTGTAAACTGCCGGCATAGCCACCCCCAAACGAAGAAAGAAAATCTTCACAGCAGTTGTTGCACTGTACAATATGCAACATCAGCTACGACATACATACACTAACAACAAAAGTCATTCATTCAATATGTTCGCATTGGTCACAGTTGCTGTTGAAAGCTATTGCCAGTCGTGGCTGAGTCAAACTGTCAGTTTAGGAATTTTAATTAAAATTTTAACTTGACTTATTGCCAAAATGTAAGCGGACGCAGGGCTGACTTTGGTTCCAACAAGAATTTAGGTATTTAGATGCACACACGATCTAAGCGTATGTTATTGTAGTCGTAACCGCTAAGTAGTTTGTGAAAATAAATATCACTAATATTTCACATTTTTAGGAACAAAAAAGTTTCAAATTCTTTAAAGCTCCACCTAATATTACATACATATATGTAAGTATGCACAGGTACTTAAAAAATGTGCATGTATGTATGCATACACACACACAGCCTCCAGCATATTGCGCACTTCATAATCCCCTTAAGTAAATAGTCTGACAGCCTTGAGAGGAATTACAATTACAACTACAAGCAGCGGAATCAACATGAAAAGCGCATTAAATGCGTGTGAATTCCAAATCTGCTGCGAAAATGCTCAATTCTCAACACACACACACGGTATACTCGTTTTCGCCCACTTCCGGTCCGGTCACGCGCTAACACTTTCGCCTCCACAGATATTTTACTCGCCACCGCACTCAACTGAGTCTAATCCCCCCACTACTGCTCTCTCTCGCTCTCTCTATCTTTTTTTTCCCCACCCGCAGGGTCTATTGATTAGCTGTAATCAGATGTCAGCCGAGTATCTTTTCATGACCGACAAGCAATATGACATCAGCTACGACACAGGCGACAAGGTCATCCAGTGCGGCCGGCACAACGATATCTTCAAATTGTGGCTACAGTGGCGCTCCAAGGGCAATGAGGGATTCGAGCGTCAGCAGGACCGTTTAATGCAACTTGCCGAGTATCAAGTGAAGCGCATCAAGGAGCAGTCAGATCGCTTCCATCTGATACTCGAGCCGGAGTTGGTGAATGTTTCTTTCTGGTATATACCAAAGCGTTTGCGCGGCGTTCCACACGATAAGAGGAAGGAAGCTGAATTGGCAAAGGTAAGATCATGATTTTCATTAAAATTTGGTTTAATTTAAAAAATTGTTTAACCATCATCGCTTTGCAGATTTGCCCCGTCATCAAGGGGCGCATGATGCAGAAGGGTACATTGATGGTCGGCTATCAGCCAGACGATCGGCGGCCAAATTTCTTCCGTTCGATCATCTCGTCTGCCGCAGTGACCGAGCAGGATGTTGATTTTATGTTGGAGGAAATGCATCGGTTAGGTGACGACTTGTAAAGGAACACACACACAAAAAATTAACTGTCTCCGCTGGTTCAGCTCACTTACATACATACATATGTATATGTATGTATGTATGTGACTGTACAGTTGCAATCCAAAGCAGAGCTACAGGCTGGGCCCTATGGAAGGAAGGAAGGAGGTGGAAAAATTAGTTCAATTAACGAAAAATCAAGCAGACGAAAAACGCAAACAAGCAACAAAACAAAATAAAAAAAATGTTAGAAAATATTAGAAATTATTATTTAGCAAAAAATCTACATATATCAACCAAGAACTATCTTTAAGGTAAAAGCATATCAAAAGAATGTTGTTGGCGCTCAAGTGGCGCATCCATTTTCATTATACATTTAGTAACTATATACATATATATATATATATATATAGTGGTTATCATTATCAGATCAGATGTATACTCACGCACTTAAGCACTTAAGCAAGTACATACATACATACATATGTACTTGTGCGCTGTCAAGTTTGTTAAGTATTAACGAATTCTTTTTAATTAACTGTTTTAACTGTTGTTGTTATTGTATGCCTGAGACTTTAATCACTGTTTCGTTTGTGTGCTAACGAACGAGATAAACTATATTTAAAAATAGGAAAAATAAACTTATATATACTCGGTAAGTTTAAAATGTATACATTCTAATGAAATGCAGAGCAGGTGGAAAGAAGATGGAAATGCAGCTGGAGATGGGATGGATAGGGTAGAGGAGCACATCTCAAAAGAGCATCGATAAATCCCCGACCTCGTTGTCAATTACATTTAGTCAGAGACGGTGCAAATGCCGCACAGAGTCTGCTCGCACAATTGTTCGTGTGAGTGTGTGAGTTCTGTAGGGTCAATTGCACCAGACAGCAGTAGAAAATTAATTTTAACTACGCACATTCATATATAAATATTATGTATGTACATACATATGTAAATGAAATAGGAAAACAACTGTATGTACATACATACATACATACATATGTAGTACATAATTAGCTGCATATTTACATAGTACATGCATTTACATATACATACATACATACATATCGAGTCCTAACCGCCAAAATAACGTAAGCGACATTTTTTTCAAATTTTTCTTTTTGATGCAAAAATGCATCTAGACGCTCTAGGAATATTTCTGCATCAAAAATAAAATTTTGAAAAAAATGTCGCTAACGTTATTTTGGCGGTTAGGGCTCGATATGTTCCATTTAGTGGCGAAAGTCATTGAAAAAATGTGTAAATTTTTGAACTCATAAATAAAATTTGGTTGAAAGAAGAAATTGGAAGAGAAGGCAAGTATACATAGTTGTAGTGGCATAAACTCATTCAGACAGCATGCAGCTGATGAAAAGCCAACAAAAAAAAATATATCTTAACGAATACGCTTTGGACTGTTATTTGAAGAAAAATATAAAAACAAAAAGTTTACATACAAACATACAAATATATATGTATATGGATCAGATATAATTATAAAAAATTTAGTATTTAATTAAAAATGAGTCAAAGTAAGCCACACAGAACACAACCACCACCACCACCACCACCACCACCACCACCATCACTAAAGATTCACCATTATCACCCACCAAGGCATACACCCCACCATCCCGCACACAGCGCCGCCTGCAATTCAGCGGCATTTATGACTCGAGAGCGCACGAAAGGCTTTAGCTGAGCTGAGAATTGAACTGATCAGCGAAGCGCGCTTAGCTACACCTGCGTGACCTTAGGAAGCTGGAGCCGAGGATACATACATACATGTGCGCGCATTTTGTCATCGCTATTAAAATCTGGTCTAAGGCTCGCTTTATTAATTCGCAGTAGTACAAAATTTGCATAATTCCATTATGCTTGATTGTGCGGGCAGATACATACATACATACATACATACATACACACATACATACTCGTGGTACTCATACGAACTTTGTTAGCCAATATTTACAATTTCCTTCGAATTAAATGTTTCGTCCATTTAAACAATTCAATTTGCTCACATACATACATACATACATAAATGTTATATAATGTTCAAATAAAAGAAAGAATAAACTAAGCAAATTTAAGAGTATTCAGGCAGATTTGATAATACGCCTCCGAGTGAATTTCAACCAAAGTCACTTCGAATTCAAATTGTATGGCGTTGAAATTCGGTCGGAAGTGAATTGCAGAACCCGCCTGTATGTATTTTATTTGAGAAGTTTATTATTTGTTCCAAACAGCAATGTGGATGAAATATGAAAATCTCTTTAATTTAAATTTTATAGTTTGATTGCATTTTCGGTATAATTTTTGAACTGGGATGTCTGGGCTGAAGAAAGAAAGGAAGAAGGGAAATTTGTATCAATAGTTTATAATTTTCACAGAAATAAGTTGCCGAAAAAACAATCCAATCGATGACATTCTTGGTTTTAGAGACTTACTTGTAAATATATTTTCCATACTTTGCAAAATTATCCCACAAACAAAATACATACAGTATTTTTCAAGTTTTCAAATCAGTGCACAATTTTTTTTTTAATTTTTATATTTTTTCCCGGGAGCTTGAGAGGCATTTCCAAGAAAGAGAGAAGTTTCATTCGTAGGTTTAAGATTAAAAAAAAAAATACAATTTTTATGAGTTAATTTGTTCGTAATTTTTAGAATTTAGCCCATTTTTTGAGTTATTTTTGGTATTCTTTTTATTTTTTTTTTTTTTTGTGTGTAAATTTACAACATTTTCCTGAAATTGTTAAATTGATTGCACTTCCCAACACTTAAACAGTTTTCACCATTTATTTACTTTTTTTGTTTATGTGAAAGATTTTTTAGCAAAGCCAGTTCTGGCAGTCTATATATATATTTTTTCTATGTCATGCCTTTATACCTGACCATCTGAGCATATATTGTGTTTTTCAATTACATCTGTACTTACTTCTTTGAACTGTGAACACTTAAGTTCAATCCTTTTTTTTTTAATTTCGAAATGTTTTTGCGCAAGATATGATGACGTAGTGAGAACAAGCCTTAAGTCATTTTGCGTTAGCTTTTAAGTTCACTTTATTATAAGAATATAACACGCAATGTGAATTTATGCAGATATATTTATGCATGTCACATACATATTTACAAATGCAATATCGATATATACTTATGTATGTGTGTTATATATTAGGGTGATCGAAAATAACTAACCAACCGAATCTGTGGTCTTAAATGGACCTATTTGCTGCGAAGAAAATTCTCCGGTTTGGAAAAATTTTTATTCCAATTTTAAAAGGTGTCGATGGGCATTTGAACATGTACATGTAAATTGTATGAAAAAAAATAAATTTTCATTCCAAATGCTATAGCTATTAAACCGTTAGGAATCCACATTTTTCATGAGAATAAAATTTTTCAAAATGGGAGAATTTTCTTCGCAGTAAATAGGTCCATTTAAGACTATAGATTCGGTTGGTTAGTTATTTTGGATCACCCTATTGTATATGCAAGACGTTATGTACCTATGGAAAATGTTAAAGTTACCTGTGCTTATTATACATATGTACATATATATCTATATTTAGTATTACGCATGTCATATTTTAAATGCAGTGCAAATCGGGTTTATTTATTTTTTTTTTATTAACTAAAAACGCAAAACAGACTAAAAAAATATGTCAATTAAGATAAGGTACTGCTCAAAGTAATAATTTTGCTATTAGATTATTTTTTTTTTAAATATATATTTGGGGAATACATTCTAACTCATACGGGTGCGTATACAGTATGATATGGACACCTACGCAAAAAAAGAATATTATTATTTAAGAAATATTTATTTGAACTGTTAGAAAGAAAGCTTCTTATGGTGCTTTTTATTACTCAAAAATATTTTACGCCTGCCGGTTCGATTTTTTTATTACTTCAAAAAATTATTGCACATTATTATATTATTCTTCTATGTATTTAATCCCAGAGTATGTAACTATGTAACACAGAAGGTACTGGCAAAAACCTTTAAACTAGCTAAATTGAAA
This sequence comes from Rhagoletis pomonella, assembly GCF_013731165.1. NCBI lineage: Eukaryota > Metazoa > Arthropoda > Insecta > Diptera > Tephritidae > Rhagoletis > Rhagoletis pomonella. Next base: position 18,108,283 of record NW_023458566.1, read on the forward strand.
TTGAAATGTTGTCAAATGTGTAATATACATAGATACACACATAATATTAAATATAAGTAAATGTTTTATTAAAGGTCGTCACATGCATATATAAATGCGTAAAAGAAAAATAATATACATATTTATTGTATTAAAAAAATAAAAAATAGATTCCATTTTATTGTTTATGTATTGTATTTCAGAGCAAATTATTAGATATATGTACATACATACATATGAATAAGAAAATCTATAAGCTACAAACTCATATTCTCCTAGTTGTGTCCTAACCAACCAAATACAATGCATATATATACTACAAAGAAATAGTTACATACATACACACATACATATGTACCATTATGCAGAAACGCATTCACAAAAAAAAATAATAATAATATTAACAATAAAATATACATAAATCAATAAACGAAAACTGGCAATTGGTTTTTTTACTCGAAGTGCATTTGCGTTAACGTACGTATTACGTATATTTCACGTCTATGTACATATTTTTTAGTTGAGTGCACTTCAAGAATTCTGAAAGCCTCTCTTTCTCTCTCTCTCTCTCGCTCTCTCTCTCGGTAAGTGCAAGAAATAGCGAATAAGGATAACAGAAAGCAGTTGGGCCTCGAAAAATAAAGGATACCCGTTAAAATTTAAGACCTATATACAAACATACGTTCCCATTAAAATTGTTGGCAGTACTAGGAGCCAGGTTTCATTCAACGGAGTTTAGCCAAATACAAGTAATCGATCCTAAAATCCGATGACTGGTTCAATGATGCACTGGAGAAGACTTATCCTGCATGGTTTGAAGCAATGTATAATATTAGACTAGAAATATTAATATTAAACTAAACACACATATGTACATATATGTTTGCACATATTGTCATATTTAATGAGTATAAACTACCCCTTTTACTCCATAGGGGCATATCCCACAAATCATCCCCCAAAACACGCACTTTTAAACTAATTTTTTCGATAACCTTTTTATTAAAAAGCACGCATTCGATTGCAGTGTATGTGCTCAGTTTACCAACGTGAATTTAAAAATGTTTACATGCGTACCAAATACATGAACAAAAACCGACTTCTTAGGACACTAGACCGAAAGTTCCCATAAAACTCAAATATAGATACATACATACATACGTACTTAGTTCAGCTTTAAACCATCCTTATGAAATAACAAAAGTGCAAGGTGCAGGGTGCACACGATAATTAATTTTTGTACACCCGTTTTTTGATTTTTTTGCATGATGCATTCCCGAACGTTTTATTTTGCAATTAGCGCTAAAATCCGTTTGTTTTTATTTGGCTGTTACAATTTTACATGGATTAAAAGGAAATAACTGAAAAATTGCACTTGTCTAATAAAACTCCTTTATTTGGAATTGTTTTCCGAATAATCAAGCTTTTCGCTAGCTTGGAGGGAAAACTTGTTAGGTACAGTTTCTTCCATTTATAGGCCAGTTCTCAAGAAAAACGAACAATTCATATAAAGTAATGCACGAGAAATCGAAAAGAAATTTTATTCTATCAAATTTCTTAAATCAGTTTGCAACTCTCAAGAAAAAATTATTTCTTCAAGAAAATTTACAACAAAGGTAAATTGTGTTTTTCAAAGCAATAGAAATAATGAAAAATATTTACATATGTATGTTATTTTTTCCATTTTTCCTAATAAACAAATCGTGGTGCAAAGCTCAATAACACTATTGAAAGAATAATATTTCTTATGATTTTTCTTGAGAGCTGGATGCTAAGCTTATACGGGAATTACTGAAAGTTCGCATTTTCCACAGTTCCGCCAAAGTGCATAATCTTTTTATCCAACGAAACTATTTTTTTTCCTGAATTCTCCATCTGAAATGCATTATTGTTCTCGTTCTCGAGATATTTGAATTTGTCACGAAAGGAGTTCAAGTTCCACACTGTGGGCCGTATTTGAATGCTTGAACTCATTTAAAACGCTGAAGGATCAATTGAAATTCGGGCCTCTTACTGCATCCATCTTAGTCCAATTTTCATTTAATCTGTGAAAAGGCAATAACTGAATCGGAATAGCTACCAACGTATAAACACAAGCTACTTTCGTAACCATCAGGACCCAATGAAATCATTTTCGTTGATTTCACGAAAATCGAACCTAAGATGGACCCCGAACTTTATATCCGCTTTCCAGAGATCATTTAATTTGAAATCAGCTGAAAAGGTTTCAATGCAATTCGCTGAACGTTGGCTTTCAAATATGCGAAAGTTATCGGGTTGTCAGCGGGTTTAAGTGAGCTCAAGCAAATAATCCAGATGAAAAAGGAACTCAATTATCAAACTTTTTCAACAACCAAGATTTTGTTTATAATAAATTCAACAACCTCGATTTTGTTAATAAAATGTGTTTATTCTTTATCTTTTCATATCTCTTCTGTAGTTTATAGTTAATAAAAACAGCTTAGTTGTATGTAAACATAAAGGGACGTTTGACAGAGGTCGTTCGAGTTACATTAAAAAAATTAAATTAGCGGTTATTCTTATAATTTAGTAATGTCTTTTGCTAAATAAGAAAACTTATATATTAAACATCTATCAATTTCGCATACATAAGCCGAATACATTTATTTTTGGGATAATTTGGAATTCGATTTGTGTTTTGTGCACGTCAACAATAATTCCTTTAAGTACAGGAAAATTACGGTAAAGCGATGATTTTAATGTCTTTTGTACTGTAAGCATATGTATATATATATTTTTATGTACATGCATATTCAGCCAACAAATATAAATAAAAATTAATGCATCTGCTTTTTCGGGTACCTTTTTTATTTTAAAACGCTGCTGCTTGGTTACATATATGAATGTAAATATTTTTTTTTTCCTAAATTGCATTATATCAAAATACATGCCTTTTCTTTTCCACTAAATCTCAGTAAGCATACATACATACATATTTACTATTTAAAATAACTAATCAAGATTTTACTGCGATCGCTTTACAGCGCTGTTATTTTATTATTGGTTTTTGGGATTTCGTTGAATTCCATTGGCAATTTTTTTTTCACCAAGTTGTAGGTAAGATTTACATTTACATATGTACGTCTGTATATAAAAGTTATTGCTATTTAAATTTATTTATATATCTGTGTGTGTGATTGGCAAGTCTGTTTCATGCATTGTTCCTTGTTTTTTTCATTTTCTTTGTTTTTTTTCTTCTTAATTTGAATTCTAAGATCCTATTCTGTTTTCATCCATTAGTGTATGTATGTACATATTCTTTCGGCAGCGCCTTTCTTATTCAATTCTGTAATTTTCTATTTATTGCGTTTCATTGCACCTCGGTTAAAAATTAAACATTTTTCAATTACAACGAGTATTAACCGATCGATGCTAGTTCGTTAAAAAATAATTAATTTCATTAATAGCTTCATTTATCTATAAGTTAAAAAAAAAAAAAACATTCAACCGAAGTGTATGTATTTATGTTACTAAACTTAGTTATTTAATTGCAAGAAATTTGTTGCGTAAAATTAATATTCGTAGCCAATTTGTGGTGATATGCTTCCACCAATTCGTAAGTGAGTATCCAGAGCGTTCATTGTCAATTTCATTCGCACCACCCAAACTGTTAGACCGTACTTCAGTTCTTTTAGATTTGTTTTTTTTTTTTGTGTGTTCGAAGTGACACTGGCAACTGTACAGCGTGTCCGTCTCACGGTTGCCGCCGCATTCCTCAACAGGACGGCATGCGGCGCATTCATCATCAGTCTGCCGACAGTTCATCGATGCGACAACGCACGGCGTGCTCCACCACCTCTAAGCTCGGGTAGTCCAGCTCTTTGACGAGACACAAAGTTGCCGATAGCAAATTCGAACTCTGAAAATGACAAAAAAAAATTAAATTATTTTATAAATTTTTTCAATGGAAATTTGGTAAGCTTGTTTCGTGAAGCTTGAAATTTCAGCCGTATTACTTCTACAAATCGAAAAATTCCTCAAGTGTTTTCATTTTTCACACTTACCCGATTTATGGGGCGCCTATGATAGCCCGAATAATGATTAAGTACAGCTGTTGAAACGGTGCTAGCTGAGTCACTGTAACGTCCATCGGGCCGCCTATAATTAAATATGTATGCATATAATTAATTTAAACCACTAATTCAAGAACAAATCACAAATCACTTCATTACCTGGCTCGCGGTCGCTCCGCGTCGTCCCAATCGCCGCCATTTTCACGCGCGCTGCCATTCCGATAAGCATAACGGTCACTGACCTCACTTCGACGCGGACCACCACTGCCGGCATGATGCAATGCAGCAGTGCTGCCAAATTGATTGTGCTGCTGCTGTTCCTCCCACTCAGTCAAATCGGTTTGGCTATGACGGTAATGGGCAGGATATGACGGACGATCAGACTGGTAGTATTCCTGCCAAAGAAAAAAATGGCAGAATGGAATAGCAACGCATATGCAAATACGAAAAATTTCAACAACAAAAATAACATAGCTGAAAGCTGAATGTACGTAAATTTAATATACGATTTTCGCACCAAAAAAAAAAAAACAAAAAAATAATGAATGATTTTAAAAATACCAAAAAATAACTGAAGTGAGGATTAATAATCGTATTAGTATTACCGCAACCTCAACTTACCTTCATCGATTGTGTAGATATGCTAGGTGGGATAGGCGCACGCTCCCGGTACCCAACATGCGGACTACTATCCTGATCCGAGCCCGGTGAGCGCTGTTATTCATTACCAAAAGTTTCAATTTGTTAGTCAAACGCAATTTCGTATAGCCGCGCAGTTTAGCGAACGTATGTATGTATGTATGTATGTACGTTGGTGTATGTTAAAATTTGTTGGAGTTACAATTTCGGTGTTTGAGTGCAAAAAAAATACATAACAAAAAATTGCTGGTTAATTTAGATAAAGGGTGCGTCAAAGTGCTTAATATAAGCTAAGAGCCGTTGACTACGAGCACAATGACATACATATGTATTTGTCTTATCCCAGCCCATACCACCTACCTATTCAGTTCACCTACAAGTAGAGTCCTCCTCGCATATTTCATGCCATGAATTCATAACACAAATTTCACTGAAAAACGTACATATCTACATATGTACATGTTTTAATTTATGGACCTACATACTTATGTTTATGTACGTTTGATAATGAAATGTTGCCGAAAAATCGCGTGACACTCGACACTGGCATATTCACAATCGATAAATGCAAATGACTCTCAGAGAGTGGATAGGAGCGGTCCTCCTACAAAGAAGAAGTTAGCCGAATCCGTTAGCGGTCTAGAGTTTACATCCTTAAAAATAAACTCCCATAGTCAGAAGGGAATATTATAGACCCGTTAGACTATATTTTCTTCAAAAAAGTGAACTCCTTGACACTACTCTTTCTCTTATTTTATGTCAAATTCATACAAATTAATGATTTCGCTGACACGTTCGAAAAATTCTTCTCTTGGTTACGAACCAGCAGAATTTAGAGACTCCGTTCGAATACATACTGTCGCCTCTATCTGCAAACAATTGAATAGGCATAAGAAAATTATGATTCCCCGTCGCACAAAAAAAAATGGTTTAGATATCCCATGGACTTTCCGCATATCGCTAGACTCTCAGCACAGTCCGAGGCTAGTTATAGTTGTATGTAAATTAGAAATACATTCATAATGGGTAGGTACTCGTAGTCAATGGATCTAGAGCTTTTGAGAGACTTCAGTTTACGCAAAAAAATTAAAAAAAATAATAATCGCAGCTACCAATGTTCTTACATCATTTTGATGATAGGACAACCGATTCACGTTCGTGTATGAATTATATTTCGGTGAAGGTGTATGCGCAGCAACTGGCTCCTGTGCAATGGGTGTTGACGGTGGTGTCAGAATAAAGGCGTACGCAAAATTGCAAAATGAAAATGAATTAGTACAGTGTCCATTAGTAGTGATGTTTTTGTTGATTTGGTGGTTTAATTTAATGAGTTGGTGGATTTAAAATAAGCATGGGCGTTGCCTAATTGTGCGGGTAACACATTTCAAAAAAAAAGTTGCGGATCTCGATTTCGCTTAAACTTCTCAAATTCATTTTTTGACTAGCTGTTCTGGTTTTCACAAATCAAGTAAATTTTCCAAATTAAAATTGAGTGCTGCTGTGCAAGTAAAATACTATTTAAGTGTTTGTGAAAGCCAGAATAGGGCAGATAGGAAACATAAAATAAATTTTGCAAAATTTTTTCGCAGTTTTTTTTTTTTTGATTTTCAAAGTTTTTAAAATTGCAGAATAATTTACGAAAGCATTAACGCTACATACATGAATGCAGTTGAGAGCACGAAATACCTGTGCGGGTGAGGCTGGTTTCGATACCTCATTGCTTTTGCTCGGCTCGCTGGCGCTTTCCTCTGTATTTGCCGGACTGTTTTGTTGCGAGGGCTTCGTTTGATTGATTGCAGTGTTGATATTAGCAGAGGTGCAATTAATTTTTTAGTATTTTAGTAACAGATTAGTTCAAGGGGTTTTGTTTGTGCGCGATGTCCGTATTGTAAGCGTGAATTTAAATTAGAATTAGTTATTAGTAAGTTAAAATAGATCTTAAAATACTTTCGCAAATCGAAATACTAATTTGTAGTGAAAAAAAACGAGAATTTCATATTAATATATACTCAAGAAAATTTAGCAATCAAGCGAATGATCACGGTATATTCTACTATACATAAATACATATTTATATGTACATTTATTCTAAGAGTAGTAGCCAGTGGCGGATTTAAATATTTGCCGCCCCTAGGCAATTCATAACTTGCCGCCCTTTTTTCACGAAAAAAAAAAAATAATAAAATCGCTCATCCGGAAGATTTTTTGACCTCGCGCAAGACAAACAGAAGACCATACACAGATACACTGCCTAATTTGACATACGACGGAAGCTGACCTTCAGATTATTCACGTTATGATACACTTATGAAAAACTGGTGGGCTTGGAATCAAGAATTTTCTCGAAAATGCACGCTCGTTTTTCGGCAGTGTTGTCAAGTGTGGTAACCTTTTAGATGATTCTCGTTCTCGGGGCAGCGTGTCGGCTGTTTCTTTGCGTCACGCGCAGGCGCGCCGTCAGGTTTCTAAGTCGCGTGAATGAAAGTTAAATGGAAATTTCAACGACTGCTATACTAAGGAAAAATTCGCAGCGTAATTCTAATTTTGAATTGTATTGAATGAGATGAATCATTAATAATATTTTACAGACACAAACACAATTTCAAGTGCAGCTGAATCCAAATAAATTTTTTTCTTTTAATTTAGCTGTCTTAAATTTTGCCGCCCCTTAATTCTGCCGCCCTAGGCTTCAGCCTATGTTGCCTGTACGATAAATCCGCCACTGGTAGTAGCCGCATAATTAGGAAACCTTTACAGGGAACAGTCTCCCAAATACAGAGTTTTTTTTTGGTTAGCTTTGAATTATAAGACCACCACTCTTCACTGAATTTGATTGCGGCTACTTTGACGAACATCGTGCCAAGGAACTGAAATCTCGAACTTTTTTTTTTTTTAAGTTCCAAAAATAAACCCAACTACTGCCTATTTTTCAATACCTAGAAAACGAAAAAAATTCGCAAAACGAAATTCTGCTTCATCAGCATACCAAGCCCGTTAACTGAAGGTGATCTAATCAATACCACATAACGTTACCTTAATTCACAAAGACCAAAAATTTTGTTTATTTTAGAGGAGAAGCAAAAAACATAAAAATAGTATCACGAACAGATAGGGCTTTTTAAAAAGTGAAAATAAAAAATTTAATTAAATAATAAAAAATAAAATTTTGATGGAAGGTGTACCAAAATCTGTAAAAAAAGCAGTTTCGAGAAAAAAAAATTGGTTAGGGCCTTTTTGAATTAAGGTAACGATATGTATGCAAGTACATACATATGTACACTAATGAACAAAGTGCTGAATATGAATCAAGTGTTGAAATCGATTTGTTTGCGGTGGTGAAGATGCATCAGTGCAATCAGAGTTATATCCTTCTCATAAAATTACCTCTTTCATTGGACTCGAACTGCGGCGCTGCTGATATTGTTGCGGTGACGAATTATGTTGGTACTGTGACGCCGCTTGTTGTTGTTGTTGTCTGTGTTGTGGCGGGTACTGATTTTGTTGTGATTGCTGCAGCTGTTGTTGTTGTTGTTGTTGTTGCTGAGGAGGTGAAGGCTGTTCATAACGCTGTGTTGGCTGTTGTTGCGCATAGCTATCCTCGTACACGTCCTCCTCTTCTCGCGTCCCGCCGGAACCACTACCGCTGCCGCCGCCGCCACCACGCAAAGCCTCATCGAGCTCCTCCTGTGTCACCTCAACATTATCCAGCTTCTTCAGATTTGGCAGGGCGCGAAGCACTGTTTGGCGGTAACTAAAAAAAAAAAATGGGGAAAATATTTGTGCATTTTGGGATGCGGTTCTATTCAAACAATCTATCTAAGTCTCACTTGGGCCCAACCCGATCACAGCACGGATTCTCCTCCAACCATAAATACTTGAGAGCAGGCAAGCTTTGCAGATAGGCGATTTCATTAATATCCTGTATGTTGTTTTTACGCAAATATAATTCCTGAAGTTTGTGGCAGTCTTCAAATGGTTGCAATGTGGTAATTTTGTTGACGCTGAAATAAAAAGAAGAGCCAAAAAAATTGTTGTAGTCGTAGTTAAAAACGCTCACAAAGAGATCTGCCTGTTATTGTACTAAAATTTAATGCGATATAAAACGGCGTACATAATTTTTAAAAATTAAAAAAAAAATTAAAATTTTTGGGACACCTTGGTCTTACAATACACATGTTTATGTATTTGAATGAAATGATTTTAATAATCGGGATCAAAACTATGCAAGCCGTTTTTACAAAAATATAAGCCTAATACTACGGAAATTATTGGGGGCAAAATCGAAGTTTCGAATTTTTAAGAGAAATACCGAATCTTAGCCGATTGTGTTACTTTTAATGAGTCCGACCGATTCGCACAGAAATTTTGTACAAATAGAGCAACGTTTACATATGTATGTATACATATTTATTTTTTTATAAGGAATAAAATGCGTAGGACAGTCAGCAAAAAAAAGTCTCAAAAATCAACGCGATTTTTTAAACATTTGAAATTTGCACATTATTATACTAAAATTTAATGGACTATAAAACTGCATACCTGAATTTTTTTAGAAATTCGTATTAAAAAGTTCGCAATTTTACAGATTTTTCATAATTTTCGCACACAGTACCATTCTTGGATTTAAATGGGGTTTGTTAAAATATAAGCCATAGTTTAATACAAAATTAACAAACAAAAATTTTAGCATGTAAAACATTGCAAATATTAGCAAAAAAAAGAGCCGCACGCTCAATTTTGTGAGTAACAGTACATAATGATGACTGCATTTCCTTAAACGAAGCTTTAATCAACTGCAACGTAAATCAAGCAACATATGCACAAACATGGATTCGTTAAATAAATGTAAACAGAAAATAAACCTTCCACCTAGTTTATATTTCGTTCAAAGAAGTGAATCATTCATGTATGTATTATATATTTATGTACATAATTCTTTTGTTTCAAAAGATTACTCATCCCTACTAATAATCGAAACTCTTATTCTCCTCGTAGTTTGCGTGTAATTTATATTCATTTTGACTTAATTGTTTTGCCTTTGTCGTCAGTTAACCAAAATCGGTAAGCTGACGTCATTGCTGGTGATGTTTTCGAAATTCATTATGCTTATAATGAGCGTTCATGTTACACTACTAGTCCAAATTACAGAATGCCACCAGAAAGTAATAAAGACAAAAAAGAAACTAGAAGACACATCATAAAATAAACAAACGAGCTTCTCTTAAGTACTGCTGTGGTTTTTGAGTGTCATCAAAGCGCCGTTAGAGCCATACTTTTATATGTAAATACATACAATATACATAAGGTACCTATCGCCATTGTCAATGCAAAGAGCTTTAAACAACAAATTTTAAAATTTTACTGGAGAAGCAAATTTTACATAGAAAATGCTTTCAGGGCCATTGTTAAGATGTCAATTAATATCTCGTAGTCTTTAAGAGACGCGGAGTATGATTAAACTTTGGATTTTGCTATAGGTAGGAATGCACCACAAACTATCCGAAGCTATCCGAATATTAAGCAAGGCAAAATGGTAAGGGCCTTGTTCATTTAAACCGAGCATTGATTGATATGAGCGAATGTATTTACATATCTAAATACTTATGCGTATGTGTGTATGTACATACCGACATACAATAAATCTCGAACAAGCTTAGTGTGAACACCTGTCGCAGCTGTGTAAGAAAATATTGTATGTATATTAGGGTGGTCCAAAAACAGTAAAGTCGGAATTGTAACGCTCTCACCCCCCTAGGATTGTTCTATATCTAAACCGAAATCAAAAAATATTTAGAGGTCCCTCAAAGTTTTCCATGTATTTTTATATGGGAAAAATAAATTTTTTCGTAGAAATGGTATAGAATTCTTGAAAGTCAATATTTTTCGATCGGTAAACTCTGGTTCTCTTCAAGAGACTTTCAATAATAATTCCCAATTGTTTATTGATCTGGTTCGAGGGTGAATCTGTATAGCATAGTTGATGGCAAGTTCGAAATGGGTGAATATCGTTGGTCCACATAAATCCAGTATACATAGAATTATTTGAGATGAAATCCTTTAACTGCCTAATTAATGCCTTTATGGGCATTCTTCAAGAATTGTGCTTATTATGGTAAATAATAAAAAATAGGGTAATTTTTTTTTTTTTATCAAAATTCCATAATACATATTTCAAATCTAGCAATTGTAAATGGAATGGTAAATAATTTACAACGCACTCTAATCTAAATAATTGTTTAGCATAGATACAATTTTGTACCTGTACAAGCATTTAAATGGTAATATTATGATCAAAATTAAGGAAATAAAAAAATTTTCGTGTACAAAATCTATGGAAAATCAATTTATTCGGCAGAAACAAACGCAACAAAAAAAAAACAGCTCACCTAGGACAATCCATTCACGAGCTATGCTAGGTATTACATAAGCAACTTTGTTTTATACATACATATATATAGTGATTTAAATTTTTAAATATTTGCCAACCCTATTCAAAATTATTAATTCTGGTTAAGAGTGCATTGAAATGCCTTGCATTTCCTGAATACGTTGCAATATTTTACTCGATTTATATTTAAGTATATACATACATATGTATACAGCTTTAAAACTGAAATGTTTAAACGAGGAAAGCCAGCGTAAAGCTAGCTAGCTAGAAAAATATTTCAATAAAAAATGTTATTTAAATACCATAGAACAAACCTTGGGTGAGGTATATGAATTTCTTTTGTATTAAATTATAAAAATAATAATTTTTAGCAAAAAAAAAACCGACTTCAACTCCCATATAAAAAATATATATATATATATATATATATATATCATGATCCGCTGATCGGATCTTAACCTTAGTATGGGACCACCTCTGAGACACTACATTTCCGATGCAAAAAGAATTATCGAAATCGGTTGACGTGGTCCAAAGTTATGCGGTAACATATGTACATAAAAAAAAAAAAAAAAATATTCCGACGAACTGATAACCTCCTCCTTTTTTGGAAGTCGGTTAAAAATAACCTTCGTACATTATTTCTGTTTAACTGCTATTTAAGTCCTCTTTCATTTGATACCAAATTTGTTTAATTTGGATAAGCGGTCTGTTTATTATTAGGAAACGACTTTATTTATAAGCACTTTCAAGTGGCTCATGAGTTTTGAGCAGTGCTGCCAGAGAGTCCTAAATATATATAGTTTGTAGGTGTCCAAGGTGGCTAGATACTAGTAGCTCGGGTATGTAGCAGCGTTGGGGGTTAATCAATTAATTTTTCAACCCACTTGGGAATTTATTAAAAAAGTAATTGCAATTAAACTTCAATTAAATATTGCATTTAAATAAAATGTAATTAAATTAACTTATTTAAAATTAATTTAATTGCAATTAAAATAAATAAAAACGGAAAGCTTTATTAGACTATTATAGGAAATTATAACTGTTGTTTCGTCTAAGAACCAAAAAAATAAAATTTTGATAATTGAAATTATCCCTAAGAAAATCACTAAAGTTATTGTATGCCTAATTTTTTCCCTCATGGCCTAGAATCACCCTAAATCTGGGGAGAACTACGCTAAACTGGCAACACTGGTTTAGAGTTGTGTCGTAATTGCAAAGGACCATCGATATGTATGGTATATATGCAAGTATGTATGAAGTTTATATCTGTACAAAAAACGGATACTTCAGGGTCATCATGATTTTCTTATTTCCGTTATGTTTGCTTCTTCAGAAAATTATCTTTGTTAACCTTTGCCATCTGGCGTCAAGCGGTCTTGTCAATCAGAACTATTACAACAGAAATGTAACTTTATTTTTACAAAGTAAATTCGCAATGGAATATATATTTATGTACAATAAAGGAATAAATAGAAATGTTGAATTGTGCAAACCGCAGCAAATGCGTGCAGTTTTTATCGCAATGTTGTTTTCTTATTTATAAATAGAGCTGAGAGAATGTCTACCTTTCCCGATGCTTCAAAATACATTCTAAACTAAAGGTATAAATACACCAAATGCTTACACACTTGTGCATCGTCTAAATTCTTAATTAGCTCTAAATAGCGAATTCCCCCAAAGTGTGTAATTAAATACCATTTCTATTTCGGTTTTTTTGATTCCCTAACGCTTTCTTTATTTCTTTTTTTTTCTCTTGAACGAATTGAAAGTTTTTATCAGCGTATTGAAAAGTCATTAATCAATTGAAAAATTGGGTTTGTTACTTCAGAGGTGAGTGAGGGGCTTGTGTGTTTGTGTTGTTTATGTTAGGCCCAGCAGGTGGCCGAAAACATAAGTAACCAATAATCAAATCGTTTATTTATGTATTTACACAATTTGTTACAGTTATTGTTGGTTTTTGACTGTATTCAATTTTAAAATTTCCCTTCGTTATAAATAGCTTTAGCTTAACGTTAAAAAAAAAGAGAATACATAGATTTGCAACAGACTTCAACTTGCCGTGATGAGGCACTTTTTGTATCGAAGATTTTTACCCGCTCGCCGATAGCAGAGATATACATATGTGATGCTAGGTAAACGATGGATTTTTTTTTTATATCGTTGTCAACTAACCTTAACTTTTTAACCACATAAACTAATAAGCTATAGTTTAATTTCTTCGGCTATTTTAAAGTGATACTACTGAGGCATAAATTGTTAATTCAAGGCAGCTATTGCAATTCAACAGTCAAAAAAATTTTCAATACATTTTTTTGGTTACTTTCTGAATTACTTTGAAGAATGGAATTGGAAGCAAAAATTTTATTTTTCCATTCCTTTCAAATTGAATTGAAAAAATGTTTTCACATTTTCATTCCTTTCAAAGGAATTGGAAAAACCCAATTACATTACTAGCACGTAATTAATTCCTTGTAATGGAATTTAAAAACAAAAAAAAATACTTTTAAAATTACTCCTAAGTAATTGAAAAAGTAATCAATTCGTTTGCTGTGGACTGAAGGAATTGATTACTAATTACAATACCTTGTAATTTCTAATTGAGAATAATATAATTCCTAAGGGAATCATTACAGCCCAGCTCTGTTTAACAGGTTCTATGTATGGTACTCGTATGGATTAGTTTTGTATTTTGTGAAAAAAAAGAGCAATCGAATATTTTTAACAAATCTACAGCTGGACGTAATAGTTTAGAAAACTTGTTGCTCGCCTACACGTTCTCTAGCTCAATCCATCTACATACATACATACAATACATACACATGTACATACATAACATTTAAGATATTCAAAAGCGTTTTGGCCATATTTGCACATTGCGTTGATTTCGCAAAGCAGCGACTTTAAAACACACATACATATGTACATACTCACTTACACCTACAAACTATATTAAGCGGTTACTCTATTAGACTGAGCACACTTCGAGTTCGATCAATTGCTTTCAGCGACAACAGTGCATATACATACATACATATGTAGTATGCATGTAAATACCCTGCAGGGAAAGCTACAAGTTGTGAGACAATTTTTTTTCCTTTTTAACCGACTTCAAAAAAGGAGAAGGTTATCATTTCGTCGGTATATATTTTTTTTATGTATATTACCGCATAACTTTGAACCACATCAACCGATGTCGATAATTTTTTTCTATCGAAAAGGTAGTGTCTCCGAGGTGCTACAAATTTGGTTTAGATCCGATCATTGGATCATGAAGAAATTAACGGTAAAACTAAATATAAATTTTTATATGAGAATTGAAGTCCGTTTTTTTTATTAGAAATTTACTTGTCTTTAATTAAGGTTTTTATTGTAATTTTAGTTTTTATGGTGCGGATAAATATTTATTTACAAATTATTATTTATATTTAAATTGAAATGAAATAAATTGGTTTAGATTTTTCGAATTAAATCAAAGCGGATTCTTCATTCGAAGCCACAGCCGATATTTTTAAGGAAAAGCAATAATTGAGTTTTATTTTCGGCTTTGACAATGAAAAGTCAGATGTCATCGCTTAAGCTTGCACCAGTTATTGAACTTGTATTTTTACTGATTGCTTTGGGTTTTCACTGCTGGGTAGAGTATACTCGCACTGTGATATGTGTATGTATGTATGTATGCGCGCGTGGGCTTTCTGAAACAAAATGATTCAAGCCAATGCATAAATTTTCTAAGCATTGAAAACGCAATGAGCTGTAACATGGGCCTGGCAATTATCGTCAATCGCCTCAAAAAATGCACATACATATGTATGTACGAATGTAGGTATGTACTATGAATGTATGTATACATACATATGTGGACATTTACTATTAAACTTAAAGATATGAAATACATCTACGAATCTATAAATTCAAGCTTTTCTTATATGTAAATCGCTTAGTCGCTTAGCACTTCCATGCGATCTGTCTAACATGCATACAAATCTACATATATGTATATATTTTCAGTATGCACGTACATGACTGTGTGTGTGCGTGTGTGAGCATTGACATAAAGTGTTTACTCAGCAAAATGCTCGCAAAAGCGGCCTTGACAATCAAATTGATTTTTTTAGAGACTTTAGCACTTTGTCGCGCCATTCAATGCCGACAACAGCGGCCGCCCTTTTATGGTAATTTGAAATAGGAAATCAACTCAAAAGGAATTAATTTCAGGCATTCTTTAGTGGGTGCTTAAGCGCAACAACATGTGTGCCCCACTTACCCAACATTCGAAGATTGGGGGCCATCGCACAGCAGGAAAGTGTGATCATTCAGTTGGCTCAGATACCATAAATATAGGTATTTATATATATGTAAATATATATATATATAGGTGCATATGTACATACATTAGGGTGGTCGTTAAATGTAGGAAGCAAATTTGTATATACGATTTCATAAGCGTCAACCCCTACGGCGATGCTACTATAGTCGAGGATATCACATAAATTTTAGTCCCGATTGGAGATGGAGTGTCGCACAGGGGGCAAATTTCAGATTACCCTATGAAGACGTCTAAACGGACTCCAATCGAGACCAAAATTTATATGTGATATCTTCGACTATGGTAGTATTGATTTTGGGTATTAGATGAAAAAAATAATAATTTTAATTTTTTGAGTCTCTAAAGAAGAATCTGAATCATGTCCCCCGTGCGACACGCCTTAATCGTCTCCAGTCGGTAACAAAATTTATATGTGATATCTGTGACCGTGGTATTACCAATTGAGGGGGCGCGACTGAAAAATATTGCTCATTCGATTTTTTAAGGACCACCCTAATGTATATACATATATACAAATTAACATAATGGTTTCTTTAAACTCTCATACAATTTTAATTGGACGTTTATGGGTGGATCTGTATGGGGAAAGATCAAAATTTGGCAATTTGCATTGATATTTTATATGTATGTATGTATTTGTACGCATGTATGTACATATGTATGTGCGCACGTAACGTCAGCTTAATTACTACTTAAAAATACGAAATTATTCGTATCTGTTGGAAATGTGTTTTCAAAAACACTCCCAAAATAGAGATTTTCCCAACCCAACGGAAACTAATTTTTGACTGTCAAAGTTTCTTTTAAATCAATAAAACCAATTGTGTCTTAATTTCCCTGTATTTCTTTACGTAAATAACAATCCTTCATCTCGTTTGTCGCTCGTATGCTGAAAGAATGACATAACTAAAGACCCAAATACCTATATGAGTTGATCAAACTTTGATAGCGTTTTCCCACAAAATTAAAATTTTGAATTATTCCCTATTATTAATCGATCGATATAAATATGTACATATAAATATATACATATCTACACACATACATATTTTTTAATATTTTTTTTAGGTCACTTCACACCTCTTGTGCTTTAAATACCGGTTACCTGTAACCAAATGTATCTGTAAATCATACTATCGTCATAAATTATTTAAAAAAAAACCATTTAGGCTTTTGCTTATGAGATTTAACGAATAGCCAGATACAAGCAACCGGCCATTTAAGCCATTTAAGCACAAGAGATTGTGAAAAGTGACTTATGCCACTTTCAAAATAAGCAGCTCATATACATATGTATGTATGTATACATATCTTACCTCAGCGCCAAAACCTCAACACCACGCATTCTTTTAATTATGGAGACATCGCTGAGATCACTTCCCCTGCAAATAGAAAACAAAACAATCACCGAAGTGTACAATTAAAACTTGTTTATTTTTTCGTTTTAAAATTTATCTTTAAGCCATTAAGTCAGCTTGCATAAATACATATCGTCAGCTTAGAACGAAAAGTTTCCAAGTCCACTTTTTCTGAAAAATTATATTTGTGGAATTCAATTCGAAGGCAGTTATTTAAGATTGGAATACGCGAAATTTTGTAATACAGTTTTCACAAAATACGTGCTTGCAGAAAATCAGTTTGGGTTTTGATTTGAAGGGTAAAATTTAAAAAAAAAAAAATCAACTTAGTAACTTTTCACTTTAAGCTAACGATATGTACATGCAAGTAGATGGGTTCAAACGACTTTATATCTGTCACGTCCGGAATCTCATTTTAATTTAAAATAAAACCAACAACGAATTGATTCTCATTAGATATGAATTGGTTGTAATGGTCCTTAATTTGAATTTATTCAAAAAATGTTTAAGAAAGGAGAACCTCGCAGGATTCGCAGAGTTTTGCTTAAGTATTTTTACATTTGCTCTAAAGCCACTTCTGTTTTTGTCACGTCCGATATGACCTCCTATTCATCGATTTTCCCGACACCAGTGTTTCAGGCGCACCTAATTTTTTTGTCAACCAAAGGACGATATAAAAGCCACACAACGGCAAATTTTTTTTTATAAGTGACTTCCGTTTTCATATGATTTATTTAACTCTATTTAAAGGCGCACGAATGTCTCGTCCGACATCATGGAAACACCCCATGAACCAAAAAGACAAGATCACGCGGGCAGGAGACTAGCCCGTTAGAATCGCATTTAGGAAAAAAGTTGAACGATTTTGACATTAGCCGTTTATTTACATTTCTTCGTTGTTTACAATTTGATGGTGGCTTTTTACTGCAATTTTCTTCATTTTCGCTTGTGACAACGTGTGTACACATAAGATAAAGAATAATTTAACACAACGGCACGATTTATAGAAGAATTTGCATAATAAAAATGATTTTTCATGCGTTCAACAATTTCACGGTTTTCTCCGTTCTCTTCGTTGTTTACTTCTTACAACAAAGATGGCGTCGAGATTTCGGCAGCTAGAAAATAACTTTTTTCGTTCTTTCCTTCCCGCGTGATCTTGTGTCTTTCGTTCATGGAAACACCCATATGTAACTAGTAGGGCATTCAATCCCGGAATCCAGAATTATTTTCTATGTAAAATTTCAAATATAGATAATTATTTAGGTACAAAAAGGCATACATATGTAATTATTTAGACCTCTTTATAAAGACCAAGTTTAACCTTTTAGGTTGTATTATATACATATGTATGTAAGTTAAAATTATAGCACGATTCATTTAGTTCTACCAGTGTAGTTGCCATCAAGCGAAAACAAGAAGCGAAACTCGAAGACGGCGAAACGGCGCAAGCGCATAGCTGCACATAAAAAAAAATCCACATTTTTCAGCTTCTGTCGCAACGGGCGTTGCATTCTTACGAGGACTTGAAGACAAACCTGTTTTATAGACACATACTTGTATACATACACACTTTCATACATACATATGTACATATGTATGTGTATGAAACTAATTTATCTGTATGTAACCATGGTATGCCTTTCCCAGTGCCCATTTTTACTAAGTACTACATATCTATTCATGTACATACATGCATACATATTCATGTATGGGTTAAGCGAGTGTGTCACGCTTGGAAAAACGGCAATGGGTTAAGTGGAAAGCGCTTGTTAGCTGATGCGAACGCTCTACATTTACTCCAAAGCTTAAAGATGGGAAAATTACTTGAACCAGAAACTACATACATACATACATATGTATGTACATGTATACGTGCATATGTACATATCGATGTATATACACACATACTATGTACAAACATATGTACAGTACAAGTCCAAAAAGTAGCTCTGCCAAAGTAGAGCTTCATTGCAGATGCGCTTAAAACTTAGTATTCGAAATAGAAACTATTTAGATACATACATACAAAAGTTACACTATGACATCTATAATTGTTACTCTAATGCGGTGTTTACATGAGCCGATTTTACGGGCAAATTTTAGTTGAAACCAACAATCACCTGGTGTGAACGAACGGCCCTTCAACTAATCGCCTCCAAAATTGCCGCATGTAAACAGCGTATAATTCTTCAGTGATTGGTATGTATGTAGTTCCAACCATTCTTTCGTTAGGATTTTTGGCGAGATGTTGGCGAGATGTATGTGCACTGAATTTAATAAAAATGAATTTTAATAAAAATTTTTGTTTTGTATTGGTAATAAACTATGTATGAAAAAACATCTGTGAAGTGCAGAATTAAAGCGTATTGGAACCGCTAAACAAATATCTATTTAAAGCAGCGATGAGCAGAGAGAGCTTTTACTCTTCACGCGCCAATACAAAATGTAAAGGAAGCTTAAAAGAGCTTTGCCCGCGGGCAAGACAGTGCCCCATCAGTGATTTAAAGTAAACAAACCCCCCGCCGCATACGCTTTTCTATATGTAGTTCCGAACCAGTTCTAAATTCGTCACCTTTGGTATATGTATGTAGATTTCTAATGAAATTTTTTTTTTTTATTGTTTGCGAGTTATTACATTTTCTCTTACTATTTTGGATTTGCGTAGCACTGAACAGAGTTACAGAGAGTTACGGTTAAAATAAAACAGGTAGTTCGATCTTTTCGAAAACGTTGCATTTCTAATGGTTATTACTTCTTGCATTAAAATATATTTTTTTTTAGAAAACGTTTAAACTTTTCACTCTTAGCAAGTGATATGTAGTCTTAAAAAGTAAAATAAATTAAATAGTTTTTAAAACGTTTCGCATTTCGCCGTTTTCGAACTGTTACTAGGAACTGGTTCGTTTTTCCCTATAAAGTTCTAGTACGGAACTAAAAACTTGGTTTACTAGTTTGGCTTTTTCCTGCAGGGTACGCTATACATTAGTATGCAGTAACTTCTGTTTAAATTCCACTAAGAAATTACTTGCATTAATATTTACTGCATACATATGTACATATGTAATGTGTTTATTTACTAGTAAATTGCATGTATAAGAGCTGGGAAAATTGTATGTTCGTATGGCACGCAACGCGACAACAAGCAACAACCATTAAAAGATCCATCTCAACAAAAAAAAATATATAGAAATAATACAAAAATTAGATTTCCACCTTGAAACTCATTCGTGCTAAGGAGAAAGTTCGAAGACAAAAGCCAATGTAAGCATGTATGTGCATATATATGTACATATGTATGAAAATAAGTACCACAAATGCACTCTGACCTAAGGCTTCGAGTTAAACTCTGCCGTCAACTGTTAATGACTTCTTTTTGAATTATAATCTACATATGTATGTAATTACTTTTTAGACTGTATTTCAAATAAATATAAATAAATAAATATATTTAATACAAGTAATTTTTAAGCAAAAGCCAAAACCGATTTCTCGTATAAAAACTTAAGAATACCGTTAATTATTCAGGATTCAATGATCTAATCTAAACCATTATTAATTAATACGAGACACCCTCTTTCTTCTAAAAAAATAACTATAGAAATCGGTTAACGTGGTCCAAAGTTATGCGGTAACATATATACAAAAAAAAACAAATACAGTGATACCCGCTTAAGTAACCCCCGCTTAAGTAACTAACCCGCTTAAGTAACCACCATTTTTGGGCAATGTGAATTTTTGAATGTAATCTGAAGAAAACAATTTTTATGGCCTTGAATATGAAGAAAAAAATGCAATCTGAAGAAGTTAACAAAAAGATGTTACTAGATCAATAATTATGTTCGCTTCTTCGGGTTCTTTTAAGTACCCAACCCGCCTAAGTACCTCAAAAAGCTGACAAATATCGTAGTTTCAACTTTCTCTAAACTACCTAAAAATGTGTAACAGTCTTATTTATTGTTAATAGATTGTTGCAAGTAAATATTAACTTGGAGTAAATGAGTGTACTCAGTTATTGAAATAACGAAGTTTTCGTATATCGCAAATTTACCGTTGTACGGGAAAAGGGTGTAATTTTCGACGGATTTGAATAATTTTCAACGAATTTGGTAGAAATTGATAAATCGGATATCGATATACACATTTGTGATCATAAGTGGATGGCGCCACGCCCAAACTCCAAAAATTCTAATTCTAATTTTATGCCAAGTGTTTATTGCGACAGTCGCTTTTAAGTCAATTAGCTTCAGTAGTTACTGATTTATCGCAATTTTCGTTTTTCAGTAAATTACATAACGGTAATTAGAGGTGGGCGTGGTTATTGCCCGATTTCTAAGACTAGATTGACCACCCTAAGAAAGGCTCGTATCGAGTTTGGTAAGGATTGGTGAAGCGGCTACTGAGATACAGTATTTCATCATAAGTGGGCGGGGTTACGCCCATTTTCCAAAAAACTTCATAATAATATTTTTTTTTGCACTAAAATTCTACTTCACATACTAATTTTCAACAATTTGGACTCATTAATTACAGAAATATCGTAGTTTTTTGCATTTTTCGAAAATACAGTTATATGAGAAGGGCCGTTTTTCGCGTTTTTTTGTAAGTGGAAAGTGGGCGTAATTTTAGTCCGATTTCGAAAATATTCAATATATACATAGCTTTTTTATGTCAAGGTCAATAATTGTACTAAATGTGTGTGTGCTTTTATGAGCCTTAAAAACAAATATTCTTTATAATTCTCATTATTAATAAACTTTAACTTGTAGGTGAACTTTGTTTCTTTTGTTCAACTCAGAATTTATGACACCAAAAGAGTCCGAAATGAGTCAGTCTGGTTGACTGGTTTCAAAATCAATTTTATTTATGTAACAAAAGAAATACTAATTTTAGACTCATAAATTCTGAGCACTCAGAAATTGTTTAAATAGATCTTTTTACAGACATTTTTTCAGTTTTCATATATATGTATATATACATATGTACATATATCACTAACTTAGAGTGAAAAGTTGTTAGGTCCCATTTTAAAAATGATAACCATTTTCTTCAAGTATTTCGTAAAACTTTGAATACAACATTTTGGCTGTTTAAAGTAAAGCAAGACTCCATATGAATCAGAGGGATTCGATCTTTATTAAAAGATGTCGTACTATTTTTGGCCTTATCGGATTTTCGGTGCTTCTTTTGGACTTAGCACATTTAACTTTCATTGAATATGAACGAGAATAAATAAGAGAAGTAGCTTTATCCTTTTTTTAATTTTGAAATTTTCGTGGATGTCTTTACTTTGTACGTAGAAATAAAAGGGTTCACATAGAGTGCTACTATTATTTTGCGCACAGCTATACATGCAGAGGCTGCACATACATATTTGTATTGATTTAGATTTTAGTTCGAGGTCAACGCCATTCGAAGGATTTGGCCAAGCGTAACTACTACACATTTTTGTTTGCGACCGATTTACATATTTACATGTATGTGATACTCAATATTTGTATGTACATACGTGTTTATTTATGTATGTAAATATGTACTGCATTATACATACATATGTACATATGTATGTACATATTATGTATTCACTAGGGCGGGTGTCAACAGTGCAAAGTAATTAAATCTAAAACAAACAGATATATGTAGATATGTACATGCAACGACAAACACTGAAATGCAGTTGCAATTGCCGCTTCAGTGGACAATGGATAAAGCGCAACAGACCACAGCGCGGGCGTTCATAATAAAATGGGCAGTGTTGACATAAAGACTCTGCTGGACAGAAGGCAATGACACCGTCTGTTAGATGTCGCAAACCAGCGTACAATAGAGATACATACATACATACATACATACGTACAACCATAAGAACGTTGATAATAATGCAATTGAATCAGCAATCAAAGAAACAACAACAAACATTGGTTTAATGTGCTCAAATAAGATTGCCTACAAGTTTTTTGATACATACAAATATACCCAGTAGAAAAAAGAAGAGGTAAAAAGCAATTACAGAGTGGCCGTCTCTGGAATGTAGAGGACCTTACCATCTGCATGATTTCCTTAATTATTTTTTATATGAAACGGGCCCAATTGGAAGGCATTGCGTTTCCGTTTACTGGAGAACAGCTCAAAGAAGGGCGTATTTTTTGTGCGTAACACTTCACAGATGCTTTTTCGGTTTATATGGGTAAAGAAAAACCAATAACTAAAATGAAAAATTATATGTTGGCTCAAACGAAATCCTTATCAATTACCAAGTTGCCTTGGTTTACAATATTTCTCGTAGCAGCTGGAATGGCATTCCAAATACGTATAGCGTTTACGAAGAACAGCCTTGTAGACATTACATAAATAAAAATTGGTACAATTAAATTTCCAGATAGATTTACTAAAAATGAGTTTGTCATACAGATACGAAGGTGTTTTGGTTTAAATGAGATGGAATAAGAAAATAACGGTTCTAAAATTTTCTGGCATTTGAAAATATCACAACCTAAGAGCTGAGATCTCCATGACGATATGTGATCATATTTACGTAGCCCATAGACATATCGCGTTATGTGATTGAATTTTCTTGGGAGGAAATGTAAACTGTTCACCCAAAACTTTACAGATATTCGAAAAAATACTGTCGTTTAGTTGGTACCTCGGTGCCTGCTGAGCGCCTTTTTTCAAAAACTTGTGCTACAGCCGCGATTGCCATCAAAACCCTTATCACCCGGTACCAAGCAAAGGGCTACCCTTATGCTTAAATAATAACTAATTATCGCCGCTAAAAATACTCGTTTTTTTATTTACTGCTAAGTAACAAGAGAATTAGAGATTTTTTATAGAAAAGTGTTTTTGTGAATACTCACTGTAAAAA
This sequence comes from Rhagoletis pomonella, assembly GCF_013731165.1. Classification (NCBI taxonomy): domain Eukaryota; kingdom Metazoa; phylum Arthropoda; class Insecta; order Diptera; family Tephritidae; genus Rhagoletis; species Rhagoletis pomonella. Next base: position 18,131,876 of record NW_023458566.1, read on the forward strand.
AAGAGCCATTAAAATTTCGATTAATCGATTATTTCTCAATAATTGCAATTAATTGCAATTAATTTTTTTGGCTTGTGATTAATCATATGATTAATTAATCGATAATTTTTTTTTGCCATCCCTAATCGCAATGGAACCGAGCGGATGATGTGTAGTTTTGACGCCACTAACTAAAAAAGTTTGAGAACTAACTGAAGTATATTTTTTTCGCGTTATCGCAACAGCTGCTGTGGCCGAATGGCCGTGTTCTTGGTCACGGGTTCAAAACCTGTGGCATGGAATTTAATTTTTTTTTTTTTATTCTATTTATGTATATATTAGATACATCTATGTTTATAGTTTCGTAAAACGACACGTGACACATTACTTTCGTATGACAACGCTGTAGAGAAACTCTTGCATCTTTTCGTGCGTAGGTTAAAGAGGCTATCCATTACTTTTTGCATTCCCAAATATTACCTTTTTCCAGTGGGTTCATATGTATGTAAATATGTGTATAAGTATACTTATATGTGCATGAGAAATTTAATGAAATGAAAAATTCAGAACTATGTGTTATGTATGTACTAGAGATGGGCAAAACAAGTGATTTTCTACGTGACACGTCATGTCACGGTTGATGCAGAAATGTTCTAAGAGCATCCAGATGCATTTCTACATCAAAATTAAAATTTAAAAAAATTTCGCTTCCATCTTTTTGACGGTCAGGGCTCAAATATATGTGTATTCTCAACCAAAATCAAATCGTAAGCTACTACTGTTTAAGCTATTTACCGTATTCACTTTTGACGCATTCAAAGATACAACAGATGAATCTGCAGAAACAGTTTTTGAAGTCATTAATTAATGCGGAAATATAGATTTAATTGACAAAATCAGAAAATAAAAGTTGTGACGGTGTTTTAAAATTTTGGGAGGAAGTTAAAGATTTTCCACCCCTTAGAAGGCTTTCAAGACAAATTTTTAACATACCAGCTAGCTCAGCAACTATTGAAAGAGTTTTTTCTGTGTCGGGCAGAATTCTAAAAGAAAGACTTACACGATTGGTGAAAACCTTGACAAAACAATATTTTTAAACAAAAACAGTTTAAAATTACATTGAACATACATCATTGATATAACCGATACTGTACATACATATCAGGGAGGCCAACTCGTGGGGAGTTGCCCCGATTTGCGGGGAATTTCAGTTTGCGTAGGGAATCGGGAAATGGACCGTTTTTGTGCGGAATTTCGGTTCGTTCAATTCTAGTATAACAAAGTTTCAAATGGCTAAAAATTACCGTTGATTTTTTAGAATTTTCCTTGCATTTGCTTTCATATAGCGAATGAACATAACATAATTTTTATATGGAATAAAACAACGCAACAACTTAGGAAAAAATCCTAAAACGGAAATTTGTAGCCATTTAAAACTTGCACTTTCTTATTCTAGAATTGACAAAGCTGCATACTCAAAATATTTACAGAAACTCCAGTTAAAAAGCTCGAAATTTTTACGAAAGCTTGTTGAATTTTTTTCAAATATTGCACAAAGTCTGAAACTTGGATTTATACAGTTTTTGTTAAAGAATAAACTATATTTTTATAAAAAAAAAATAACGCAAATTAAATAACAAAAAATAATAATAATTGATGGAAGTAAATATTTTCGACCACTGTATGTACATATGTAAATATTATCTACATACATAAATATTTTTTATTCTTTATTTGTTAACTACCTTTGTAAAAGTTTGGTTTGGTTTATCAACACATAGATTAATTTCGATTAAAAATATAAAAAAGAAAGACCAGGAATATATCAAAATACATAATTTTTTGTATGTATATTTACTTACCAGCAGTTGAGTTTTTTGATGGACCCCAAATCGGATTGCTTTGAGCGGGCAATGACCATTTCCTCGGTGAGACGCGTCATTGTGTTTTGTTTTGACGGTTGCACAGCTTTTGTGATATTTAGTAATTTTCTTAAAATCTATTTGTTTTCCTTTTATTTGTTAATATCTTTGTATGTATGTATGTACATATGTATGTACATATATTTTCGTTTTTGTTGTTTACCGTCCTTTTTTATTGCTGCAACAAAATAAGCAAATAGAAAAACACTTCAATTCCACTTCATTCGTGTACCTACTGAAAATCCGTTTCGCAAGCGCTGGAGGCTAAGCCCAATTGCACAAGTTAAATGCACAAAAACAACAAATGTAATGAAAAATGCCAACAGGTTTTTGCCGTAACTCTTTACTTTTTTGATTATCTTTTTTCTGATGGCAAACGCGTGCAGCGACGGCATTTCTTTACATACATATTTTCTGCACTCTTATGTATGTACATATGTATGTATGTACATATATACATATGTATGTATGTACATGTACATATGGTATATACATACACGCATTTGATTACATATTAACGCGTTGATTTTTGCAGAAAATGCCCATCTGCAACTGTTGCAACAACTTATGCTCCCTTTCCCCATCGTCTGCGCTACTCTGACGTTTATTATCAGAAATGTATTTACTTTACTTTTTATTTTTGTAATAAATTAACTATCTACTTTGTTTATTTTTCTCAAAACCGAATTTCTACTTCAGCTTGACCACCTACATGCATGACAACATACAGCTCTGATTGTTCAGCAAAAAAAGTACCGTTTTGAATGCAGTTAAAGACTTGTTCTCATAGCTTCTGTATTTAAACAAATTTTATGGAAGGTAAAGCTTTTCCTCCCATAGTAGACCCGCAAGTAGACGTCAAATTTATTTTCCTACAGGCTAATGCGTGTGTGCATATTCATACATACATACATATGTACATATTTATGTCGGTACAAATTTAAGAATGCAGCAGCAGCATCTATGTAGTACCTACAATAGCAGAGCATATCTGACAGGTGCCAATCATACCACACATGTTTGCCAACACGAAACCTTTTTTAACTAATCACCCCCACCGAAATCCGCTTTTGATATTGAAACTATTTTCCACACAGTCTTTTAACTACGATATTTAATTTAAACAACGTCATCGATTTTTTCGCATTTCCCGGATCCGCCTTTCAATTTTTCTCTCCCTTTTCTTTCATTCAAAGGCATTGAGCACCATTCACCACTTTTCACTATTTTACTTCATTTAAACAGCTTTTGCAAATATGTATGAGCAATTTTTGTATTATTTTAACTTCTTTTTACGAATGTTTACGAGTTTTTCACAGTGAATTTTGGGAATTAATGAGAGTTGTTTTTTTTGATGGGAAAGAATTTTTTACAATTATGTTTTTCACAAATTTTCTTCGATTCGCTTTTAACAGCAAGTGTGTGCCTTTGCTCACATCATCGCCAGAGAACATTAACGTCAACGTCAACGTCAACGTCGCTGTCGTTGTCGACGTCGACGTCGTAATAGCCATTCTCGTTGTTGTTGTTGGCGTTTGCTTAGTCTCTCGTCATCATTACCGTGTGTGCGGTTTTTCACTTCTTGGCTCGTGCTCAGAGGTAATTAGGTACTTACTCTTATTGTACACGCGTTCATGTATTTAATTTCAGTTAAGTATTTACAACTTTAGTTGCGTACTCGTACGTATGATTCTTTACTATATTTAGCAATTTACCGTCTTGGCCGTTGATACTCGTAGAGTGATGCGTTACGAACGCTTAATGACACTTCAACGTAATACAAACTTTTGTGTATATGTATTTCCGTTTATTCCTTGTTATTGTTTTTTTTCGGCCACTCACATCGCTCGTTACTCGCTTCCGTAGTTGACCATGCACGCGCCGCGTTTGTGTTGAGACTGGCAGCGCCAACTAACAGTTGCTGCTGTGTAAGCTAGGCGCTCCATCGGAATGTGTGCTCCACACGCTCGCGCGCGGTGGCTTTCGTTGGTGTTTACGTGAGCTTTTTTTGAGGCGAATTCATCTTTTGTTTTGCTCCAGTGCGTCCATGAGTGCGGGGGAGGAAATGGGGGAGCCGGCGGCCGAATTGCCAGGCAAAGTTAAATGTGACAGATATCGGTGTTTTGTGATAAATAAAAAGCTGGCGATGGAAAGAAAAATTTATGGTTAAAATGCTTAAACAATAATTCTAATGCCATTAGATTTTTAACGTTTTTGTAGTATGATTACTTATTTCACGAAAAAGATTGTAATTATTTTATTCACGTGTCTGTGTTTATACGAAAACTGTTAAATGCAATATGCATGTTTTCTTATTAACTTGGAATAATTCCACTGGGAAAATAGGTAAGCGCCTTACGAGGTAATCCACATTTCTTTCAGCTTTTAGTACCAAAAATGTCAAAAGGCACAAAATGAACAGCTCCCTCTCTTTCAAAAACACTCCAATTTATAACTGACATCAAAAAAGGAGGAGATTATCAATTCGTCGGATTATTTTTTTATATTTATTAATGTTACCACGTAACTTTGGACCGTTAACTGTTTTCTATACCGCCTGCCAAAAAAAAAAAATATTAAATATCAACGCAAATCCTTAGCCACTTCAAATTTGTATACTGAAAATTGAATGGGCTATGAAAAAAATCGTAATCGTATCATTTATAACAAATCATATGTAATAGTCTTAAAATTTTAACTAATATATGTAACTTAACTTATATATTCTGTTCTCTATCTCACTACACCTTTTTAAAACGAAACAAATTTTTACCTTTTATCAAAACCGTAATTATTTTTCATTAATAATCTTTACTGCAATTTAATGAATTTTTTTTTCTGTCAGTTTCCATGTTAAATTAAAATAAAAAAAAATCATATTTCACTTACTAATTGTTTTCGTGAAACTGGCTATTCGAAATTTTTGTGGTAGAAATCATAACAAATTTGCTTTTTGTGCTTTTATTTATTTTTATTTATGTGCGATTTATTCAAATTTATTTAAAAGTTTTTTTTTTGTAGGAAGATACAGAGTTTTAGGAGATCGAATCCATTTTCCAATTTCCAATGTCGATTTTCTAGTGAACCTCAATTGGAGGACCAACCCACTCTCAAACAAAAGGGCACATTTGTGGTATGCAAAATAATCTGAGTTACCCACTTGAGAAAAACATGGATAACAATTTGAATTTGAGCATTATTAAACTTTTTATCAAACCATGGAAGAAATGAGGGTCAAGAATTTTGCATAGATTAGGAAAAAATTGGAAAAAATTTTGCTTTGACCATTTTGGGAAGCCAAATAAATAAAATAAAAAATAAAGTTTATCCGAGTGTATTTCTGCCATGAAAAACAAGTGTTCATAGAAATACCATCGCATTTCATAGTCGGCGTAAAACTGTAGGATCCCTCTCCTTTGTGCGACAACATCAAGGCGCACGCCACAATTCGGATCGCCAATCCATTATTATTATTATTAAATGCGTAATTTTCACCAAGATCTGCTGAACTGAGAACCCCCGATTTCAAATTCGTAGATGCTTAGATCCTTATTTTCAATGTATACTTGACCGAAAAAAATATTTTCTAATCGAAAATTTATTTAAGATTTTTGCAAAAGTTTCAAAAATTTACATTCAATTACACAGTGAAACTCGGTAAAGCCTAAAACAAATCATATTACCTAACACCAATGCGGCCTGGTCGGCCAAGCGACGATGAAAGTTGTTTGTAACCTAGGAAACTTCATTAACATGAATGCAAGCGTCAAAGGCTTCACAGTCCTGTGGTCAAAGGAATAAAAATAAACAATAACAACCAGCCTTAGAGAAAGTACTTTCTCAAAAAAAAAAAATATTTGCTTCAAGTGTCTTCATCAGTTTTAATAAATATTGTTTTAAAGAAAAACACAAAAATACTTCAATTTTATTAACTGCAATACGTTTATATTTTGCTAGTTGATTCCATTTATCATCGTATATTAGTAAAAACAAAATTGTGTATCACAACAGCCGACGGACGTATACGTAACCTAAATGGTCTCACCGAGAAAGTCAACATCTGCATTGAGCCTCATTCCAGAGGAACGTGGCAAACTGCTGCCGTAAGTCCCTTCGCTTAGCATTGTAATTATTTTAGTGGTACACACACATACACATTTGCTTTTTCTACACAGGGTGTCTACAAAGAGCTGTGAGAGCCTTTACTCGAATACGTCCAGTTCGAAAAGTTCAATTAATAACTTATATCGGCGCAAGCAAAACGCCGGCAATGTCGGCGGTGCAGGTGGAAACATGGGCCGCCACTCTACACTGATACCCGCCACAACAGAAGTGCGCCAACGCGTATTATCCGCTCGCCGTCTACGCATGAAAACATTTCAAAATCAGTTGGCCGATGCACAGCAAACAATTGCGGTAAAATATTTAGCCATTCATATCGAATATATGTATATGTATCTCTAACGGTATCGTTTGTAGGATCTCGCACATGAAAATCGTATCCTACGCACGTTACATAAGCGCCAGGACTCCGCCTTGGCCAAATATGAATCAACAAATGCCGAATTGCCGAAACTTTTACACTCCCACGCCGAAGAGTTGCGCGTGTGGCAGGCAAAGTACCGCCACCTACAGCAGATCAACAAGGAGCTCGAGCATAAACTCAAAGCAAAAGAGTCTATAATACTCACGCTTAGCGATCAAAACAAATACTATAGTCAACTCAATAAGGATAGGTGAGTGCGCTTGTGAGGATATACATACTATGTATGTACATATAGGAACTGACCAAGCAACACTGGGGCTTTAAATTGAGATATCCCGCGATCATAAATTTTACTTCTTAAACTTTCGATATACTACTTCTATATATATGGTCTCACTTAAGGTCGTTTTGGTTTTGGGGCAACCCAGTCTTTGAGAAAAGCTCGGGGAAAATGTGAAGACGCTGGCGGAAACTCAAAGACAACATATTGTTGACAGACGAAAACATATTGGGCCTTATGCATAAAAAGTGAGCTTAAGCTCAGACTCAACTTTTACACTAATGGAGTGAGCTTAAGCTAAAGAATTTGTACTGAAAAGCGAGTCGGAGCTTAAGCTCAATTTTTAGGGAAGGGGCCCAATATGTCCTAAACTCTCCAGCTATCTGAAATCCCGACGCTTTCTCACTTTACTTCTGAGAGACTTCCGGCACGTATTCCCAAATAAAGTGTTCAGCCGTAATTTGTATCAAGTAAAGTACAGGTAAAGCGCAAGAAACTCATACTTCAGTTGTCTGTTGTATGCAATCTGACCACCCATTCTGTTGACGCTTTAAGACTTGTCAGAAATCCGCCTAATACAGCGACTTTCATGCGCATTACACATCCTGACCTTTTAATTCGAGGTGATATCGTCTACTGTTCTTTGAATCAAGTTCGGGGGAAACTATTTGTTATCGTATTTCTTTACTTGTTCTCTGAGTGCCGCCGACAATATCAACTATCAAAGAGTTATAGTGCCGATTGCACAACACTGTAGATCCAGCAGAGCTCAATTGAGTCCTTATCGGCATAGGTTCTTTTGCATCTTCTTCAGCGCATCTATGCTAATTAATTTATCTTAAAAATATTTAAAGGAACCTTGAAGAAAGACAGCGTTTGTCCGAGAAGTTGGAAAAGCTTGAAACTCGTTTACAGGAGAAGGATAACGACATGAAGCTACTGGCACGTCGAGTTCAAATCGAGACCAAAAATTTCAAACAACAATTACTTACCGAACAAAAGCGAACAAAGGATGCTTTGATGAAGCTGGAAAAGGCTCGATTGGAGCTATCGGGATATCGAAAACTAGACGAATTAGGTGTAAGTTTGCAGTTGGCATTTGATTACTGCGCTTTCATTATATTCATATTTGTAGGATAAGTTTTCCACACTCAGCGTGGGACGACGTACAACGAACCCCACAGACGAATCACAATTGGAAAAAGATTTAGAGCGGATTCTGGCAGATGAGGTATTAGATGAAGATGAGAAAGATCTAGATGAAGATTTCGATCCCGGAAGTCAACGTTCAGCCAAAAGTCCAAATAATTTGACAGCCGAAAGCTCTCTGGGCTATGGAAATCGCAAAACAGCTTCGTCCCTCACAGTGGGTAAGTCGCGAAAGCAGCGACAGGAAGGCGGCGGCGGCCTAAGACCTGTAACAAAGCAGCAACAGTTAGCCCGACAGCAGTTGCTACAAGGATACCAAAGGAAAAAACAACAACAAAAGGATGATCCGGCGCATGAACATCTCGCCGCCATAACAGATTACGAGGTTGAATATGGAAACGATCACAACGGCGAGTTCCCGGGAGCTAGCGATCGCCGCCAGAGCAATCGAAGCGGCCGTAAATATGATAACACAGGGGACGGTGTTGAAGAGCTTGGCCAGGAGAACGGAGATTATGAGGGAGAGGAAGAGGAGGTCAATGGTAATTCCAGCCGAAAAGCGGACGGCGACGAAGTGGTATCACGTGGCACCTTTAACGCCGAGTATTTAGTAGAGGGAGAGGAAGAACAAGCACTGGAAAGCTTAAATGACGAGAACGGTGAAGATGATGATGATGAACGGGATGTTGTAAGTATTGTAAAATTAATTCCAAATCAAAATCAAGGGGTAATTTCTCACCCAGTAACCAGTCATGTAGGCGCTGGGCTCATTTGAGCTATACAAGGTTCCAGGGATTAGTAACATCCAGACGGCCACACCTAGTGGACTTAATGAGGGGCGAACTTGCGTTAGGGTGTTGTTCCACAGGTTTTGAGAAGGGTGATAGTTAGTTTTATTTACAAGTAAAGTCTTTCAGTCTAATAAACTTTGAGTATAAATCAATCTATAAGATAATAAATAATCACGTTAGATCGAACAATCTGAAGGATGCATTTCCGCATTTGCATAAAAAATGTATTTAGTTACGCTTTCTTTGCATTTCAGCGAAGATGTGAGATAAGTTTGTACTATCATGGTGACCATAAAAAATAAAAGTGCTTTATTTTTTTGACGCTCTTGACTTTTTAGCTTTTATTATGGCAAAAAACTACTGAAAAGTTGGTGAAAAAATATTAACATTTAGAGGTCTCGTGTGGAGCGTCAAAAAATAAGCACTTTTATTTTTTTATGGTCAGTCTACTGTACACCATGATAGTACAAACGACGTACATACATATTATAGAGAGGTCCTATCTCACATCCTCGCTGAAATGCAAACAAAGCGTAACTAACTAAATTTTTTATTGCATAAAACGATGTGGGGACTTAGAATTCGAATAAATGCATCATAATAAATCAAAAAGTGAATTTTGGATTTTTAGTTAGTTACGGCTTTGTGGGATAGGTCCATTCTATATAAAGGTAGCGATATATGTAGTTACCTATGAACAGGTAGTCTCTCAATCACTACTCTAGCCATGGAGCATTGCTCTCATGTCCAACGACAACGCTGGAAATAGTTCTCGAAATCTAGTCTCACCAGCTAACCATAGAGCAGGCCTCTCGAGCAGGGGGCAAAGTACAGTACAGTTTATTTATTTTTTTTCTAATACCCAAAATCGATACTACCATAGTCGAAGATATCACATATGAATTTTGGTCCCGACTGGAGTCGATCAAGACATCTTCATAGGGTAATCTGAATTTTTAACCCCGTGCGACACTCCTTAACCGTCTCCAATCGGGACCAAAATTTATATGTGATATCTGCGACTACAGGAGTATCGATTGGGTATTGGAAGAAAAAAAGTTAATTTTAAATTTTTAAATCTAATATTTGAGATCAAAAACGTCGCCTTGTTTTAAGAGAAATTTTTTCCTCTTTGTATAGTTATTATTTACGAGAAATATCTATATATCGTTTATTTCAAGACGAATATTATTTACGTCTTCTCATAATAATTATGTGGGACTTTCATTTTTTTTCGTTTCGTGGGACATTTATTTTAAGACGGAAATGATTTACGTATTTTCATAATAATTATATGCGACTTTTATTTTTCTCGTCTCTCGTAACGTTTGTTTCAAGACGACAGTAATTTACGTCCCACGTTTTCTCTTAATAGAATGGGTACATGTACTGCCGATTTCACGAAATTAAACGCAAATAGCTGCGAGTTCGATTATTGGAATTTAATTTGCCAACATCTGGCAACCCTTTATTTTGACACCACATTTTTGAAAATCGAACGAACGATACAGATTTGATGACATGAATGAACAATCGTGGCATTAAATATTTAACGCGTCGAATCTCCGAACTCAATTAAGAAGTTCATTCAATAAAACTCCCATAATTTGGAGAAGGCGTAAGTCATTTCCGTCTTGAAAAATAAACGTCCCATGAGACGAAAAAAATAAAAGTCCCACATAATTATTATGAGATGACGAAAATAATTTACATTTTAAAATAATCGTCCCGCGAGACGAAAGAAACTTTTCCATTGTTCACTAATAATTATAGAGCAATATTTAATTTTATTTCTTATAATCGTTATGGTCTCTGGCCTTAACCGTCTCCAATCGGGACCAAAATTTATATGTGATATCTTCGACTATAGTAGCAACGACTAAGGGGTTGAGGCTCAGGAAATCTGATGTAAAGATTTGCTTTCTACATTTAATGACCTCCCTAGTGTATGTATGTATGTATGTATATATGTAAGTATGTTTGTTAGGGGCAAATCCTGCAATCAATTTTTTATCAACTTCCCGATGAGCTAGAGACTTGAAACTTCAAAGTCGGTTCAGAATCCGACGACAATGCAATGCGAAAGTCAAGTTAATCCGATAGGTGGCGCAGGAGTCGAGATATTTGAAAACCCGTAGTTTCAGTTCGATTTGGTTCATATTTTGGAAGTATATTAACTACATGAAAAAGAAAAACTCTACTAAACAATTTTCCGATAGGTGGCGCAGAAGTCGCTATATTTGTAAACCAGTATTTATGAAAGCTTGCTTTAAACATATTAGTTTTTTACTATTAAGTTATTTTTGTAACAGGTAATCTCGCGAAAGGCAGGTCCGATTTTCATTAAATTGTATATATAAATAGCTTAAAGCCAGGTGGCGCTGGAGTCGAGTTTATACTTAAATCGCATGTATGACCTGATCTTGCTAATATTCCAAATATGTATTGGTAACACGAAGGGAAATATTTCGACGAAAATTGCTCGCCAGGTGGCGCTGAAGTCGAGTTATTACTAAAAATCGTATTTAGGATCCGATTTGCGTCATCAACGAGATATGTATATATTGGTAACGGTAGGGGCAATACTATTGCAAGAAAAGAGCCGCAAGGTGGTTAAGTGATTTGGAGACTCAAGGGATCACAGTCAAACAACCGTTAAATCAACCGCCAGAACCATTGCGGTCTTTGCTTTACGGCGACTAAAGGGTGTAAAGTAGAGCTCTAGATACCCGGGTATCGAGCAATGCGAGTAGCTCGATACTCGCTCGAAACTCGTTCATTGCTCAACTGCTCAAATGTTTGTTCAAAATTTTCGAGTTTTTGAACGATATCATAAACAAAAGAAAATTTGTAAATTGTATTTGTCAGGAGCTGCTTTCTAATTCAGGTTAAATAAATTATATTATTAAATACCAATGTAACAATCTTTGCATTATATATCAATAATTTGAAAAATTTAAAAAGTTGCTACCAAAAATGTCAATATAATAAAAAAAACATTGCTCAAATTACTCGAAAAAGCTCGAATTGCTCGAGCTCATGCTCGAAAATTTTCGAGTAATGAGCATTGAACAAGTGTGCGAGTACTCGCTGCTCATATACCCGGGCTGTTTGAAAATGTCCGAACAAAATCGAGAGCTCTAGTGTAAAGACAATTTTTGATGAATGACCATAAAATTTTAAACTTTTTTATCAGATTTTTGTATTCTCTTCCATACAATCCATGAACAAAATTAGTTTCTATGTACTTGTAAGGAAGAAAACGGGTGCTACAGTCAGCGAAAAAAATTGTCAAAAATCAGTGGTAGGGCACATCGTACAGTTTCCTAAGTAAAAGCAAGTCTTTTAGGTACCTACAGCCTGCCAGGAAAAACGGTAAGAAGATTTACTTTACTTATGGAACTGTACAATGGTAGGGCATACTCAAAAATATCTGATTAGAATGTTTGAAATTTTGATGACCATTTTTTAAAATTCGCTGAGTTTTGTAGAAAGCTTGCAACATTGATTTGTACGGTTTTTGTTATAGAATGAGCTATGTTTCAAATATAAATTAACGAAAAAGATTTATAACGGAAGGCATTTTGAATATCGTAGCTTGATGAGCATTTTGATTTCATTGTGGTTGTTTCGTTCCTTACTATTTTACATGAAATTTGTTTTTAACGTGTATATAATAACAGCCTTTATATTAACTTTTGATTTGTCATTCTAATTGTTTTGCATATGACATTAACAGGTCTGCCATACCGCCAAGAAAACTTCACACATGAAGGAAGAGATTTCCAGCATACGCAAACAAATCTCCCATGACTACAAAGAGCGAGAGGCCTTCCTGGACACGTTTTGCCGACAGGCCAATAGTGGAGTTCTATTAGATGAAACCCCAAAAAAGCGAAGTAACATCACCTTGGGTCAGAATCTGCCTAGCAATCGTAAAAATAAATTGCTTGCTGCGCTCAAAGCCATCGACGATAACAAGAGTCAGGACTAAACAGCCTAGTTCATATCTATGTCTGTGATTTTTAATCACAAACTTTTGTTGCTGCTTTTATATGTACATACAGGCTGCGTTTCTTTATACATTCCAGATAATCCTATTTCACAGCCAGAATAAACAGAATGCGTTTGAAATATACCTTAACATATCATCAGGAACGTTCTAATGAACAAGTAAACAAACAAGTTTTTTCCGTTCAGATGAATGAATAAAGAAACCCAGCCACAATGCAAATATACTATGAATATTTAAATAAAACTTGTTTGCTTTTATTTTTTCTAATCAAAGTACTTACAAAAGCCTATACATACTAATGTAATCAATGGTCACAAAATTTTTTAGTTATCCTGCTTTTTACGCATCTTACTTATAGCACGGGAGATTTTCTTTCGGACCTCCTTTTGACGTTTCATCTTTCTCATTTCCTCAATACGCTTTTCCGCACGAAATTGCTTCAAGCGGATCTTGGTTTCCATTTTATCCCGTTTTCTCTTGTCTTTGTAGTTGGTCTCAATCATATTCATCATCTTTGCAACCTTTTGTTCATGAGGCGAGCGTATCACAGCTATGCGCTCCAACTCCTGAGTCTTTTTGTCTGTTAGTGGTCCTAGTTTCGGCTTATCCTTGTATGGCAAAGCTCGCTGTAAAGCTTTGGGTATCGTAAGTGGTTTGAATATTTTCGGTTCACGCTTTATTTCTATGTACTGGCTATCTGGTTGCGCTTGATTATGAATATTGCGTTCGCGCTTCAGCTGACCCAACGTCTTCATGCCTTGCCACTGCGACTTCTGGTCTGCAGGCAGCAAAAGCGAGGTGATGGGTGTATAGAACCGCGACACATCCACTCGGAACCACGTTCTGCAGAAGACAATATCGCTCAAGAGAATCTTGTCTTCGAACGTTGCACGGAATGAACCCTCTGGTTCGTGGTGTGCCTTCTTGATTTGACCGCGTATTCCAGAAACAGTTTTTATCTTAGCTCCCTCGAATTTCGCCACTTCAAGACCAGTATTGAACATTCCTTTAATGAAAGCCGTTTTCTTATATATTTTAAATGGTTGGCCCACCAACTTTAGCTTTTTCATTATTTGCGCTGATTTATCCATTTCACTGACGCTACCTGTGGCGGCAATTCGAAAGCCGAGTCTCTTCATTTCTTCTAGATCGTGGCGTACTGTTTGTAAAGCTAAGAAACCAGTATTTTGTGGAGTGATTGGGCCCCAGAAAGTCATGCTACAGGTTACATGATTTGGTGTATATTTCAGATACCTATGTCGGAAGTTATCTTCTATTTTCGCATATATTGGTACGGTTTGAAAACGACGCCAGCCCAAAGAAATTATAAGTGGGTCGCCAGTTTTCAAAATCTTTTTGTACCATCGATGTTTTTTTACTTTGCAGTTGACATAGCCAATATTTTCTTCGGTCATATTCAATCCACCAACCAGTACTGGGTAACTCGGATCAAAGTTTTCTATGAACTCGGCAGGTATAGCTCGAAAGCCTAAAACAATATGTAAAATTCAATTAGAAAGAACATTAAGTAGGCATAAAATATATGATCCGTAGTCATAAGTCATGTTTATCCAATTTCAGAGATGATGAGTCGTTTTATAGATAAAACGTGTTTTATGCAAACTGTGACAGAGTTAGTGTTTATCTTAAAAAACTGTATGCCTGCGGTTTATTAAACTAGATATTTCCATCTTACCCAAACGAACATAAAGGCCTGGTCGAAATCCTTCAATTTGTATACGCAACTCCGGGTCTAGTGCAGCAAATTCACTTTTGTTCAAATCCGATTGCTTCTGAGCATCAGCTTTCAAACCCTCGTAATAATCATGGTCCCCTTTAATGCGTCCATCATCTTCTTTTGAACCGTCTTTATTGTCGTATTCTGCATCAAATTTAGCTTTGAGTTTTAGTTTTTTGGCCATTAGTTCTGCTTTTGTTAAATTCTCCTCCTCCACCCTAGTCATTCGGCGCTTACGAGTGTTTTCTTCGGCATTACCTTCTGCCATTACATCAGAATTAGTTTCTTTTGAATCATGCGGCTCTTCAACGCCGCTGTTCCCAATGTGCTTTTCGCCAGTTTCCAGATCTTCGAAGTCTCCATATACTTCACTTTCAGCGTCGCTCAAATCATCCAGGCGCAGCAATGTTTCAGCATCTTCGGACGCTTTCCATTTGCCAGTAACAAAGCAGTTTTTTAAAGCGGCCTTATTTTCTTCATCCAACCAGTTACGAGTACTACCCGAAAAGTCTTCATAGAAGCAGTGCTCCATTTTATCCCTTATATCTTTTTCCTTTTGCAAATCGCTTTGCTTTTTGGCCACTACTTTGAAGAGTCCTCCCAATTCGTCTTCAGAGTCAGAGTCAGCATTTTTGTTGCCGTCGAATTTATTTTTCTAGAACAGAAATCAAATTTAACCATTGTTTTTTTTTCTTTTTTAAGATCAATTTATTTACTTTGCTTTCGCTTTGCGTATAACATCCATATACTAGCCGCATAATATTCTTTGCCTCCGAATGTCGCTGAAGGAAGGATTCACGCGCTTTTTGAGCTAAATTTTCTTTCCAGCTCATACTGTTTGCTAGAATTTTCTCTTCTTCTTGGTCACTATCTTCATCCTTATCCTCATCCCCATCCTCATCCTCTACACTTCTCTTGTGTTTTGATTTTAACTCATCGACATTTTGATATTCATCATCAGATGTGTTATTGTCGCTCTCAGCTGCTTCTCCCTCACTATCTTCGTCCCGCCAGTCACCATCTGCAAATTCACCGCCACTGTTAACGCTAACGTTGTCTTCGTCATCTACGCCAGAATCATCCTAGGGAGGAATTTTATAAAACAAAGTGATCTTCCTATGTACACCCACTATCGTCGTTTAAAGTACAAAATCGCGTATCGTTATTTGTACTTTAAACGACGAAGAAATTTTAGAAACACCATATTTTTCACCTAGGGGGTGAACAAAGAACGGAGGAAGGTTGTCAATTCATCCGAATATTATTTTTTTGTATGTATGTTACCGTTTTCGATTATTCTTTTTTTATCGGAAAGGTGGTATCTCAAGGCTGGTCGCACACTAATTCAGCTTAGTTCCGATCATTGGATCATGAATAAATTAACGGTAATCCAAAATTTTTATATGACCATTGAAGTCGGTTGTAAAAATTACTTGTAAAAGTGTAGAAGCAAAGGCAATTCAAACATTACGAAAATTTATGAAAATTAAGCAAAGTTTCATAAAAAAAATTTAAACATTTTTACCAAATTTTGATATGAAGTTATATCTACATGTATAATAATTGTACCATGAAAGTTATACATATATTCCATTAGATTTTAGTAAAGTGGATGTATGAAGCTGCTAAAAAATTACGTTGATTTTTGATAATGTTTTTGCAGACTTCAATTCTCATATACAAATTTATGATTATCGTTAATTTCTTCATGAGCCGATGATCGGATTTAAACTAAATTAATATGGGACTACCGGTGAAGTAACACCTTCCCATTAAAAAAGAATTATAGAAATCGGTTAACGTGGTCCAAAGTTATGCGGTAACATACATAAAAACAAAAATTCGACGAGTTGATAACCTTTGTGAAGTCTGTTAAAAAATAGTCAAATCTGGTAAACATTTTTACCATAAGTAAATGTACTTACTTCATCATCTTCAATATTATCTTCATCCTCATCTATATCACTGTCATCTTTATAGTCTTTTGACTTTATGGCAGAACCATCAGAGAATAGTCGAAATTCCTGTTCTTCAATTTGCATATCCACAGTTTGTTTTTTATCTATCAATTTGCCCACTAATTGCTCCTGCTCAGCAGCGTCTGCCGTTTTTTCTTTGTGACTGTGCGAGCCCTGTAACTCTATATACACAGCGTCCTTATCGTAGACAATTCCTCCAACCCCTGACATGGGCGCATACAGTAGCCTTTCTTTTTCCAAAAGACTGCGCTTTTTCTCCGTGCCAGGCAATGGGCATGGATCGGGTATTGCACTCAATTCTTCAATCCTTGCATCCCCCAGCCCGGCAATATGAACAGAATGTTCCTGTTTCATTGGTACACCACGAACATAACCGTAAAGGATTATTTCTCTGTCACATTTGGGGTTGCGGCGAATCAGGTCTGTATTGGTGACATCTTCAACTCGATCCACGAGCAAATAACTGTGTGCTCCCCGCCATGACAGCGGGCGAAACTTCATTACTGAAATAAAGCGTCCCAGATTTTTTACCTCGTTTCTCAAGTATTCACCGTGCAACAATCCAGAAAGGTAGAAAAGCTTTGCACCATCGTAGACTTCAGTCCAGAAGCGATGCTTCAATTCCTTTTTCCGTTTCCTTAATTGCTTGGGATTCTTGATCATATCTAAATGTGTGAGCACACCCATAATTTTTGGCATTCCATGTACTTGACAAATATTCAGGAATTCGAAGATCTCCATTTCAAACCCGTAACTAGCATCACACAATAACAACACTAAATCTGCGCATTTGGCAATATCAATCATTGAATTTATATCATTGTTGCATTCCAAAAGAGTTATGCGTCGTTTTTTCGAGGTAACAATCGTGATGGGACCCCGGATATCGGTCACATTTGTGCGCGTAAAATTCTTTATTAAGTTGTTGATTAACGTTGTTTTACCTACTTTTGGTGGGCCCACCACTGCTATAAGCACCGGAGGGGGTTCGTCTGGCGTCTGGTCCACAACGGGAATATGTTGCTTTTTCGCAGTTATGTCTTCTTTACGACGAAAGTTTCGCTCTGCTCTCTGGGCAGAATTAATAGCAAATGCCTTCGGATTCCTCTGCCTCGCAGTGAGGTTGGGCTCTTTGGTGTTCCCTGAATCTTTTTTGACCTTTAGTTTTTTCTTTACGGCCTTAACGCCAGCCTGTCGAGCGCGATGCGATTTTTTCTTGTCCAATCCATCTTCCTCTGGCATATCGGTTTAAAATAAAATTATTCCTGTGTGTTTAAAGAAATAAAAACCTCCGCATATGCACGTGCAAGGCAATAGATGTTAAAATTGTTTTGCCATTTTTTAGATATTCTAGTTTTGTATCGATATAACACAGTGTACTGTAGTCGTTATCAGTGTTGCCAGAAGTTTTTGGGCCGACCGGCTAGATTGGCAAAAAAAAGCGGCTAAAAACGGCTAAAATGTTTTAGTGAAAATTCACATGCTTTATTTAAATAAATCGCAAGAAACGAAAGACTAGTTAACACCATTAATTTATATCGAGTGTATATTCCTCATCATCAAATGAATCACTATTGTATATATCACCTGAATTCATTAATTTTAAGAGATCGTCATCTACAGTAAAATTATGGCAGCATTTTTCTTCACGTTTTAAACCGTATCTTATATATAAAATAGCGTTTAACGTTTTAACGCACATTGGATTTCTTTGCTTAGTTTTTATTATATTCATTGAACTAAATATTCGGTCTACTTCTGCATTACTTATAGGCAAAACAAGAAAACTAAAAACTAGGTTGCAAAGGTCAGCAAAAGGGTTTTCTCCTAGGGCATTTCGAAATTGATAAACTTCGGCCCAAAATTTTACAGTTGAGTCTAAATTACTCCAGGTATGTAACGTTAACCGTTGCCATTGCATCTCTATGGATGTTATTTCGTCGGAATTATATTTGTGGTTTTGTTGCTGTAGTTGAACAAATACTTTTGATTTAATTACTTTTAATGCATTTCCAACCGAAAAAAGTCAATTTTTTTAGTGTGGCAATATTTGTAGGGAGGCGTTGGCGTAATTCCTTTATTAAAGTGATAATAAAATAGCGACCATTTTCTCGAATTATTTTCTCGGCTTCGTGGTCAAAAGCATTTGTGCTTACTTTTGTTTTTAAATACTCTTCAAAACTGTGCTAAAACTGAGGAAATGGAGCAAGGTATGGTTCCAACGGGGAGCATATAGGATCAAATGTGTCCGCGCTAATAACCACTAGGGAGCATAGATGCGAAAGTAAAACATTGAGTTCATTAAAAATCTTCATTGGGTCTGCATTATTGCTTTCGAACAACTTGTTTACTTTTTGCACCTGAAAATTAGGCAAATAGTAAAATCGGCTAAAAACGGCTAACTTTTTTTTACAAACCGGCTAACAAATCGGCTGCCGGCTAGATCGAATTTTCTCCGGCTAGTTGCTATCAAAACCGGCTAAATCTAGCCGGAAAACGGCTAAAATGGCAACGCTGGTCGTTATCATACTTACGAAATCATTGGCAATCATGATTATATTGTGGCGAATACTGCGGCAATACGAAGCGATCAACGAGAAAATAGCAGTATGTTCGAAGAAAGACGTAGAAACGTCAAGTAGAAGAATACTGCGAACAGCGAGAGAATTAGAAAATGTGCGATTGATGTAAATTCTATAAATACATGATTTAAAAAGAATTAATTAATAAAATGTGAAAAAACGGTGGTAAAAGTGCACTTTAGCGGAACCAGGCGTCCAACTCATTCTTCCGCAGGCGAACTTCGGCCGCACTTAGCGATTATAACCCTCAGGCATTATGATTCGCCTTTCTGTGTTGCCAAAGAATGAGGGCAGAACACCTTTTGCAGAGAACAACTTTCATTTACTCCATTTATTTGCATCAAATTCATCAAAACATGGTGCAAAAGGTGCAAAGTGCAATGTTTTTAGCGAGTAAATCTTAAAATAATTAAAAATCTTAATTCACACCCCCCTCCCCCCCGGACTGTTATTAGTTGTGTTTTTTTAAAAATTATCCAGTAACTTGCCAGTAACTCTCCAGTAACTTTATTTCTAAGAATTCGCTCTCATAGAAAAAATTTGCAAAAAAGTACGCGAACGCTTTTCCAGTAATATTTGCAAGTTTCATGAACAGCTGATAAATTGGTTGTTTATTCGCAGCAAATTCCTTATGAAACAATATATTTTGTATTTAAATAGGTTTATTTTGTGAAATTCAACAATAAAAAGCAACAAACAGTTTCCTTATTAGTTTAAATTTCATCCAGCAACATGCGATCAGCTGTTTTTCGTACTGGCAAATTCTTACAAGTAAAAATTTATCCAGTAAAATCCAGTAAAAACTTGCAAGTTCAGCTGTCATTTTTCGCTCTCTCAATTTCCCCTACTTTGCAAGTTTTTGCGTACGAAAATGCCAAAACATGAAAATTCGTAAAAACTTTTACTGGATTTTACTGGAAATGAGTAAAAAAACGCAACTATTGTTCGCGTTAAAATGCGTCGATTGATACCACTCTCGATTTGTTCCGTCCATTTTAACCTGGTACCCGTAAAGTGCACTACTACCATAACGGTGATATGAAAGCAATTCCTGCTCCACTCTCTTTTGTGTTTTCCATTTGTTTTTACACGCTTCAACTCTGTTGAATTCAAGTTTTTGGTTCTTTACCATGATAAAAAAAAATAGGAAGGAAGAACCGCTGAGAGGAATTTTTTAAATTCCTGACGTTTGCAAGTAATTTAATTTTAAAATTTTACACATAAACTCCCACACACATTCTCATTTTCAATCTTAAACAACAACAACTTTGAACAATTCCTTTTTTTCTCTCAATTTTATACGATTTTAAAATGTTGACAAACTTCAAAAAAATAAATCATGGTCGATACATAGAGTGAACGGTTTTACCTTACTATGCTTTTATCATGGTTTTAATCATGAAAACAAAAAATTTAAATTGTTCGAAATTGTTGTTGCTTGAGATTGAAAATGAAAATGTGTGTGTGCGTTTGTGAGTAAATTTAAAAATTAAATTGTTTGGAAACGTCAAGAATTTTAAAAGTGACTCTCAGCGGTTTTACCTTACTATATTTTTATCATGGTTTTAATTATCTTCATGTGAAGCTTTTTCTGATTATTTATGAAAGATATCTTCATTTTGAAGATAAATTTAACTTCTTGCAACACTGGCTTTGCCCGGGTGTGTGACATGAACCAAAAATACAAGATCACGTAAGAACGCGACGTTGTATTTGTAACTGGTTTTGAGAAAAAAGTTTGCGAAAGCGGGTTCGTCAGCTGAGCGTTTGTTTACATCACAAGCACCACTATTTTACACTTTTATTCAAGTAAAGAATAGTTAATTCAACATGGCAACACATTCTAAAGCATTTTGTTGCATCATTTTACCTAAATTGTGCGTTTAAAGTGGCTGACAATAATTTTGGCTAATTTTGGTTTTCGTTGTTTTCTTTGCTTTGTTTACTTTTCGCCCGTTTTCCAGTGAAACAAGATGGCGTAGAACCCGCTAAAAAAATCGACTTTTTCCACTGTCTTGTTCTTACGTGATCTTGTGTCTTTCGTTCATGGGTGTGTGACGGCACCTTAATATGGTGATTTGTTTTTGACAGTGCATACATCAATTCTTTCCCCTTTCCCTATCATTCTCTGAACAGTCATTTCGTAAAACAAAAAACGGCAAGAAACGAGAAAAATTTGCAAAACGGACTGATGTCGTTGTGGATTTGGAGCACAGAGCTGCTAATGGATAGGAAAAAAGCAATCTGCTAATACTGCTGAAAGATTTCCAGCTATAATTTTTCGAAAATTATTTGTACATTGTTAGAAGTAATTTTTCTTGAAAATTGAGAATTTCGGACGCAAAACCGAAGTGAAAGAGACCGGACGGAAACATAAAGGTTGCAGCGCCGCAATTTTCTGGTTGATCAAAAAAGGTGAAATTTAGGTAAGTTTATCAACTCATACATCAGATAAAAAAAATGGAAAAGTTTTGCATGGACAGGAATGTGAAAAATGGTGTCATAATCTGAGATGAATCCTTTATTTTATGACCATGAAATGCATGGGCGTGAACGCATTAAGCTGGTTAGGTGTGCGGATATTAATGAAAATTCAAAGGGGGTGGGCGTGGATATGTCGCTGCATTATTCCAACCAAATGAAAACTCAAAAGGCTTGCAAAGTCAATAAAAAAAAAAATCGAATATAAAACTTGAAATATACAGCTGATAAAACTTAAATTTTAGCGAAACACATGTGTATGATGTGGCGAGGGCCTGGCACTCACCGCATTCGACCGGGATGCCTTTGTTCTCTACATTTATGTATATACATACATATGTATATATGTAGATGCAAGGAATGATAAAGAAATAACGAGTGATACATACATAATATGTATGTAGGTATGTATGTACATATTTTTTGTAGTATATATATATGTACGTATTTACCTATTTGAAAGTGTATATATACATTTACATAAAATAGGTACATACATACATATGTGTGAAATGTAATGGGTTAGAATTTCCGCTTTCCATGTAGGTACAATGTATTAACACTGGCAAGAATATCACAGAAAGGTAACAGGACAACTCCAAAAATATGTCTATAAAATTTTTAAATTTTCGCTTCCACGCTTTAAAAGTTATTACAATGGTCCGAATGCATATTTATATATATACATACACCTGCGTTCAACTAAGTAGAAACGAAATTCAAAATGATATCGTTTGCAAATTATGTTTATTTTTTTATTTTTAATAATTTTGATTCAAAATAAAATTGAATCTGTAACAGGAACCACAATAATAAAAGTTTCAAAGCTACATAAATCGCAAAAAACATTAATCAAACTTCAAAAAATTGTCATCGAAATGTTCAAATTTTTAATCAGAATATTTAGAAAATTTACGGTTATGCTGTTATGTAGCTCTTTCAATATTGAAGTCTAAGGGTCAAAACATAGTGGAGCGGCGAGCAAAGCGAAGAGCTAGCATCGAGCAAAGCTTCAATGTTCTTACCCTAATGTTATATGGCAGAAAATGCGCCAACCCTCCACAAAAAAAAAAAATCTAAAAAATCTACGGTAATTTTTAACGACTCTAGACTTGCACTTTCTTAGACTACTATAGAATGGGCTACAGAACTGCATACCCGAAAATTTTCTAAATATTCTAATTAAAAATTTTGAAATCTTGATGACAATTTTTTGAAGTTTGATTTTTTTTTTGCAATTTTTGCTAGCTTTGAAACTCTTATTATTGTGGTTTCTGTTACAGATTGAATTATATTTAAAAAAAATAAACATAATTTGCAAGCAATATCATTTTGGATTTTGTTTCTAATTAGTTGTACGAAGGTGTACATACATACTACATACGTATGCATGTATGTACACATGTATGTATTTATATTAAAACAAAAATAAATTTGCTTTATTTAAAAAATGTGTTTTGTATCTGTTGATGGGATTTATTCGCAAGTAAATTTAATGCAAGTAATGGTAAAAAACGACGTAATTTGCTTTCACCTTCTCTTTACATAACGCGGGGGTCATTTACCTATCGCCAGTCAGTATAGGGTTATTACTTGGGCCCGGATTTCTATGCATTTAGTTTTTTTTTTGTGAGTCATAGGAACTTAAAGATTAACAAATGTTGCGAATCAAGAGTTTTGTGGTAAGTTGGCATTGATTTGTCAGTGCATATTCTTACATATTTTGCCTTTAATGCATATATAGGCATATTTTGTCAAAAAAAAGCTCATTTAATTGCATTTTTTATTAAACGCCGTTTGTCTTGGACGGACGAATCACTCCACAATTGCAAGAGCATTTGATGATTCCATGCAACTATTGGGTACTGATTTCGTCGAAAATTGTTTTAATGTCTCACTGACGCAGCGCCCTAACCGCCAAAAAGACGTAAGCGACATTTTTTTTCAAAATTTTATTTTTGATGCAGAATTGCATCTATATGCTCTACGGGCGTTTCTGCTTCAAAGAGAAATTTTTTGAAAAATATGTCACTTACATTTTTTTGGTGGTTAGGGCTCGATATGGTATAATCAGCAAAAGCGCTGAAGGTATTTTACCCAGAGTTACTGCACGTTACTTGTTTGGCACGCAATGTACCGAGTGGTCAGTGATGTTGACGATTTAATATCGAATGGGAAAAAATATTTTTAAAATCTGTTTTGCGCGTTGAAGCTTTTAAGAACATGTATCCCAATATCGCTCTTCCGAAACTGCCAATATTAACGAGATGGGGAGCATGGTGAGAGGCGGCAAAATATGTATGATTGCCTACATTTTAAGAGATTTCAAACCTTTTTCAAAGATCTAAATGATAGTGACGCTTCCTCAATATTGAAGGCGAAAAAAGCAATAGCTTCGAATTCGATTGATGCACGGTTAGCCTATATCAATGCAAACTACAGTTTCTTGTCGGAAATAATAAGTAAATTGGAAGGAAAAAAATCATTGGCTGAACAAGTGCATCTTGTGGAGACTGGTGTTACTACTATTCAAAGTGTGCAGGGTGAACTTGGGGAAAAAAATCAAGGAAAAATTGGATACCATTCTACAAAAAAATAAGGGGTTCAAGGAACTTAAGGGAATATCTGGATCACACGACTTGTACGACTGCCAAAATGTACAAATCGTTTGATCCCTGCTTAATAGCTATAATCCCAATGAACTAGCTCGCTTCAAGTTCTCCTTATACAAAACATTTTTGCGGCCAAATAGGGAAAGCTTTAATTTTGAAAATTTTAAAGATTTTTATTTGTTTGCCAATAAAGCGCTGACCAAAACAAATTAACAAAAAAAAAATTATGGAAATTAGATATCGTCGTTGTTTTTGAAAAACCGCCCATCGAGAAAACCGCCTAAATCGCCATTGTGACAAAAATGAAATTTGCTCACCCTGAACTCCAGGCCTCGAGATTTATGCATAAGAATCGTAAAATTGTTATTAAAACAACAGATTATTAAAATATTAGCCAGAGAAATTACCGCCTATCAATTGGTCAATGGGCGGTTTTGCATAAACATCGACGATATGTATTTTTAATTTATTAAAGTGCTTAATTTTTTTTAATACATACATATTTTAAAATTTTAGATATATATTTAATTAATTTGGAGTTTTTCGTGGCACTAAAAATTACAATATATCCTTGTGTTAATTATAAAATTGTAATAAAATATGAAAAGTAAATAAAGAAAAAGAAAAAAAACAAATGCGAGAAGTATTTTTGCATATTTTGTTTTTGGTGCGTATCTTTTAGTTTTTAGTCTACATTTTTGAGTTGTTAGTGCATTTTTTTTCTTTGTTAGTGCACATTATATGCGCATAATTTTAATTTTTTAGCGCATAAGAATCCGGGCCCTAGGTATTACATATTTTATCGGCCCGTTTATTAACGAAATATAATAAATTTCCCAACACTTAAAAAGTGAGGATACCATTACAAATGCCTTAAAAGTATATTAATTATTTAATATATATTCTTACAGATATGGAGAGTCCTTGTGAATCCGAAAGCTCCCTAGATGGAGGTACTATGCTTCCACCCAGTCCAGTATCTCGCGAACAATTACAAAAACGCATCGAGTCGTTGACACAACAAAATAAGTACGATTAGTTCGTATACCTGCTGTTAAATACTAACGAATACAACAATTTGCGTCTTTACAGAGTACTCAAGGCTGAACTAGACACATTTAAAATCAAATGCAAAGTGGTGCAGGAAGAAAATCGTACACTTAAGCAGGCATCGGTTATAATCGTAGGAGTCGATTTATATACATACATACATACATACAGATTTATCATCAATGCAATACTCATCTATTTGACCAATTTCAAATTTATCAGGAAAATTAAAAATTTTGTTTGTTTGTTATTTTTTGGAAGTGCTTATATGGTAGTTTGATGAAGTAAAAAAAAAAAATAAACATAAAATTTGGTTTGCAGAAAATCCGGTTTCGGTTGCCGGAAAATCGTTCCACAATACATCATATTCCTACCTCGTAAACACTACCAATCAAAAAGAAAAAGGTCAAGTGGGGCATTTTGATCGATAGTAACCATATGTTCCTTGATATATCGAGGGCTTATATTCAATACCCATGTAATTTTCACAAAATTGTGATTCTGATATAAAAACCCACCTGCCATCGACCATGATAAATCTAATCTTGCATATCGTTTGTTGTATGTAGAATTAACCATGTTTCTATCATGGAATTAACTATTGGATTGCAAAGTAAGAATTAATATCAGTGGTGACAGTTAAGTCCCAGTTGGGTTCTATTATCAGTTTTTATGAAAATTTCAAATGGAAAGAATTGGATATAAGCCCTCGATATGTAAATGTTGGTATTTAATAAATAAATATTTTTCTATACATTTGTCCAGCAAGCGAAAGCGGAACAGGAAGAGGAGTACATATCGAATACACTTCTAAAGAAAATTCAAGCCTTAAAAAAAGAAAAAGAGACTTTAGCACATCATTACGAACGAGAAGAGGAATGTTTGACAAACGATCTATCCCGCAAGTTAGATCAGGTATATTTTTATTAGGTTTCATTACAAGATTCGTTAATTTTTAATACACTTAAATTTCTTCCACAGTTAAGACAAGAAAAATGCAAGTTGGAGCAGACCTTAGAGCAGGAGCAAGAATGCCTTGTCAACAAGCTAATGCGTAAAATTGAGAAACTACAAGCCGAGACCGATAAAAAACAAACTAATCTAGAACAACTGCGTAGAGAAATGGTGGAGTTGGAAAATACATTAGAACAAGAACAGGAAGCTCTAGTTAACAAACTTTGGAAACGCATGGACAAGCTCGAGACAGAAAAGCGTTTGTTGCAGATTAAACTTGACCAGCCAGTTTCAGATCCTACCACTCCACGTGATATAACCAATGCCAATGGTGACACTGCCTCTAATTTAAGCTCTCACATACAGACATTGCGTTCAGAGGTGCTTCGATTGCGTTCTAATCTTGCTTCTGCACAAAAGGAGGCAACAAAAAAGTTACAACAATTTGCACAAGAAGAGAAAAGTATACGCGAAGAAAATGCTCGTCTGCAGCGTAAATTAAAACTCGAAGTAGAGCGACGCGAAGCTCTCTGCCGTCACCTATCGGAGTCGGAATCGTCTCTGGAAATGGACGAGGAGCGATTCTACAATGAAAACGTTTTAGGAGCCGCAGGATCCGCTAGTGGTTTGGGCAGTGTTGCTGCTGTGAATACTCGTCAACGCACCATTAGCAGCCCTGTCTCACACAGCCCATCGAACAGTCGCCCACTCAGTCCTGGCACGGCACAACAGAATCGCTGTTACGCATGTGGTCAAATTGTGGTAATTACATATATATATATATATCTATGCACTTGAACCCAGCACTGAACTTTTTTTTTAACTGTAAATTTCAGAATCGGCGCGCCAGTGAGCGGTTTATAAAACCGGCATTGCCGACACCTATGTTGGGACTCAATACGTCGGCTCCTAATGTTCTTTCTGCTACTTCACTTTTGGGATCCGCCGGAAGTGGTGGGGGTGCTAGTACTAACCCCGGCTCATCTGGTGCTCCTTTTAACTCTTCCACTTTATTCGGAGGCGCTACCGGCGGTCCAAGCTTCTTACAGAATTTAAACACTGAACGTTTAAACATTGGAGGGGCTGGCAGTGGGGGTTCGGGCTTGCTCGCTGGCAATAATGGCAGTATCAATGTGGGATTAGGCTTGGGAAGTGCTTCTATGAACAGCAATTCAGGGACGCTCTCGCAGACTTCCAATCCAATGAATATTAACATCAATAATTCGTCCAATACTAACAATTCATCGCTGTCTGCATTTACACCAACAAACACAAACACAACAACTTCATTTGCACAGCCAGCAAGTCCCATGGACACATCCGTCTACAAAGAATAGATGGCGGTCTTAATTTTTTCTCAAAAAGAATATTTTTATAGATAAAAAACAATTGATCCCAACATGGCTGATATTTTAATGTGGAGTTGATTTAAAATTGACTTAGATACATACTATGGATTTTTGGAGAGTTCGTTGGATTTCTGAAATTTAATAAACGAATGGAAAAACATTTTTGGAAGCAAAATAAAAAACAAAACATGATAAAAACATGGGAACAAGATGTAAAAGACGATCGGTAAATAACTTTGGATAGGAAAGATGAATGCCACACTTCAGAGGTAATTACAACGATATAAACAAACAACTTACCTGTTCGTAATTAATTACAATCAACGCTCACTCACTCACCAAATATACCTTCTTAAACATTCGCTAAATAAATGCTAAATTAGCTTTTAGAAGAAAACATATTAATTTGAATTTGCTCAATTTCCGCCGCAATACCAAGGCATATAATATAATAAGTCCTCGACGAAAATTTGGAGAATTGTGCTCTGCGACGAGAGCGATGCTACATAGAATTTTCCGCTTTGACGCCAATGTTGCTAAGCAAAATCCATATAATAGCCCTACCAATACAATTGTGAAGCTGTATTTTATTCGTGTATCTTTATTTTTCTTTTGCACACTTAAATAACCTGCATCTATTATATATACATACATACATACATATACCGCAAAGAATATGAATACGTATTAACATGCTAATAAATTTCTGAGAAATTGATAGATTCAAAAAACTGTATAAATAAATGATAAAATTAAGCTTGGGTAAACAGGCGAACAACCCAACCACTTAACATTGCTAGCTATGGATTTAAAGGATGTTCGCGAGCAGAACATAAATATACAATATTATGCATGGGTAAATAAGAATTAATATTATATACGTACACAAATTTAAAGGCAAGTTAAATTGAAATCAAATAATCAATGTTTGTCCATTTTAAGAACAAATGCTTCATGCATATTTAAGTGAATTTACTATGAAAATCAGTAATGCATCAAAAAGTAATAGCAATCGGTGTAATGTCCAAGTAAAAGCCATTTCGAAGTAAAAGGGATTTAAACAAATCCTAATATGGTTGAATAAATTAACTAACCCTATTTTAAAAGCGATTTGTATTTTAGTTTCAAAGAAAACTGCAGACGAAGATGTAGGCTGAAAACATTTAAATTTTTGGAATTTCTCTTGTCACTTAAAGTAAAGAAATAAAGTTTACATGTAACACAAGTAATATGTACTAAATAAATGTGTTTAGTTTTATTTGCTTCTGGAAATTTATAGCTTATCGCCTTAGGTAGCCTTTACATGGGTCGAGTTTCTAGTCGATTTTTGTCGTACAACCAAAATCGACCCGCCCGTTTACTTGGCAATTCAAAAATGCTTTGTCTAGCGATTTCTCATTCTCAACAGCTTCACAGACATTTTTTATTCTAAAATCCCGGTACCAAAAGCTAATAAATTTGATGAAAATTATGAGAAACAAGTTAGGAATCCGAACAATAGAAAAATTACAAAACAAAAATTGAGTTCGCTACAGGTTTTTGAGCGAGAACTACGGTAGTTACGAAAGGTAAAAAGTTGTTGTTGTAGCGGCTACAACAACCCCGTCCAGATCGGCTAGTCCTGCAATCAATGTCAAGATCTACTAGCGGTAGCCCCAGGAAGCGTGCAGCCTCGATAGGGTGGGGTTCAATGGGCATGCGAAGAGATGCTGTGAGTCATGGCGTCTCTCCTCATGCCGGGCATTCGTTCAGAACATATTCGCTAATATTGCTGAGGTATGAGTTCAACCTGCTGCAGTAACCTGAGCGCAGTTGGGCTATTGTGGTTCGAGACTCCCGAGGTAGACGAAGTTCTGTTTCGTCCACGTCTGGTGGTTGTGTGCCTAGAACGGAATTCACAGGTCGGGAGTCTACATACCTCGAGACTGCCTCTTTGTGAATGCCGTTCAAGGCCTGTCGATAGGCTGTTGGGTCCAGAGGTTGTTTTATGTACCTCTGTACTTCGTCCGTCAGTTCGTAGAGATGCCTCCTGACGTGCCTGAGCGAGGGCTCTTCTGCAAGCAGTTGTATGTTTGGTTGACCACGTCTGTGGCCGGCCGATTGCCTTGTATGTTGCCAGCAACATTTCTTTGTCTTTGCCACAGGTGCTGCCGGCTAGCGACTTGAGGACCTGGTTGCGGCTCTGTACTTTGTTGACAATTGTGGTTGTGTGCGCTGAAAAGGAGAGTAGACTGTCGAAAGTTACTCCGAGGATTTTCGTGCTATTCACCGTCGGAATTGGTTCGTCATCGATGTGAATCCCCAGCTGCAGTCTGACCTCCTTCGTCCAGGTGGTGAAAAGGGTAGCTGAGGATTTTGTAGGGGAGAGGGTTAGGCGCCTTGCAGTGAAGAAGCGTGAAAGCTTGGACAGGTTACCGTTAACTTTTGAGCACAAGTCATCAATTGCATTCCCAGACGCCATTATCGAGCAATAGTCAACGCAAAAACTCCATTTGGTGGTTGAGGGAACTTAGAAATATAAAAGTTGAACAGTAATGAAGAAAGGGCACCATCCTGTTGAACCCCTTGTTTTATTTTCGTGGGTTTGCTGAATTTGTCTGTAAACATTCCTGGCGACTGTCGATCACTCAGATAATTCACCGACCACCGTTTGAGGCTCTGTGGGAGAGAGGAGGCCTCTATGTCTTCTAGTAGCGTGACTGACGGTGTCAAACGCCTTTGACAGATCCAAAGCTGCTAGAACAGTTCTCTCACAGGGGCGGTTACGGTTTAGGCCTCGGGTTATTGGGGTCTTTATGGCATTAAGTGCTTTGTTGTGCTGTGCACTTTACGGAAACCTGATGCTTCGTTGGGGTCAGGTGGTTCGTATAACACGGTAGTAGCAAGGCCTCTGGTGTCTTCGCTACCAGGGAAAGGAGGCTCATCTGTTTGAGCAGTAGGACCACTCTCACCTTTTTCAGATGTCTGGAATGACGAGAGTGGCCATTGACACGTTGAGGACCATGGTTAAATAGTCTAATCCTGCAGGAACAACACTTTTCAGCATCAGCATGCATATTCCGTCGGGTATCATGGCTCTGGAGGCTTTCGCCTTCCCGATGGCTACCTGAATTTCAAAGCTAGTGAAAGCAAGAAGCGCACTTGTTGGCAGTTTGTGCAGCCTTCTAGTCACTCTACGTTTGGCTTTGTCCGCCGGAGGATGTAGGGGCTAAAAAAGCTCGCGCGTCGCACCGGATCCGAAAGGGCGCAGTCGCCGAAAGAGATTTCGACTCTGTCGTCGCGCTTCGTCCGATTGGAAGGTGCGGCCCTGTGATGGTAGTGGGCAGCGTCGCGGTTGGGACTTGCGACCGCGCTTCGACGCAGCCACAGCCTAATCACTGTCTTACGAAAAACCAACTTGCCGCACGCACCAGCCTCGGTAAAGATTTGCCAAAATTCAATGGTAAGCCAGAAGAATGGCCCTTGTTTATGGCCACCTACCAACAAACAACGGAAATGTGCGGGTTTTCTGACGCCGAAAACTTATTACGCCTGCGTCAATCACTGGAGGGAGCAGGACTGCATTTCGTGAGAAATCTATTGCTACATTCTTCATGTGAACCCCAGATACTGGAAACTCTAAAAATTAAAATCGGTCGCCCAGATCTTATCATCGCCGTGCTACTGACTAGGATCCGTGAAATACCAGCATTGAAGGAAAACCGACTCGAGGCCCTGGTTGAATAGCGTTGGGGGTGCAAAACGTGTGCGCGACCATGAAGGCTTCGAACATGTTGTGCCACTTGAACAACCCAGGGTTAGAGCAAGAATTAGTTAATAAACTACCGGGACTGCTAGCAGAGTTGTGGGGTATGCACAAAATAAAACTGTCTTCATGCAACTTCGAAAGCTTTGCGGACTGGCTGTTTCAACTAGCCCAAGAGGCGAACAGCGTGCTCAAACCTTGTACCCCCGCGAAGTCTACTGCCAAACGCGGCTACTTGAATGCGCATGCGGGTAACGTCAGTGTGGGGAGAAATGGACCGTGCATTGTCTGCCACGGATGTTGTGGTTCTCTTGACTCATGTATCACATTCACGAGTGCAAATAGGTCCGAACGGTGGGGACTTATACGCCAGCATTCCATATGTCTTCGCTGTCTAAAGGTGCACCACCGCCTTCTGTGCGCTTCTACTGCCGTATGCGGAACGGATGGTTGCATTTCGATTCACCATCCTTTGCTTCATAACAAGCAGGCCTTCCCGGTCAGCTCACCACTCGCTAACCATGTGCTTAATGCTCACGATGGTGCAACTGACTCAATTCTATTTCGGATTTTGCCTGTAACGCTCTTCAATAACAACAAAATACTTCAGACGTATGCCTTCTTTGATGATGGCTCTGCGCTTACGGTTATGGACGTTGAGCTGCAGGAGAAACTACAAGAGAAGGGCGCCTCGCAACCTTTATGCCTCAGATGGACTGCTAATACTCACCGCTATGAGGATAACTCCCAAGTAATGGATTTAAATATTTCTGGAGCCGATACTAAAAAACGTTATGTGCTAAAAGACGTACTCACAGTGCGGAAGCTTGAATTACCAACCCAGACGCTCGATGCACGCGATTTGCAAACCAAATACTCATACTTGAAGGGCCTACCATTGCCCTCCTATGTAAACGCTGTGCCCGAGTTGCTAATTGGCCTCAACAATAGCCGTCTAGGCTTAAGTCTCCGCGCACGTGAAGGCAGCGATAACGAGCCGGTATCCGAAAAGACGCGTATGGGGTGGACGCTGAAAGGGGTTACTGGAAAGCAGCAGCAAGTGGTCAAGGATTATATATGCTTAGATAACCTCGAAGTCATTCAACAACCTAACGGCTAAGGAGGACGAATATGCAATCGATATTGAAGTCAACTACGAAACGCATCGACGGTCGCTTTGAAACCGGCCTTATTTGGAAATACGCCAACGCCACTCTCCGGGATAGCCTACCATCTGCTTTGCGGAGAGCTAAATGTTTGCAGGCAAAACTCGCGTGTGAACCGGAACTTGTCAAAATTGTGTCAGGCACGATTGCAACCTATGTGGCCAACGGGTACGCCAAACCTCTAGATGACGGAGCGTTATCGGAAAAGGGGTGTTGGTACCTGCCGATATTTCGTGTACGTAACCCAAATAAGCCGCAAAAGGTTCGAATCGTCTGGGATGCGGCCGCTAGAACGAAGGGAGTGTCCCTCAACTCCATGCTTTTGAAAGGACTTGATCAGCTTACGTGTCTGGTATATGTCCTGCGAAGGTTCCGGCAGAAGCAGTAGCTGTGAGTGGGGGGTTGCAGGATCAGAACTACCAGCGTTTTCTGTGGTTTGAGTCAGGAGATGTTAATCCGTCAGTTTTCGTGACGTTCGGGGCTACCTGTTTACCTAGTAGCGTTCAGTACGTGAAAAACTTAAACGCGGAAGAATTTCGCAGCAGCCATCCGAGGGCCGTGGAGTGTATTGCCGGCAACCACTACGTCGACGATATGCTCGACAGCGTCGACACTGAGGAGGAGGCTATCCAGCTGGCCAGGGACGCAAGTTTCGTTCATGAACAAGGTGGATTCCATATGAGGAACTGGCATTCAAACTCGGAGAGGGTATTGCGAGCGTTGAAGATCAACAATACGGACCGTGAAGTAAGTTTAAACTCTGACCAAAAGATACCAGCCGAGAAGGTTCTAGGTCTATGGTTGACCACTCAGGAAGAGTGCTTCACATTCTGCGTGGCCCAAAATCACAAAAACAAGAACCTGCTTCTTAATGACCGCTGTCCAACAAAGAGTGATGTACTAAGTATAGTCATGAGCATCTTCGATCCGTTAGGGCTTCTAAACTTCTACGCCATTTATGCAAAAATAATGTTGCAGGAAGTTTGGCGATCTGGGTGCGGTTGGGATGAATACATTCCCGAAGAACAGTATTTAAGTTGGCAGAAATTGGTGAGACTTCTGCCCAAGATAGAGACCTTAAAAATACCGAGGTACTATTTTAAAAATGTGGAGTGTGGGTCCGAGCTGGAGATGTACGTCTTCGTGGATGCCAGGGAAAACGCTTATTCGGCTGTACGCTATCTTCGCCACAACAACAAGAGAATCGTCGACTGTGCGCTAGTGGGTAGCAAAGCAAAGGTGGAACCG
This sequence comes from Rhagoletis pomonella, assembly GCF_013731165.1. NCBI lineage: Eukaryota > Metazoa > Arthropoda > Insecta > Diptera > Tephritidae > Rhagoletis > Rhagoletis pomonella. The sequence continues at coordinate 18,165,402 of NW_023458566.1, forward strand.
TTGAAAATGTTATCAATCCCGCGACTTGAGTTGCAGGCTGCTGTTTTAGGCGCTAGATTAGCTGCAGGACCGACTCTCGCACCGTTTTAGCTTGGATCCATTCTGATCATCGTCGTTACTCTCAGTTCGTTGCGTTCCGAGTAAGCGAATTGTTAGAGCTTACGGAGGTGAAGGTTTGGCGATGGCTTCCTTCACTGTAAAATGTGGCAGACGATGCTACCAAATGGTCCACATCACCGGAGATTCTAGCGAAAGTCGATGGTCCAGAGGACCGCACTTATTGCGACGGCAGCGACCAAACGACATAGACAGCACTGAAACAACCTACGAAGAGCTTAGATCTCGATATGTAGGTTACCATGGCGCTGCCCTACCACATCACGAGTACCTGGCAATACACGAACGTTTCTCTCGATGGTCTCGCCTTCTGCGTGTAACGGCAACAGTATTTCTAAGTATTCGTATCTGGAGGCTCTACCGCAAATTAAGTCCTTCGCTTCGTCAACCAATTGATCAAGATGACCTTAAGCGCGCCGAAATACATTTGTGGAGAGAGGCTCAGTCGGACGTATTTGGGGATGAAATCGCCGTACTTTCGAAGGGAAAACCAGTAAGCCGAACGAGCTCTATATATAAGCTTTCACCGTACTTGGATGAGGTCTCCGTCCTACGACTCAGGGGCAGGCTCAGTCTGATAGGGCATCCGGATCCAGTTATATTGCCTAGAAACCATAACATAACTCGCCTGATTGTTCTGGACTACCACATCAAGTAACTCCACGGAAGCGCAGAGACAGTAATAAATGAATTACGGCAAATTTTTTACATACCTCGACTACGAGCAGTGGTCAAAAAGGTACGTCGTGACTGTCAAGTATGTCAGCTTCGCAATAAAAAGCCACGACCACCGAAAATGAGCTGTCTACCCCCGGCACGAGTAACAGCATTCGTTCGTCCGTTCACATACGTGGGGGTAGATTACTTCGGTCCTCTACTAGTAGCGGTACGCAGGAGTACTGAGAAGAGGTATGGAGTGCTCTTCACATGCCTCACGACGAGAGCCGTGCACTTAGAAATAGATTATTCGTTGTCTACGGATTCGTGCATTCTCACCATTCGAAGTTTTATGGGTCGACGAGGGGTACCATGCGAGATCCGGAGTGACAACGCCACTACTTCTAAAGCAACGCAGCGAGAACTCACCACGGCCTTCAGAGAAATACCAAGGAAAAGCTTCAAAGCACCTTTACGAATTCCTCTATGCAGTGGAAATTCATACCACCGGCGTCACCGCATATGGGCGGTGCCTGGGAGCGCCTCGTGCGCTCAGTGAAGGACAACCTGTCGAGGGTATTGCTAGCATCACGTCCCTCCGACGAATTGCTCCGCGGCGGTTTAATGGAGGTTGAATCGATCATAAACTTACGACCATTGACTTACATACCTCTCGATCACTGCGAAGACGAAGCGCTCACACCAAACCATTTTCTCCTGGGTAGTTCTAACGGGATGAAACCGCTACTCGAGCATACTAGAAGGCCAGAATCAATGAGAATAATCTGGAGATATGCACAACAATTGGCCGACTTATTCTGGAAGCGTTGGGTGCGCCAATATCTACCGGTGATAACGCGCCGCACTATGTGGTTCGAGGCCGTAAAACCGATTGAGCAAGGAGACTATATACACGATATAGTGAATCCCAATGGACCCAGAAACTCTTTGCCGAAGGGTCGAGTGATTTCAGTCAGGGTATGCCCTGATCAACAAGTAAGAAGCGCCGTGGTAAAGACTAGCGCCGACATATATGAGAGACCAGCAACGCGACTTGCCGTTCTTTCTATTGTTGCTCCGCAGGATCGGGTAAATCCGTAGGATATACCGGGGAGGAGTGTTGACAAAAATACGGCAACACCGCAGTTGCTTGATTGAAATTTGTTTGGGGACGTTTCCCGTTTTTGACATTTGGTTTGACTTTCACCGCCAAAAGAGACTAGACTTTTTCAACTTGTTTAAAATTATATAAATCGAATTCTTTAAAGTAAATCAGAATAGATCCTTCTAAATACCAAAGTAAGTACATATTGAACATATGTAATTGAAGTTAAACTCAAGGAATAAAATGAATCCGCAGATATTTCAAACGTTACACAACAATAAATGCGTTTTGAGACTTTGGGCGTGGGATCTAACCTCTGAATTTTAACACTGGTAATTTTTTTGGTACTAAATTTCCGGTTACAAAAAATTTCGTCATATTTGAAAAACTACTTGCGTGGTGTATTTGGCTCCTTAGTTATATTGAAAATGGTACGGCAACACTAACGAAATCCATTCTGCACTCTAGATCTAGCTAGAAATGGCAGTGCCAAAAACACATCGACTTTTTCTTTGATTCGATGCATCGAAATGTACATCGATATTTTCTGACGCATCAAAGGCCATACATCGATGCATCGATTTGCATAAGATTTTGCAGATGATGTTTCACAACGATGTTATTAGCAAAATCGTACAAAGTTAGATATAAAATACTGCAACTGAGTAGTAATGTTTCTAACGGAATTTTTTATAGCCATTTGAATAGTTTGGTCAAAGTTACCTCTCTTGTACAATTGTACAATTCATTTGTACCATGCATTTTAGACGGTTCAATGACTACATACGTCAGTTCTGAAAAAACATCGATGCATCGATACATCGCCTATTTATACATCGAGTGGAAAAATTTCGATGCATCGGAGCCAGACATCGATATTTTCGATGCATTGATGTTTTTTCGACATTCCTAGTTCCAGCCAGTCAGCTAATCTTTTCAGGAGAATAGGCGATTAATTGATATCATTTTCCATAGATATATTTATTGTTGCAAAGATAAAAGTGGTTAGTAAATAAGCAAATTATTTGAAATCAATTGTTGCGGATAATAAATCATCAACAACTCTCCTTTATGCAGAATATATATACATATATATAAGACAATAAAAGTCCATATACGAGGGTGATAATTCTGCAGCACGAAAAATCACTGTTGCCTGCATTTCTCCGCCCATCTTCTTGTTTACGCATTTAATCACCCTTCTTTTGTTGCAGCAAATTTAGTACTAATCGGAAGATTCGAACAACGCAATACTACAAAACTGATGTCCGTAATTAATTGCGTGGATTTGCATTCTGCCTGAACCTGTGGATATTATTGCGAGAAAATATCTGTGCACTGTAGCAAACGCCAAGAAAATCCTTTGTTGAAAGAATCGGATCAAACATGAAATCATCGATGACGGGAATGCTGTTGTGCTGCCTTCTGGCAGGACTTTGGTCATCTGCTTATTGTCAAGGTATAATATACATACATATATACGTTGTATAATTAAAAAGAAATAACTCGACGTTTCAAACGATTGGAAATTAAATATAGAACTAAGGCAGTGGCCCACGTATCTTTCTACATATATGCATACATATCGCACACCGTCTTCAAAAGAGTCACAACTCCAAATTTGGCATTTTTGAAAATATGCGCTAAAAATGTACACACAGCTTTTATTTACCTTTCAGCAAAAGCTGGAGTAAATTTTTGTTATAATTTGTTTAAAAAAAACCATATGATTAGCATGTGCTACGAAATAGTTTTTCGCATTTTCTGACGAACGTTTTATATTGAGTTGTGACTTTTGAAGACGGTGTGCGATATGTATATCACAGTACCACAGTACATGTATGTATGTATTCTCTGTAATAACGACATAACTCAAAAAACGAAGCCCATACTTCTGTTAAAGTTCTTAAGATAAGGATTATAAACAGTAGGTAGTAAGGATTTTTTAGTTTTGTGTTCTATCGTTATTGCCGACGACCTTCGATATGTACATAATACATATCATCGTTTGAAGTACAAACCCGCGTATCGCCATTCTGCAAAACTGCGTAACTTACATTAGCTGCCAAAAATTGGATTTGCTCACACAAGCTCTTGGCTCAATCCTTATCCATTCGTCCTGAAATATACTAGCCAGAAATGCGATTGCTTTATAAAAAAAAAGAGAACCCTTATGAAGTATGAGTGTTTATACTCTCTAGAAAATAAATATATATAATAATAATACCTTATCTTGATACGCGGTTTTGTACTTTAAACGACGATATCGAGCCCTAACCGCCAAAATAACGTAAGCGACATTTTTTTTCAAAATTTTCTTTTTGATGCAGAAATATTCCTAGAGCATCTAGATGCATTTCTGCATCAAAAAGTAAATTTTGAAAAAAATGTCGCTTACGTTATTTTGGCGGTTAGGTCTCGATATGTATACGCTTTGCAGTGGACAAAAGAACGAAAATCTGTCTTTGTGTTTGTTGCTGATAAGTTTATTTTGCGCTGAAAACTAAATATGTACACTATACAAATGTATTTGTTTGTTTTGATACTTTCATATATTTATTTGCAAAACGTACATACATACCCACAATGACTCACTGGAGAAGGTTTGCAATTTTATATGAAAAAAAGTCTTATCGGATTTCATTATTGAATTTTCAAAACTGGTTGAATAATCGAATACAAATTTATTAATATTGCGCATACACATTTATTAATGATTAACATAAGCAAAACAAGTAGTTACAAAACTTTTTGACAAGCTTTTATTAGAGAACATTGGATCCGCACACCACCTAATGGCTAAATTTTTTATGGAGTTATTTCCTTCCATTTACATATGTTATACATATCGACACCTGAGTGGAAAATCAACCTATGTCGGCAGCCAGTTCGAAAACGCCCTATCTCAGAATACTTTCCAACGACGTCCTACCGCAGAATTTGATCGAAGAACGCCCTATATCAGCACATTTTCAGTAAATTTTCAGTTATCAGTCAGGTTATTTTTTGAACGGAATTTTGAAATAGGGCGTTTTACAATCAAATTCTGAAGTAGGGCGCTCTTGAAAAGTTTTCTGAGATAGGGCGTTTTCGAACTGGCTGCCCAGATAGGTCGATCTTCCACTCAGGCAGCGATATACAGCTACGGTCAAAATAAAGCAGCAAAATTCAAAATGATGCTGTTGGCAACTCATCTTTAATAATAATTAATAATTTTCATTGAAAATATGGGTCGATCTACATATATCAGATACCACATATATACATAAAAGTATTAAAACTTGCACAAAGTTCAAAAAAAACTAATTAAATTAAAAAAAAAATGTTCATCAAAATTTAGATTTTCTTAAAAAGATTTCGAGTATGCAATTTTATAGTCCCTTCAATTTTAGTATAATAAAATGCAAGTTTCAAGTCGCTAAAAGTTACCGTTGATTTTTGTTTTTTTTTTTGTCGAGGGTGTTGCGCATTTTCTTTTCCATATAATGCATGAACAAAACTTACTTTTATGTGGAAGAAAATGCTAACTCCCTCCACAAAAAAAAATCTCAAATATGAACCATATCGGGCGATAAAAAAATAGTCAGGATGCTGGTTAAAAACTAATTGCAAGATTTGCAGGCGAAACTTAATAAAATCTTGTCATAGTATTGAATAACTGTACATGTTTTCTGACAACCGTTACTTGTCAATAAGCTGAGTCGATACGGTGCAAAAAACAAAGCGCTGGATACAATCGTATCTCTCTGGAAGATTTTTAAAGGTACGGGTTAACGGCCATACATATATCACACGTATGATAATAATATGTTTTAATAAAAAATGCCGAGCCTTTCCATTGCAGTTTCCTATCTTCTGTATATGTATTGAGTTTCTTCAATTTAAGCTTTAAGTTATTCACCTTTTTACAGTAATGATTCGGAATTCAATTTAACAATTGATATACATAGCTGCCAAGTTCTGCTCCGACAAATTGTATCGCAAAGATCTAATAGTCGTTGTGCAGCCATTAACTTTTTTGGGTGTGCGTTATTAGTCTTTCGTACATATTTAAGAAATTTTAATAACATTTTTACCTTTTACTTATATATACGTAGTTATTTATACCAGCTAATAAGGATGTAGTGTAAAGCCGATTGGTGTAAATGAATAAATAAATTAAAATATAATCTTTAATTTTATTTACTTAAAGCACCTAGAAATGCGACTGATGACAATAAATCAACGGCAAATGTCAAAGATCTTACACCGTCTGATTCTGTTGCAACCAAAAACGACTCAACGAGCTTGAAAGCATCAACAGAGACAATTACTGCAGATCCTACTACTACCACACAGGAGTCAGTAAACACTAAAGAAACTCTATCAACAACGGATCAAAATGCAACTGCAACTTCTACAGCGGCAGCACCTGACCAAAACACCACCACTACAACTGCTCCTCCAACAACAACAACCCTACCGACCACTTCTACCACAGCTTCGCCAAACACTACCACTACCACTCCATCGACGTCCACCACAACAACCGTTGCGCCAGACAACAGCACAACAACCGTTGCGCCAAACAACAGCACAACAACTGTTGCGCCAGACAACAGCACAACAACTACGACCACAACAGCTGCACCACCAACTCCGCGTCCACCATGCAATCATTTTGATTTTCCATCCTTCATTGGTGGTATAGTATTGACGTTGGGCATTTTGGCCATCAGTTTGGTTGCCTACAAATTTTACAAGGCCCGCAACGAGCGCAACTACCACACCCTTTGAGCCGCCACTGCTTTTACGTCGGCATTTAAAGCAGCAGCCAACACAGCGCCGTCCAATTCAAGCAGCATAGACGTCGAACGTGTGCGTTTCGTACAGCCCTCGTTTCCGTTGCGATCACCACCACAACCCGCTCCATCGGCAGAGTCCTCCGGCGCTGCTCCACCATCGTCACCATCCATTCGACAACGGTTGCTGCAAACATAATCAAATACTGAAAAGTAAATAATGGATGTATTAAGTAAACTTCCCTCTTTCTAATTAAATATCTGTGTATATCCAACAACAGTAATAAATATCTTTCTGCACTCTATGTAAAACAAAAACTGCATACATAATGTAGTTAAACTATGCCACACAAAATGCGTAAAGTTTCTAATATCTTCTCCGCTAATATCCCAAAGGTAAAATTTACTTTAAAAATAGAAAAAACTTTGGATTAGGAGTGTTAGCTGGTTTGCCGCTTATTTACTCGGGTTATTTTAATGAAATTTCATTTAAATTTTCCGTACATTAGTATGAAAATATGGATTTGAAAGTAATTGCTAAATATTAAAGGCGGCTCGACTGTTTAATTAAACCAGAATGAAGACTATTTTTTTTTGTTTTAATTGAAGGATTGTTAAAAAGTCACATAATGCTCCATAAACTATCATTTAGATTCCCTAAATCGAGTGCAATGAATATGCAACCTTGGTTTATTCGAAGATGTCGCTCCTTCTATTACTGAAATTGGTGCTCGAAAACCTGTACTAAATATATTTTAACGTACCCATACAAAAATAAACCAATGTATGGATGTGCAAACAGGCAAAAATGTTTAATAATTTCTTAATGAAATCAAAGTGCTGGCGGTGTTTATCTTGTTACGAAACAATTGTGTATGAGTAACTTAAGTGAGGTGTAGATACTTGTTTAAACAAAATTAAATCACATAAACATGTATGTATTTAGAAAAAAATGCAGTGCATACATATCGTCACCTGAAATGCAAAATAACGTATCATCATCGTCACTGAAATGGGAAAAAGTCGTAAAATTTTTATTTTTTTTTTGCATAAAACGATGTGGGGAGTGAGTTGTAATTTGATGAAATCAAACAAAAAGTGAATTTTGAATTTTTTATGAGTTACCGACTTTTTGCATTTCAGGTGACGATATGTATGCATATTATATTAAAAACAAATGCGCATACCTTCATGGAACAGCAAGCATGCACACTAAGCGTATTACTGAACATGTGTAATGCAATAAATTAATTTACTATCACTTGCTTAAAACTACGTAATTGAACTAATGCGATTCAAATATGTACTATATATTCGCATTTATAATTATGTATTGCCGGTTTACTTTATAATTTGAAATAAATCCTAAAATATGTGAACAAACTATTTAATACTTTCAAGAAATTCGTTATGGGGATGTGGCTCTGGCACTTTCGTTTTGGAATATTTATGTAATTTTCCGTTGAAAGATGCAGTTTTGGTACTTGCAGTTGAAATCCAAGGACCTTAAACGGTTAAACGGTTATAATAAAAATCAATTTAACCGTTAAAATTGGATATCTATTTTTCTGATCCAATTAAACGTTTATGGCCTTATTCATAAAAAATAAAGTAGCTTTATAATAAAAGCTTTATAAATTGAAAAATGTATGAAAACGTCAATTTATAAAGCTCTTTAAACCTACATTATTTTTTATGAATAAGACCATTAGATTATGATTTTTATTTTTGGGTCCATATTGTAGTCGTTATTTACAGATTTAATTTTTTTTTATATCATAGAAGATTATACGAGAGCGACTAAATATTTTTTTTATTGTTTAGATTTTTCTTGGACAGTTTTAATATTTTAAATTTTATTTCTTTTAGTTTTTTGCCGCAGGCTGCAAACCCTTGGGACCCTTCCGTCTATCTTTGGTCTTTGATTTACTTCTGGGCTTCTTAAGCTGCTGCGTATCGTATCGAATTTTAAGTTCCGTTCCACCCAAAGATTGTTTCTTTTTTACTGCTGCACGCGCCTCCATTGTCGTGGGTAACGTGACTGCGGCTATACTAGAAGCGATCAAGTGACCTTTTCGTGGTTTTATTTGCACATCAACCGCTGTTGGGAATAACCGGCGCACCTCCGCTTTCGAGGCACTTCGAGGCAGATTTGTTATAACAATCGACGATGTGAAATTTTTCGCTCGCAATGCTAATTTACTCGCATGTCTTAAACGCGCCTTTGCTTTCTTCTTCTCTAAAGCATTTATTCTGCGTTGAACGAGCTCCTGGACAAATTCCGAGTTCTCTGTGCGTGGAATCGATACAACGATTTTCATTTCACTTTTCTTCGCCGAAGCTTTTATTGCCTTGAAGGCAATATCGCGGTCTTCTCGTGAATTGAAATCAACGAGGCAGAAACGTGCGTGTTTCTGTCGGGGTTTATGAGCCTTCACAATCAGAGGAGACAGCGTCTTTGCCTGTTCCTGAAA
>NW_023458566.1:18174635-18180776 GCF_013731165.1 Rhagoletis pomonella
TAAGTGCGGCCGAAGGCCGCCTACGCAGAAAGGTGTTCTCTGCAAAAGGTGTTCAGCCCTCCTTCTTTGGCTACACAGAAAGGAGAATTCTACTGCCTGAGGGTTATAATCCCTAAGTGCGGCCGAAGGCCGCCTACGCACAAAGGTGTTCTCTGCGAAAGGTGTTTAGGCCTCCTTTTTTCGCCTGATAACCACCTTGGGATAACTTCTTTTATTTAAAAACCCCACAGATTCTGTTAGTTGGGTTATATTCCACTTCAAACTGCTCAGTTTGCCTCGGAAAATGCCGTTTTTACCCCATTTTCAAACGGTTCCCTAGGGGTTTGTGGGAGGTCCCCAAGGGGGGGTTGGGGCTTTTCGTAAAGTGGCGACTAGCCCCTTTCGAATGAGGGGGGTTTGGGGGGCCACGCCCCCTCCCCCTCCGCCCCCCACCCCAAAAACGATGGGCCAATAACTAAACATTTCCCTTTATTTACCTTTCAGCAAAAGCTGGAGCAAATTTTTGTTATAATTTGTTAAAAAAAAAAAACCATATGATTAGCATGTGCTACGAAATAGTGTTTCGCATTATCTGACGAACGTATTATATTGAGTTGTGACTTTTGGGCACGGTGTGCGAGTGACAGTCCTTGGCCAGATATAAATCTGGGTCGTTCCGGTTTCGTAGACCCGACTGTCGTGGTATGAAGTATGAGTGTTTATACTCTCTAGAAAATAAATATATATAATAATAATACCTTATCTTGATACGCGGTTTTGTACTTTAAACGACAATATCGAGCCCTAACCGCCAAAATAACATAAGCGACATTTTTTTCAAAATCTTCTTTTTGATGCAGAAATATTCCTAGAGCATCTAGATGCATTTCTGCATCAAAAAGAAAATTTTGAAAAAATGTCGCTTACGTTATTTTGGCGGTTAGGTCTCGATATGTATACGCTTTGCAGTGGACAAAAGAACGAAAATCTGTCTTTGTGTTTGTTGCTGATAAGTTTGTTTTGCGCTGAAAACTAAATATGTACTATACATACATATATGTACATTATACAAATGTATTTATGTTTGTTTTGATACTTTCATATATTTATTTGCACAACGTACATACATACCCACAATGACTCACTGGAGAAGGTTTGCAATTTTAAATGAAAAAAAGTTTTATGTTGTTGTTGTAGCGGCTACAATAGATTATTGAATTTTCAAAACTGGTTGAATAATCGAATACAAATTTATTAATATTGCGCATACACATTTATTAATGATTAACATAAGCAAAACAAGTAGTTACAAAACTTTTTGACAAGCTTTTATTAGATATTAATAAAAACCAGAACATTGGATCCGCACACCACCTAATGGCTAAATTTTTTATGGAGTTATTTCCTTCCATTTACATATGTTATACATATCGACACCTGAGTGGAAAATCAACCTATCTCGGCAGCCAGTTAGAAAACGCCCTATCTCAGAAACTTTCCAACGACGTCCTACCTCAGAATTTGATCGAAGAACGCCCTATCTCACCTGCCGATTCAAAAACGCCCTATCTCAGCTGCCGATTGTAAAAACGCCCTATCTCAGTACATTTTCAGTAAATTTTCAGTTATCAGTCAGGTTATTTTTTGAACGGAATTTCGAAATACGGTGTTTCTCAATAAAATTTTGAAATAGGGCGTTCTTGAAAAGTTTTCTGAGATAGGGCGTTTTCGAACTGGCTGCCCAGATAGGTCGATCTTCCACTCAGGTATCGATATACAGTTACGGTCAAAATAAAGCAGCAAAATTCAAAATGATGCTGTTGGCAACTCATCTTTAATAATAATTAATAATTTTCATTGAAAATATGGGTCGATCTACATATATCAAATACCACATATGTACATAAAAATATTAAAACTTGCACAAAGTTCAAAAAAAAAATGTAATTAAATTTAAAAAAAATGTTCATCAAAATTTAGATTTTCTTAATAAGATTTAGAGTAGGCAATTTTATAGTCGCTTCAATTTTAGTATAATAAAATGCAATTTTCAAGTCGCTAAAAGTTACCGTTGATTTTTTGTTTATTTTTTTGTCGAGGGTGTTGCGCATTTTCTTTTCCATATAATGCATGCACAAAACTTACTTTTATGCGGAAGAAAATGCACAACACCCTCCACACAAAAAAATCTCAAATATGAACCATATCGGGCGATAAAAAAAATAGTCAGGATGCTGGTTAAAAACTAATTGCAAGATTTGCAGGTGAAACTTAATAAAATCTTGTCATAAGTATTGAATAACTGTACATATTTCATAGGGCTGGGACTGTCCACATATTCGGGAATTCTTGGAAGATAACTTTTATCAGTCCAATACGCAAATCGGGTTTGAAGTCAGATATAACTAACAACAGACCGATCTGTATCCAATCGTTCATCGCTAAACTACTTGAGAAGATAATCTTCTCACAAATAACGTTTAGCTTAAATCAAAAAAAAAACAACATGGCTTCTTCGTGTTCGATCAACAACAACCAACCTATTTTGTTATACGAATTGTATTCTCAATGCTATGAACCGTGGTCAGATTTCAGCCAGTCCTTCGATATGGTCAACCATGAAATACTTGTCAATAAGCTGAGTCGATACGGTGTAAAAAACAAAGCGTTACGAGTTTAAGGGAAGACCCCTAATATGTTTTAATAAAAAATGCAGAGCCTTTCCATTGCAGTTTTCTATTTTCTGTATATATATTGAGTTTCTTTAATTTAAGCTTTAAGTTATTCACCTTATTACAGTAATGATTCGGAATTCAATTTAACAATTGCCAAGCTCTGCTCCGACAAATTGTATCGCAAAGATCTAATAGTCGTTGTGCAGCCATTAACTTTTTTGGGTGTTCGTTATTAGTCTTTCGTACATATTTAAGAAATTTTAATAACATTTTTACCTTTTACTTATGTATACATACGTAGTTATTTATACCAGCTAATAAGGATGTAGTGTAAAGCCGATTGGTGTAAATGAATAAATAAATTGAAATATAATCTTTAATTTTATTTACTAAAAGCAGCTAGAAATGCGACTGATGATAACAAATCAACGGCAAATATCAAAGATCTTACACCGTCTGATACTGTTGCAACCAAAAACGACTCAACGAGCTTGAAAGTATCAACAGAGACAATTACTGCAGATCCTACTACTACCACACAGGAGTCAGTAAACACAAAAGAAACTCTATCAACAACGGATCAAAATGCAACTACAACTTCTACAGCGGCAGCACCTGACCAAAACACCACCACTACAACTGCTCCTCCACAAACAACAACAACCCTTCCGACCACTTCTAGCACAGCTTCGCCAAACACTACCACTACCACTCCATCGACGTCCACCACAACAACTGTTGCGCCAAACAACAGCACAACAACTGTTGCGCCAAACAACAGCACAACAACTGTTGCGCCAGACAACAGCACAACAACTACGACCACAACAGCTGCACCACCAACTCCGCGTCCACCATGCAATCATTTTGATTTTCCATCCTTCATTGGTGGTATAGTATTGACGTTGGGCATTTTGGCCATCAGTTTGGTTGCCTACAAATTTTACAAGGCCCGCAACGAGCGCAACTACCACACCCTTTGAGCCGCCACTGCTTTTACGTCGGCATTTAATGCAGCAGCCAACACAGCGCCGTCCAATTCAAGCAGCATAGACGTCGAACGTGTGCGTTTCGTACAGCCCTCGTTTCCCTTGCGATCACCACCACAACCCGCTCCATTGGCAGAGTCCTCCGGCGCTGCTCCATCATCGTCACCATCCATTCGACAACGGTTGCTGCAAACATAATCAAATACTGAAAAGTAAATAATGGATGTATTAAGTAAACTTCCCTCTTTCTATTAAATATCTGTGTATATCCAACAACAGTAATAAATATCTTTCTGCACTCTATGTAAAACAAAAACTGCATACATAATGTAGTTAAACTATGCCACACAAAATGCGTAAAGTTTCTCATATCTTCTCCGCTAATGTCCCAAAGGTAAAATTTACTTTAAAAGAGAAAAAACTTTGGATTAGGAGTGTTAGCTGGTTTGCCGCTTATTTACTCGGGTTATTTTAATGAAATTTCATTTAAATTTTCCGTGCATTAGTATGGAAATATGGATTTGAAAGTAATTGCTAAATTTAAAGGCGGCTCGACTGTTTGATTAAACCAGAATGAAGACAATTTTTTTTTTGTTTTAATTGAAGGATTGTTAAAAAGTCACATAATGCTCCATAAACTATCATTTAGATTCCCTAAAACGAGTGCAATGAAGATGCAACCTTGGTTTATTCCAAGATGTCGCACCTTCTATTACCGAAATTGGTGCTCGAAACCCTGTACTAAATATATTTTAACGTACACATACAAAAATAAACCAATGTATGGACGTGCAAACAGGCAAAAATGTTTAATAATTTCTTAATGAAATCAAAGTGCTGGCGGTGTTTTTCTTGTCACGAAACAATTGTGTATGAGTAACTTAAGTGAGGTGTAGATACTTGTTTAAATAAAATTAAATCACGTAAACATGTACGTATTTAGAAAAAAATGCAGTGCATACATATCGTCACCTGAAATGCAAAATTACGTATCATCATCGTCACTGAAATGAAAAAAGGTCGTGAATTTTTTTTTTTTTTTTTGCATAAAACGATGTGGGGAGTGAGTTGTAATTTGATGAAATCAAACAAAAAGTGAATTTTGAATTTTTTATGAGTTACCGACTTTTTGCATTTCAGGTGACGATATGTATGCATATTATATTAAAAACAAATGCGCATACCTTCATGGAACAGCAAGCATGCACACTAAGCGTATTACTGAACATGTGTAATGCAATAAATTAATTTACTATCACTTGCTTAAAACTGCGTAATTGAACTAATGCGATTCAAATATGTACTATATATTCGCATTTATAATTATGTATTGCCGGTTTACTTTATAATTTTAAATAAATCCTAAAATATGTGAACAAACTATTTAATACTTTTAAGAAATTCGTTATGGGGATGTGGCTCTGGCACTTTCGTTTTAGAATATTTATGTAATTTTCCGTTGAAAGATGCAGTTTTTGTACTTGCGGTTGAAATCCAAGGACCTTAAACGGTTATAATAAAAATCAATTTAACCGTTAAAATTGGATATTTATTTTTCTGATCCAATTAAACTTTTATGGCCTTATTCATAAAAAATAAAGTAGCTTTATAATAAAAGCTTTATAAATTGAAAAATGTATGAAAACGTCAATTTATAAAGCTCTTTAAACCTACTTTATTTTTTATGAATAAGGCCATTAGATTATGATTTTTATTTTTGGGTCATATTGTAATCGTTATTTACAGATTTAATTTTTTTATATCATAGAAGATTATACGAGAGCGACTAAATAATTTTTTTTCTCATTTTTGTTGTTGGTATTTTTTTTAATTTTTTTTTTATTGTTTAGATTTTTCTTGGACAGTTTTAATATTTTAAATTTAATCTCTTAGTTTTTTGCCGCAGGCTGCAAACCCTTGGGACCCTTCCGTCTATCTTTGGTCTTTGATTTACTTCTGGGCTTCTTAAGCTGCTGCGTATCATATCGAATTTTAAGTTCCGTCCCGCCCAAAGATTGTTTCTTTTTTACTGCTGCACGCGCCTCCATTGTCGTGGGTAACGTGACTGCGGCTATACTAGAAGCGATCAAGTGACCTTTTCGTGGTTTTATTTGCACATCAACCGCTGTTGGGAATAACCTACGCACTTCCGCTTTCGAGGCACTTCGAGGCAGATTTGTTATAACAATCGAGGATGTGAAATTTTTCGCCCGCAATGCTAATTTACTCGCATGTCTTAATCGCGCCTTTGCTTTCTTCTTCTCTAAAGCATTTATTCTGCGTTGAACGAGCTCCTGGACAAATTCCGAGTTCTCTGTGCGTGGAATCGATACAACGATTTTCCTTTCACTTTTCTTCGCCGAAGCTTTTATTGCCTTGAAGGCAATATCGCGGTCTTCCCGTGAATTGAAATCAACGAGGCAGAAACGTGCGTGTTTCTGTCGGGGTTTGTGAGCCTTCACAATCAGAGGAGACAGCGTCTTTGCCTGTTCCTGAAA
>NW_023458566.1:18180876-18218636 GCF_013731165.1 Rhagoletis pomonella
CGCACTTAGGGATTATAACCCTCAGGCAGTAGAATTCTCCTTTCTGTTTTGCGAAGAAAAGGAGCTGAATACCTTTTACAGCGAACACCTTTGTATATTTTTAATGCTTACAGGGTTATATCCTATTTTCTTTTGTCTCTCATTCTTTTGCATATTTTGGAGTTTGACAGCTGAACTACGCCATTTAATTTGCATATGCAACAAAAGTCAGACGCATGATTTAGAAGGTGTTTCTATTTAATAAATTGTGATTAATTGGTTAATATTAAAGTTATAAAGAAAGTTATGGCTCATCGAGTAAAGTGTAAAGTGAAGGAGAATATAAAAATATATTGCTGATGTAGCTGCTTTAAGGAGAATAGGAGTGATAAATTTACGCTAATTTCCGAATTTTACAAAAAAGGGCATATTTCAAACCCAATTTGTAAATAAATTAGTGACCCAAAATTACAATAGTGGATGTTAAAATAATGGGTAGACCCTTGGCTACAAGTGTGTGCAATTTTTGGATCGGGTCACCCCTTTGGACGCAATACCCCGAAATAGGTGGGCCACTTACTAAACAGTACCCTAAATAAAAGCTGTGTGTACATTTTTAGCGCATAATTTCAAAAATGCCAAATTTGGAGTTGTGACTCTTTTGAAGACGGTGTGCGATATGTATGCATATATGTAGAAAGATACGTGGGCCACTGCCTTAGTTCTATATTTAATTTCCAATCGTTTGAAACGTCGAGTTATTTCTTTTTAATTATCCAACGTATATATGTATATTATACCTTGACAATAAGCAGATGACCAAAGTCCTGCCAGAAGGCAGCACAACAGCATTCCCGTCATCGATGATTTCATGTTTGATCCGATTCTTTCAACAATGGCTTTTCTTGGCGTTTGCTACAGTGCACAGAAATTTTCTCGCAATAATATCCACAGGTTCAGGCAGAATGTAAATCCACGCAATTAATTACCAACATCAGTTTTGTAGTATTGCGTTGCTCGAAACTTCCGATTACTACTAAATTTGCTGCAACAAAAGAAGGGCGATTAAATGCGTAAACAAGAAGATGGGCGGAGAAATGCAGGCAACAGTGATTTTTCCTGCTGCAGAATTATCACCCTCGTATATGGACTTTTATTGTCTTATATATATGTATATATATTCTGCATAAAGGAGAGTTGTTGATGATTTATTATCCGCAACAATTGATTTCAAATAATTTGCTTATTTACTAACCACTTTTATCTTTGCAACAATAAATATATTTATGGAAAATGATATCAATTAATCGCCTATTTTCCTGAAAAGATTAGCTGACTGGCTGGAACTAGGAATGTCGAAAAAACATCAATGCATCGAAAATATCGATGTCGCTCCGATGCATCGAAATTTTTCCACTCGATGTATAAATAGTCGATGTATCGATGCATCGATGTTTTTTCAGAACTGACGTATGTACCCTGCAAAAATCGTTGGACCATGTAGTCTATTTGTGGTAAATTGGAGTACTTACAAAAGTGTTCCTCTGTCATGCTGTAGCGGACCAACTCGTGTCTCTGCGCCAGCTTATTGTTTGTTATCCGATCACTGCTCGTGTTTTAACGAAACGTGATTGAAGTTGAGCATTTGAAAGCACATTTGCATGTCTGGCTGTAGCTGAACGTGTAGAGATGCTCGCTGTTAGTTCTTAGCTCCCAGCATGTTCGGGTTCGAATACCGTCAGAGGCAACATGTAATTTTTAATTTTTGTCTTGGTTTTTATTAATTTCGAAAAAGCATTTGAGAAGTGAAGAACAAAAGCGTGTACAAACAAAAAAATATAACAACAATGCCATTGTTAATATGTTGGAGTAGTTTTGTGCTACTCTGATGTAATGCAGGGATGGAGTATATGGTCCTGCCCTAGGACATCGCAATGTTAATTGAACCATATTTTTTATATGAATTGTGGTTAATTTTGGAGTACTCTTTGGTCCGCAGGGAGTACTCTTTACACGCATGCATGGAGTAGTCGCGATTTTTGCAGGGTAGTACATTGAACCGTCTAGAATGCATTGTACAATTGTACAAGAGAGGTAACTTTGACCAAACCAAGCCAAATGGCTATAAAAATTTCCGTTAGAAACATTACTACCCAGTTGCAGTAATTTATATCTAACTTTGTACGATTTTGCTAATAACATCGTTGTGAAACAAAATCTTATGCAAATCGATGCATCGATGTATGGCCTTTGATGCGTCAAAAAATATCGATGTACATTTCGATGCATCGAATCAAAGAAAAAGTCGATGTATTTTTGGCACTGACATCTCTAGCTAGATCTAGAGTGCAGAGTTGATTTCGTTAGTGTTGCCGTACCATTTTCAATACAACTAAGGAGCCAAATACACCACGCAAGTAGTTTATCAAACATGACGAAATTTCTATTTACAGGTCTATTCTGCACGTTACCGAAGATTTTGTAACCGGAAATTTTAGTACCAAAAAATATTACCAGTGTTAAAATTCAGAGGTTAGATCCCACGCCCAAAGTCTCAAAACGCATTTATTGTTGTGTAACGTTTGAAATATCTGCGGATTCATTTTATTCCTTCAATTACATATGTTCAATATGTACTTACTTTAGTATTTAGAAGGATCTATTCTGATTTACTTTAAAGAATTCGATTTATATAATTTGAAACAAGTTGAAAAAGTCTAGTCTCATTTGGCGGTGAAAGTCAAACCAAATGTCAAAAACGGGAAACGTCCCCAAACAAATTTCAATCAAGCAACTGCAGTGTTGCCGTATTTTTGTCAACACTCCTCCCCGGTAAATCCTCCGGATTTACCCGAACCTGCGGAGCAAGAATAGAAAGAACGGCAAGTCGCGTTGCTGGTCTCTGATATATGTCGGCGCTAGT
Source organism: Rhagoletis pomonella (assembly GCF_013731165.1). Taxonomy (NCBI): domain Eukaryota; kingdom Metazoa; phylum Arthropoda; class Insecta; order Diptera; family Tephritidae; genus Rhagoletis; species Rhagoletis pomonella. The sequence continues at coordinate 18,183,779 of NW_023458566.1, forward strand.
CTTTACCACGGCGCTTCTTACATGTTGATCAGGGCCTACCCTGACTGAAATCACTCGACCCTTCGGCCAAGAGTTTCTGGGTCCATTGGGATTCACTATATGGTGTATATAGTCTCCTTGCTCAATCGGTTTTACGGCCTCGAACCACTTAGTGCGGCGCGTTATCACCGGTAGATATTCGCGCACCCAACGCTTCCAGAATAAGTCGGCCAATTGTTGTGCATATCTCCAGCCCATTCTCATTGGTTCTGGCCTTCCAGTATGCTCGAGTAGCGGTTTCATCCCGTTAGAACTACCCGGGAGAAAATGGTGTGGTGTGAGCGCTTCGTCTCCGCAGTGGTCGAGCGGTATGTAAGTCAACGGTCGTGAGTTTTAAAGCGCCGCGGAGCAATTCGTCAGAGGGACGTGATGCTAGCAATACCCTCGACAGGTTGTCCTTCACTGAGCGCACGAGGCGCTCCCAGGCACCGCCCATATGTGGTGACGCCGGTGGTATGAATTTCCACTGCATAGAGGAATTCGTAAAGGTGCTCTGAAGCTTTTACTTGGTATTTCTCTGAAGGCCGTGATGAGTTTTCGCTGTGTTGCTTTAAAATTAGTGGGGTTGTCGCTCCAGAACTTGCATGGTACTCCTCGTCGAGCCATAAAACTTCGAACGGTGAGAATGCACGAATCCGTAGACAACGAATAAGCTAATTCTAAGTGCACTCCATACCTCTTCTCAGTACTCCTGCGTACCGCTACTAGTAGAGGAGTAGAGGACCGAAGTAATCTACCCCCACGTATGTGAACGGACGAACGAATGCTGTTACTCGTGCCGGGGGTAGACAGCTCATTTTCGGTGGTCGTGGTTTTGCATTGCGAAGTTGATGTACTTGACAGTCACGACGCACCTTTTTGACCACTGCTCGTACTAGTTTGCCGTAATTCATTTACTACCGTCTCTGCGCTTCCGTGGAGATACTTGATCTGGTAGTCCAGAACAATCAGGCGAGTTATGTTATGGTTTCTAGGCAATATAATTGGGTCCGGATGCACTACCAGGCTGACCCTGCCACTGAGTCGTAGGACGGAGACCTCAACCAAGTACGGATTTCGGAAAGTACGGCGATTTCATCCCCAAATACGTCCGACTGAGCCTCTATCTCCAAATGTATTTCGGCGCGCTTAAGGTCATCTTGATCAATTAGTCGAAGAAGCGAAGGACTTGATTTGCGGTAGAGCCTCCAGATACGAATACTTAGAAATACTGTTGTCGTTACACGCAGAAGGCGGGACCATCGAGAGAAACGTTCGTGTATTGCCAAGTACTCGTGATGTGGTAGGGCAGCGCCATGGTAACCTACATATCGAGATCTAAGCTCTTCGTAAGTTGTTTCCCTCGGATGGCTGCTGCGAAATTCTTCCGCGTTTAAGTTCTTCACGTACTGAGCGCTACTAGGTAAACAGGTAGCCCCGAACGTGAGCTCCTTAATTACAGAAAACGCTGGTAGTTCTGATCCTGCAACAGTATCCTGACTTGTTGAAACATTTCCTGGATGTCCCCACTCACAGCTACTGCTTTCTGGCGGAACCCTCGCAGGACAGATACCAGGCACGTAAGCTGATCAGGTCCTATCAAAAGCATCGAGTTGAGGGACTCTCCTTTCGTTCTAGCGGCCACATCCCAGACGATTCGAACCTTTTGCGGCTTATGCGGTTCATGCGCGAGTTTTGCCTGCAAATATTTAGCTCTCCGCAAAGCAGATGGTATGCTATCCGCGAGAGTGGCGTTGGCGTATTTCTAAATAAGGCCGGTTTCAAAGCGACCGTAGATGCGTTTCGTAGTTGACTTCAATTGCTCGATTGCATATTCGGAGACTTAAGCCTAGACGGCCATTGTTGAGGCCAATTAGCAACTCGGGCACACCCTTCAAGTATGAGTATTTGGTTTACAAGTCGCGTGCATCGAGCGTCTGGGTTGGTAATTCAAGCTTCCGCACTGTGTACGTCTTTTAGCACATAACGTTTTTTAGTATCGGCTCCAGAAATATTTAAATCCAGTACTTGGGAGTTATCCTCATAGCGGTGAGTATTAGAAGTCCATCTGAGGTATTAAGGTTGCGAGGCGCCGTTCTCTTGTAGTTTCTCCTGCAGCTCAACGTCCATAAGCGTGAGCGCAGAGCCATCATCAAAGAAGGCATACGTCTGAAGCATTTTGTTCTTATTGTAGAGCGTTACAGGCAAAATTCGAAATAGAATTGAGTCAGTTGCACCATCGTGTGCATTAAGCACATGGTTAGCGAGTGGTGAGCTGACCGGGAAGGCCTGCTTGTTATGAAGCAAAGGATGGTGAATCGAAATGCAACCATCCGTTCCGCATACGGCAGTAGAAGCGCACAGAAGGCGGGGGTGCACCTTTAGACAGCGACGACATATGGAATGCTGGCGTATAAGTCCCCACCGTTCGGACCTATCTGCACTCGTGAATGTGTTACAATGCACGGTCCATTTCTCCCCCACTGACGTTAACTTCATGCGCATTCAAGTAGCCGCGTTTGGCAGTAGACTTCGCGGGTGTACAAGGTTTGAGCACGCTGTGCGCCCCTTGGGCTAGTTGAAACAGCCAGTCCGCAAAGCTTTCGAGGTTGCATGAAGACAGTTTTATTTGGGGCATACCCCAAAACGCTGCTAGCAGTCCCGGTAGTTTATTAACTAATTCTTGCTCTAACTCTGGGTTGTTCAAGTGACACAACATGTTCGAAGCCTTCATGGTCGCGCACACGTTTTGCACCCCCAACGCTAGATCAACCAGGTCCTCGAGTCGGTTTTCCTTCAATGCTGGTATTTCACGGATCCTAGTCAGTAGCACGGCGATGATAAGTTCTGGGCGACCGAACTTCATTTTTAGAGTTTCCAGTATCTGTGGTTCACACGAAGAATGTAGCAATAGATTTCTCACGGAATGCACTCCTGCTCCCTCCAGAGATTGACGCAGGCGTAATAAGTTTTCGGCGTCAGAAAACCCTCAAATTTCCGTTGTTTGTTGGTAGGTGGCCATAAACAAGGGCCATTCTTCTGGCTTACCATTGAATTTTGGCAAATCTTTACCGAGGCTGGTGCGTGCGGCAAGTTGGTTTTTCGTAAGACAGCGATTAGGCTGTGGCTGCGTCGAAACGCGGTCGCAAGTCCCAACCGCGACGCCGCCCACTACTACCACAGGGCGGCACCTTCCAATCGGACGAAGCGCGACGACAGAGTCGAAATCTCTTTAGGCGACTGCGCCCTTTCGGATCCGGTGCGACGCGCGAGCTTTTTTAGCCCCTACATCCTCCGGCGGACAAAGCCAAACGTAGAGTGCTTCTTGCTTTCACTAGCTTTGAAATTCAGGTAGCCATCGGGAAGGCGAAAGCCTCCAGAGCCATGAGACCCGACGGAATATGCATGCTGATGCTGAAAAGTGCTGCTCCTGCGGGATTAGGCTATTTAACCATGGTCCTCAACGTGTCAATGGCCACTCTCGTCATTCCAGACATCGCCATAAAGACCCAAATAATCCGAGGCCTAAACCGTAACCGCCCCTGTGAGAGAACTGTTCTAGCAGCGTTGAATCTGTCAAAGGCGTTTGACACCGTCAGTCACGCTACTAGAAGACATAGAGGCCTCCTCTCTCCCACAGAGCCTCAAACGGTGGTCGGTGAATTATCTGAGTGATCGACAGTCGTCAGGAATGTTTACAGACAAATTCAGTAAACCCCCGAAAATAAAACAAGGGGTTCAACAGGATGGTGCCCTTTCTTCATTACTGTTCAACTTTTATATATCTAAGTTCCCTCAACCACCAAAGGGAGTTTTTACGTTGACTATTGCTCGATAATGGCGTCTGGGAATGCAATTGATGACTTGTGCTCAAAAGTTAACGGTAACCTGTCCGAGCTTTCACGCTTCTTCACTGCACGTCGCCTAACCCTCTCCGCTACAAAATCCTCAGCTACCCTTTTCACCACCTGGACGAAGGAGGTCAGACTGCAGCTGGGGATTCACACCGATGACGAACCAATTCCGACGGTGAATAACCCGAAAGTCCTCGGAGTAACTTTCGACAGTCTACTCTCCTTTTCAGCGCACACAACCACAATTGTCAACAAAGTAGAGAGCCGCAACCAGATCCTCAAGTCGCTAGCCGGCAACACCTGTGGTTAAGACAAAGAAATGTTGCTGGCAACATACAAGGCAATCGGCCGGCCACAGACGTGGTCAACCAAATAGACAACTGCTTGCAGAAGAGTCCTCGCTCAGGCACGTCAGGAGGCATCTCTACGAAGTACAGAGGTTCATAAAACAACCTCTGGACCCAACAGCCTATCGACAGGCCTTGAACGGCATTCACAAAGAGGCAGTCTCGAGGTATGTAGACTCCCGACCTGTGAATTCCGTTCTAGGCACACAACCACCAGACGTGGACGAAACAGAACTTCGTCTACCTCGGGAGTCTCGAACTACAATAGCCCAACTGCGCTCTGGTAACTGCAGCAGGTTGAACTCATACCTGATCAGAATTAGCGAAGATGTTCTGAACGAATGCCCGGCATGCGGAGAGACGCCATGACTCATGTGGAGAGTCGCCACATGACTCCCGGCACCTCTTCACATGCCCTGAGAACCCCACTCAGCTAACGCCCCTGTCCCTATGGACAGCCCCTGTGGAAGTAGCACACTTCCTGGGCCTCCCCCTAGCTGAAATTGACAACGTTGATGGATGAACCGCCCCGAACGGGTCTTAGTAGCCTCTACAACAACAACAACAACAACGCCATGACTCACAGCATCTCTTCGCATGCCCATTGAACCCCACCCTATCGAGGCTGCACGCTTCCTTGGGCTACCGCTAGTAGATCTTGACATTGATTGCAGAACTAACCGATCTGGACGGGGTTGTTGTAGCCGCTACAACAACAACTTTTTACCTTTCGTAACTACCGTAGTTCTCGTTTCCCCCCAAAAGAAATTGTACCGTTATGCTTGCTCAAAAACCTGTAGCGAACTCAATTTTTGTTTTGTAATTTTTATATTGTTCGGATTCCTAACTTGTTTCTCATAATTTTCATCAAATTTATTAGCTTTTGGTACCGGGATTTTAGAATAAAAAAGTTTCTGTAAAGCTGTTGAGAATGAGAAATGGCTAGACAAAGCATTTACATTTTACGGTTGAATTGCCAAGTAAACGGGCGGGTCGATTTTGGTTGTACGACAAAAATCGACTAGAAACTCGACCCATGTAAAGGCTGCCTAAGGCGCTAAGCTATACATTTCCAGAAGCAAATAAAACTAAACACATTTATTTAGTACATATTACTTGTGTTACATGTAAACTTTATTTCTTTACTTTAAGTGACAAGAGAAATTCCAAAATTTAAATGTTTTCAGCCTACATCTTCGTCTGCAGTTTTTTTGAAACTAAAATACAAATCGCTTTTAAAATAGGGTTAGTTAATTTATTCAATCATATTAGGATTTGTTTAAATCCTTTTTACTTCGAAATGGCTTTTACTTGGACATTACACCGATTGCTATTATTTTTTGATGCATTACTGATTTTCATAGTAAATTCACTTAAATATGCATGAAGCATTTGTTCTTAAAATGGACAAACATTGATTATTTGATTTCAATTTAACTTGCCTTTAAATTTGTGTACGTATATAATATTAATTCTTATTTACCCATGCATAATATTGTATATTTATGTTCTGCTCGCGTACATCCTTTAAATCCATAGCTAGCAATGTTAAGTGGTTGGGTTGTTCACCTTGTTTGCCCAAGCTTAATTTTATCATTTATTTATACAGTTTTTTGAATCTATCAATTTCTCAGAAATTTATTAGCATGTTAATACGTATTCATATTCTTTGCGGTATATGTATGTGTATGTATGTATAATAGATGCAGGTTATTTAAGTGTGCAAAAGAAAAATAAAGATACACGAATAAAATACAGCTTCACAATTGTATTGGTAGGGCTATTATATGGATTTTGCTTAGCAACATTGGCGTCAAAGCGGAAAATTCTATGTAGCTTCGCTCTCGTCGCAGAGCATAATTCTCCAAATTTTCGTTGAGGACTTATTTATATTATATACCTTGGTATTGCGGCGGAAAGTGAGCAAATTCAAATTAATATGTTTTCTTCTAAAAGCTAATTTAGCATTTCTTTAGCGAATGTTTAAGAAGGTATATTTGGTGAGTGAGTGAGCGTTGATTGTAATTAATTACGAACAGGTAAGTTGTTTGTTTATATCGTTGTAATTACCTCTGAAGTGTGGCATTCATCTTCATCCTATCCAAAGTTATTTACCGATCGTCTTTTACATCTTGTTCCCATGTTTTTATCAAGTTTTGTTTTTTATTTTGCTTCCAAAAATGTTTTTCCATTCGTTTATTAAATTTCAGAAATCCAACGAACTCTCCAAAAATCCATAGTGTGTATCTAAGTCAATTTTAAATCAACTCCACATTAAAATATCAGCCATGTTGGGATCAATTGTTTTTTATCTATAAAAATATTCTTTTTGAGAAAAAATTAAGACCGCCATCTATTCTTTGTAGACGGAGGTGTCCATGGGACTTGCTGGCTGTGCAAATGAAGTTGTTGTGTTTGTGTTTGTTGGTGTAAATGCAGACAGCGATGAATTGCTAGTATTGGACGAATTATTGATGTTAATATTCATTGGATTGGAAGTCTGCGAGAGCGTCCCTGAATTGCTGTTCATAGAAGCACTTCCCAAGCCTAATCCCACATTGATACTGCCATTATTGCCAGCGAGCAAGCCCGAACCTCCACTGCCAGCCCCTCCAATGTTTAAACGTTCAGTGTTTAAATTCTGTAAGAAGCTTGGACCGCCGGCAGTGCCTCCGAATAAAGTGGAAGAGTTAAAAGGAGCACCAGATGAGCCGGGGTTAGTACTAGCACCCCCACCACTTCCGGCGGATCCCAAAAGTGAAGTAGCAGAAAGAACATTAGGAGCCGACGTATTGAGTCCCAACATAGGTGTCGGCAATGCCGGTTTTATAAACCGCTCACTGGCGCGCCGATTCTGAAATTTACAGTTAAAAAAAAAGTTCAGTGCTGGGTTCAAGTGCATAGATATATATATGTAATTACCACAATTTGACCACATGCGTAACAGCGATTCTGTTGTGCCGTGCCAGGACTGAGTGGACGACTGTTCGATGGGCTGTGTGAGACAGGGCTGCTAATGGTGCGTTGACGAGTATTCACAGCAGCAACACTGCCCAAACCACTAGCGGATCCTGCGGCTCCTAAAACGTTTTCATTGTAGAATCGCTCCTCGTCCATTTCCAGAGACGATTCCGACTCCGATAGGTGACGGCAGAGAGCTTCACGGCGCTCTACTTCGAGTTTTAATTTACGCTGCAGACGCGCATTTTCTTCGCGTATACTTTTCTCTTCTTGTGCAAATTGTTGTAATTTTTTTGTTGCCTCCTTTTGTGCAGCAGCAAGATTAGAACGCAATCGAAGCACCTCTGAACGCAATGTCTGTATGTGAGAGCTTAAATTAGAGGCAGTGTCACCATTGGCATTGGTTATATCACGTGGAGTGGTAGGATCTGAAACTGGCTGGTCAAGTTTAATCTGCAACAAACGCTTTTCTGTCTCGAGCTTGTCCATGCGTTTCCAAAGTTTGTTAACTAGAGCTTCCTGTTCTTGTTCTAATGTATTTTCCAACTCCACCATTTCTCTACGCAGTTGTTCTAGATTAGTTTGTTTGTTATCGGTCTCGGCTTGTAGTTTCTCAATTTTACGCATTAGCTTGTTGACAAGGCATTCTTGCTCCTGCTCTAAAGTCTGCTCCAACTTGCATTTTTCTTGTCTTAACTGTGAAAGAAATTTAAGTGTATTAAAAATTAACGAATCTTGTTATGAAACCCAATAAAAATATACCTGATCTAACTTGCGGGATAGATCGTTTGTCAAACATTCCTCTTCTCGTTCGTAATGATGTGCTAAAGTCTCTTTTTCTTTTTTTAAGGCTTGAATTTTCTTTAGAAGTGTATTCGATATGTACTCCTCTTCCTGTTCCGCTTTCGCTTGCTGGACAAATGTATAGAAAAATATTTATCTATTAAATACCAACATTTACATATCGAGGGCTTATATCCAATTCTTCCCATTTGAAAATTTCATAAAAACTGATAATAGAACCCATCTGGAACTTAACTGTCACCACTGATATTAATTCTTACTTTGCAATCCAATAGTTAATTCCATGATAAAAACATGGTTAATTCTACATACAACAAACGATATGCAAGATTAGATTTATCATGGTCGATGACAGTTAAGGCTCAGGTGGGTTTTTATATCAGAATCACAATTTTGTGAAAATTACATGGGTATTGAATATAAGCCCTCGATATATGTATCAAGGAACATATGGTTACTATCGATCAAAATGCCCCACTTGACCTTTTTTCTTTTTGATTGGTAGTGTTTACGAGGTAGGAATATGATGTATTGTGGAACGATTTTCCGGCAACCGAAACCGGATTTTCTGCAAACCAAATTTTTTGTTTATTTTTTTTTTTTTACTTCATCAAACTACCATATAAGCACTTCCAAAAAATAACAAACAAACAAAAATTTTTAGTTTTCCTGATAAATTTGAAATTGGTCAAACAGATGGGTATTGCATTGATGATAAATATTGAATATAAATATATATATGTATATAAATCGACTCCTACGATTATAACCGATGCCTGCTTAAGTGTACGATTTTCTTCCTGCACCACTTTGCATTTGATTTTAAATGTGTCTAGTTCAGCCTTGAGTACTCTGTAAAGACGCAAATTGATGTATTCATTAGTATTTAACAGCAGGTATACGAACTAAACGTACTTATTTTGTTGTGTCAACGACTCGATGCGTTTTTGTAATTGTTCGCGAGATACTGGACTGGGTGGAAGCATAGTACCTCCATCTAGGGAGCTTTCGGATTCACAAGGACTCTCCATATCTGTAAGAATATATGTTAAATAATTAATATACTTTTAAGGGATTTTGTTATGGTATCCTCACTTTTAAGTGTTGGGAAATTTATTCGTTTTTTCGTTAATAAACGGGCCGATAAAATATGTAATACCTAGGGCCCGGATTCTTATGCGCTAAAAAAATCAAAATTATGCGCATATAATGTGCACTAACAAATAAAAAAATATAGACTAAAAATTAAAGATATGTACCAAAAACAAAATATGCAAAAAGACTTCTCGCATTTGTTTTGCTTTTTTATTTTTCTTTATTAACTTTGCATATTTTATTACAATTTTATAATTAACACAAGGATATATTGTAATTTTTAGTGGCACGAAAAACTCCAAAATAATTAAAGATATATCTAAAATTTTTAAATATGTATGTATTAAAAAAAATTAAGCACTTTAATAAATTAAAAATACATATCGTCGATGTTTATGCAAAACCGCCCATTGACCAATTGATAGGCGGTAATTTCTCTGGCTTTTATTTTAAAAATCTGTTGTTTTAATAAAAATTTTACGATTCTTATGCATAAATCTCGAGGCCTGGAGTTCAGGGTTAGCAAATTTCATTTTTGTCACAATGGCGATTTAGGCGGTTTTCTCGATGGGCGGTTTTTCAAAAACAACGACGATATGTAATTTCCATAATTTTTTTTTTGTTAATTTGTTTTGGTCAGCGCTTTATTGACAAACAAATAAAGTTCTTTAAAATTTTCAAAATTAAAGCTTTCCCTATTTAGCCGCAAAAATGTTTTGTATAAGGAGAACTTGAAGCAAGCTAGTTCATTGGGATTATAGCTATTAAGCAGGGATCAAACGATTTGTACATTTTGGCAGTCGTACAAGTCGTGTGATCCCTACTGTCACTTGCGACCATTTGGCTACTTAGAACACCAGATATTCCCTTAAGTTCCTTAAACGCCTTATTTTTTTGTAGAATGGTATCCAATTTTTCCTTGATTTTTTGCCCAAGTTCACCCTGCACACTTTGAAAAGTAGTAACAACAGTCTCCACAAGATGCACTTGTTCAGCCAATGATTTTTTTTCCTTCCACTTTACTTATTATTTCCGACAAGAAACTGCAGTTTGCATTGATATAGGCTACATACATATTTTGCCGCCTCTCACCATTTTCCCCATCTCGTTAATATTGGCAGTTTCGAAAGAGCGATATTGGGATACATGTTCTTAAAAGCTTCAACGCGCAAAGCAGATTTTAAAAATATTTTTTTCCCATTCGATATTAAATCGTCAACATCACTGAAGCTTGCTCTTACATCTTCGGCCACTCGGTACATTGCGTGCCAAACAAGTAACGTGCAGTAACTCTGGGTAAAATACCTTCAGCGCTTTTGCTGATTATACCATATCGAGCCCTAACCGCCAAAAAAAACGTGACATATTTTTCAAAAAATTTCTCTTTCAAGCAGAAACGCCCGTGGAACATCTAAATAAAATTCTGCATCAAAAATAAAATTTTGAAAAAAAAAATGTCGCTTACGTCTTAAATAATTAAATAAATAATTTTCGACGAAATCAGTACCCAATAGTTGCATGGAATCATCAAATGCTCTTGCAATTGTGGAGTGATTCGTCCGTCCATGACAAACGGCGTTTAATTAAAAAAAAAATGCAATTAAATGTGCTTTTTTGACAAAATATGCCTATATATGCATTAAAGGCAAAATATGTAAGAATATGCACTGACAAAACTCTTGATTCGCAACATTTGTTAATCTTTAAGTTCCTATGACTCACCAAAAAAAAAAAAAACTAAATGCATAGAAATCCGGGCCCCAAGTAATAACCCTATACTGACTGGCGATAGGTAAATGACCCCCGCGTTATGTAAAGAGAAGGTGAAAGCAAATTACGTCGTTTTTTACCATTACTTGCATTAAATTTACTTGCGAAAAAATCCCATCAACAGATACAAAACACATTTTTTAAATAAAGCAAATTTATTTTTGTTTTAATATAAATACATACATGTGTACATACATATGTATGTATGTATGTACACCTTCGTACAACTAATTAGAAACAAAATCCAAAATGATATTGTTTGCAAATTATGTTTATTTGCTTGCAAAAATTGCAAAAAAAAAATCAAACTTCAAAAAATCGTCATCAAGATTTCCAAATTTTTAATCAGAATATTTAGAAAATTTTCGGGTATGCAGTTCTGTAGCCCATTCTATAGTAGTCTAAGGCAAGTCTAGAGTCGTTAAAAGTTACCGTCGATTTTTTAGATTTTTTTTTTGTGGAGGGTGTTGCGCATTTTCTGCCATATAACATTAGGGTAAGAACATTGAAGCTTTGCTCGATGCTAGCTCTTCGCTTTGCTCGCCGCTCCACTATGTTTTGACCCTTAGACTTCAATTGAATGAGCAACATAACTGCATAACCGAAAATTTTCTAAATATTCTGATTAAAAATTTGGAAATTTCGATGACAATTTTTTGAAGTTTGATTAATGTTTTTTGCGATTTATGTAGCTTTGAAACTTTTATTATTGTGGTTTCTGTTACAGATTGAATTTTATTTTGAATAAAAATTATTAAAAATAAAAAAATAAACATAATTTGCAAACGATATCATTTTGAATTTCGTTTCTACTTAGTTGAACGCAGGTGTATGTATATATATAAATATGCATTCGGACCATTGTAATAACTTTTAAAGCGTGGAAGCGAAAATTTAAAAATTTTATAGACATATTTTTGGAGTTGTCCTGTTACCTTTCTGTGATATTCTTGCCAGTGTTAATACATTGTACCTACATGGAAAGCGGAAATTCTAACCCATTACACTTCACACATATGTATGTATGTACCTATTTTATGTAAATGTATATATACACTTTCAAATAGGTAAATACGTACATATATATATACCACAAAAAATATGTACATACATACCTACATACATATTATGTATGTATCACTCGTTATTTCTTTATCATTCCTTGCATCTACATATATACATATGTATGTATATACATAAATGTAGAGAACAAAGGCATCCCGGTCGAATGCGGCGAGTGCCAGGCCCTCGCCACATCATACACATGTGTTTCGCTAAAATTTTAAGTTTTATCAGCTGTATATTTCAAGTTTTATATTCGATTTTTTTTTCATTGACTTTGCAAGCCTTTTGAGTTTTCATTTGGTTGGAATAATGCAGCGACATATCCACGCCCACCCCCTTTGAATTTTCATTAATATCCGCACACCTAACCAGCTTAATGCGTTCACGCCCATGCATTCCATGGTCATAAAATAAAGGATTCATCTCAGATTATGACACCATTTTCCACATTCCTGTCCATGCAAAGCTTTTCCTTTTTTTTTATCTGATGTATGAGTTGATAAACTTACCTAAATTTCACCTTTTTCGATCAACCAGAAAATTGCGGCGCTGCAACTTTTTATGTTTCCGTCCGGTTTCTTTCACTTCGGTTTTGCGTTGGATATTCTCAATTTTCAAGAAAAATTACTTCTAACAATGTACAAATATTTTCCGAAAAATTATAGCTGGAAATCTTTCAGCAGTATTAGCAGATTGCTTTTTTCCTATCCATTAGCAGCTCTGTGCTCCAAATCCACAACGACATCAGTCCGTTTTGCAAATTTTTCTCGTTTCTTGCCGTTTCATGATTCAATAATACAAGGTTCGATAAACTGACAGTTGTCTCTCTCGCACCGCTCCCTTAGCAGTGGCACCGTGTTGCTTCTTTGCAATTTTACATGGAAACAGTGTAGCTTTGGTGTGAAATAAAAGTATAAGCTTTTGTGCAATATCTTTATTTGTATATGCATATGAAGCATATTTAACTGATGAAAACATATGCATTGGATGTTTACATCAGTCTCATAGTAGTTTTATTTAAATTTTGAGTCATTTTGCAGTTTTTATACGGCTAAATAGCATATAAATTACGTAATTCACGTAGATATATCAATATTACGTTCAACATTTCGTTTAAAATGCCAGATTTCCTGCAAATACATTAGAATTTACGAAAGGAATTTCACTACTAATTGCCTACTTTGCGTACTTTTCTACTACCATTTTCGAAACAAGGGATTGCATTCTTGCCCTTTCTCTGTCCTCCGTAAATGCAACCTTTTGTAAGGGAGTGTCAAACCGCAGCTGTCAATAATTATCTAACCTTGTATTATTGAATCATGTTGCCGTTTTTTGTTTTACGAAATGACTGTTCAGAGAATGATAGGGAAAGGGGAAAGAATTGATGTGTGCACTGTCAAAAACAAATCACCATATTAAGGTGCCGTCACACACCCGGGCAAAGAACAGTGTTACAAGAAGTTGGATTTATCTTCAAAATGAAGATATCTTTCATAAATAATCAGAAAAAGCTTCACATGAAGATAATTAAAACATGATTAAAACATGGTATTGAAGCCGAATAGGAGGATGAAATAGAATGTGAGACTACTCAATTATCTTAATATTCCATTTATCGATGGGAAACGTGTTTTGGCTGCTTTAAATTGTAAAAATATATGATTTGCAATAAAAATTTATAAAGGAAATGATAAAAAACGGTGTTTTTAGTGAAAATATTGTGAATTTCAGTGCATTTAAAGTTTTTGAGGCGTTCTTTACTATACAAACTGTAAAAATCGGCAAAATCAAAGTAGCAGTTTGGGGAAGGTGCCACCTTCTGTTCGCCTCATCGTGAAGTCGTTTCAACTTTCTTGCTTTGCTTTTGACATTTTCGTTCTTTCCCATTTAAAGAACCAAAAACTTGAATTCAACAGAGTTGAAGCGTGTAAAAACAAATGGAAAACGCAAAAGAGGGTGGAGCAGGAATTGTTTTCAAATTACCGTTTTGGTAGTAGTGCACTTTACGGGTACCAGGTTAAAATGGACGGAACAAATCGAGAGTGGTATCAATCGACGTATTTTAACGCGAACAATAACGGTCCGGGTGGGGGGAGCGGGGGGATGTGTGAATTAAGATTTTTAATTAATTTAAGATTTACTCGCAAAAAACAATTGCACTTTGCACCTTTCGCACCATGTTTTGATGAATTTGATGCAAATAAATGGAGTAAATGAAAGTTGTTCTCTGCAAAAGGTGTTCTGCCCCCATTCTTTGGCAATACAGAAAGGCGAATCCTACTGCCTGAGGGTTATAATCGCTAAGTTCGGCCAAAGGCCGCCTACGCAAAAAGGAGTTGGACGCCTGGTTCCGCTGAAGTGCACTTTTACCACCGTTTTTCACATTTTATTAATTAATTCTTTTCTAAATCACATATTTATCTCGCTGTCCGCAGTATTCTTCTACTTGACGTTTCTACGTCTTTGATCGCTTCGTATTGCCGCAGTATTCGCCACAATATAATCATGATTGCCAATGATTTCGTAAGTATGATAACGACTACAGTACACTGTGTTATATCGATACAAAACTAGAATATCTAAAAAATGTCAAAACAATTATTACATCTATTGCATGAACCAACGACTACAGATCACCTAATCAGCCATCGTTGTATTTGTAATCGATTTTCAGAAAAAAGTTTTCGTAGCGTTTTTGACGTTTTTCGGTTTTGTTTACACCGTCTTCTACCTCTTCGTAGTGATTTTTGAGCGATTGAATGTGTTTTCTGCAGCGATTTTAATTATAAATTTTGGTTTATTACATATTTATGATATAAAATAAAGTGCTGTGTGATCGGAACAAGTTTGTGCGTATGTTTGGTTTGCCAAAAGGCGTAAATTTGCGTGAAAAGTGGGTGCACGTTTGTGGCCAGAACGTTGGCATTGAAAAATCTACCCGTGGTAATGATATGCGATTGTAAAACACTTTCAATCATGAAAACCATATTTTATGAACTTTTTTTGCTAATTGTCATCAAGTTTCACTTTGTATATTTTATAATAAATACCAATTTAATCGCACTCAATCACCGCGCCTTTTTCGTTTTCTTTGTTTGTTTTCATTCTTAGGCAGATGTCAAAAACACTCAGAAATATACTTTTTTCTTGCTTCTTTGATTAGGTGATCTTGTATTTTTGGTTCATGCATCTATTGCACGTGCATATGCGGATGTTTTTATTTCTTTAAACACACAGGAATAAGTTTATTTTAAACCGATATGCCAGAGGAAGATGGATTGGACAAGAAAAAATCGCATCGCGCTCGACAGGCTGGCGTTAAGGCCGTAAAGAAAAAACTAAAGGTCAAAAAAGATTCAGGGAACACCAAAGAGCCCAACCTCACTGCGAGACAGAGGAATCCGAAGGCATTTGCTATTAATTCTGCCCAGAGAGCAGAGCGAAACTTTCGTCGTAAAGAAGACATAACAGCGAAAAAGCAACATATTCCCGTTGTGGACCAGACGCCAGACGAACCTCCTCCGGTGCTTATAGCAGTGGTGGGCCCACCAAAAGTAGGTAAAACAACGTTAATCAACAACTTAATAAAGAATTTTACGCGCACAAATGTGACCGATATCCGGGGTCCCATCACGATTGTTACCTCGAAAAAACGACGCATAACTCTTTTGGAATGCAACAATGATATAAATTCAATGATTGATATTGCCAAATGCGCAGATTTAGTGTTGTTATTGTGTGATGCTAGTTACGGGTTTGAAATGGAGATCTTCGAATTCTTGAATATTTGTCAAGTACATGGAATGCCAAAAATTATGGGTGTGCTCACACATTTAGATATGATCAAGAATCCCAAGCAATTAAGGAAACGGAAAAAGGAATTGAAGCATCGGTTCTGGACTGAAGTCTACGATGGTGCAAAGCTTTTCTACCTTTCTGGATTGTTGCACGGTGAATACTTGAGAAACGAGGTAAAAAATCTGGGACGCTTTATTTCAGTAATGAAGTTCCGCCCGCTGTCATGGCGGGGAGCACACAGTTATTTGCTCGTGGATCGAGTCGAAGATGTCACCAATACAGACCTGATTCGCCGCAACCCCAAATGTGACAGAGAAATAATCCTTTACGGTTATGTTCGTGGTGTACCAATGAAACAGGAACATTCTGTTCATATTGCCGGGCTGGGGGATGCAAGGATTGAAGAATTGAGTGCAATACCCGATCCATGCCCATTGCCTGGCACGGAGAAAAAGCGCAGTCTTTTGGAAAAAGAAAGGCTACTGTATGCGCCCATGTCAGGGGTTGGAGGAATTGTCTACGATAAGGACGCTGTGTATATAGAGTTACAGGGCTCGCACAGTCACAAAGAAAAAACGGCAGACGCTGCTGAGCAGGAGCAATTAGTGGGTAAATTGATAGATAAAAAACAAACTGTGGATGTGCAAATTGAAGAACAGGAATTTCGACTATTCTCTGATGGTTCTGCCATAAAGTCAAAAGACTATAAAGATGACAGTGATATAGATGAGGATGAAGATAATATTGAAGATGATGAAGTAAGTACATTTACCTCATGATTCAATAATAAAATAATTAAATAGTAAACGTAATTATCAAAAATCAACGTAATTTTTTAGCAGCTTCACACATCCACTTTACTAAAATCTAATGGAATATATGTATAACTTTCATGATACAATTATTGTACATGTAGATATAACTTCATATCAAAAATTGGTTAAAATGTTTAAGTATTTTTTTATGAAACTTCGCTGAATTTTCATGAATTTTCGTAATGTTTGAACTGCTTTTGCTTCTACACTTTTACAAGTAATTTTTACAACCGACTTCAATGGTCATATACAAATTTTGGATTACCGTTAATTTATTCATGATCCAATGATCGGAACTAAGCTGAATTATTGTGCGACCAGCCTTGAGATACCACCTTTCCGATAAAAAAAATCGCGTATCAACAAAATGCCAAATCGTGTATCAAGATAATGCAAAACCGCGTATGTGAGGCTGCATAAAACACTCATATTCCAAAATGGTTCTTTCTTTTATAAAGCAATCGCATTTCTGGCTAGTATATTTCAGGACGAATTGATAAAGATTGCGCCGAGAGCTTGTGTGAGCAAATCCAATTTATGGCAGCAAATGTCAGTTACGCGGTTTCGCAGAATAACGATACGCGATTTTGTACTTTAAACGACGATATGTAGGTGTACATTGGTAGATCACTTTGTTTTATAAAATTCTTCCCTAGGATGATTCTGGCGTAGATGACGAAGACAACGTTAGCGTTAACAGTGGCGGTGAATTTGCAGATGGTAACTGGCGGGACGAAGATAGTGAGGGAGAAGCAGCTGAGAGCGACAATAACTCATCTGATGATGGGGAGTATCAACATGTCGATGAGTTAAAATCAAAACACAAGAGAAGTGTAGAGGATGAGGATGGGGATGAGGATAAGGATGAAGATAGTGACCAAGAAGAAGAGAAAATTCTAGCAAACAGTATGAGCTGGAAAGAAAATTTAGCTCAAAAAGCGCGTGAATCCTTCCTTCAGCGACATTCAGAGGCAAAGAATATTATGCGGCTAGTATATGGATGTTATACGCAAAGCGAAAGCAAAGTAAATAAATTGATCTTTAAGTGATTAAAAAAGAAAAAAAAACAATGATTAAATTTGATTTCTGTTCTAGAAAAATAAATCCGACGGCAACAAAAATGCTCACTCTGACTCTGACGAAGAATTGGGAGGACTCTTCAAAGTAGTGGCCAAAAAGCAGAGCGATTTGCAAAAGGAAAAAGATATAAGGGATAAAATGGAGCACTGCTTCTATGAAGACTTTTCGGGTAGTACTCGTAACTGGTTGGATGAAGAAAATAAGGCCGCTTTAAAAAACTGCTTTGTTACTGGCAAATGGAAAGCGTCAGAAGATGCTGAAACATTGCTGCGCCTGGATGATTTGAGCGATGCTGAAAGTGAAGTATATGGAGACTTCGAAGATCTGGAAACTGGCGAAAAACACATCGGGAACAGCGGCGTTGAAGAGCCGCATGATTCAAAAGAAACTAATTCTGATGTAATGGCAGAAGGTAATGCCGAAGAAAACACTCGTAAGCGCCGAATGACTAGGGTGGAGGAGGAGAATTTAACAAAAGCAGAACTAATGGCCAAAAAACTAAAACTCAAAGCTAAATTTGATGCAGAATACGACAATAAAGACGGTTCAAAAGAAGATGATGGACGCATTAAAGGGGACCATGATTATTACGAGGGTTTGAAAGCTGATGCTCAGAAGCAATCGGAATTGAACAAAAGTGAATTTGCTGCACTAGACCCGGAGTTGCGTATACAAATTGAAGGATTTCGACCAGGCCTTTATGTTCGTTTGGGTAAGAGGGAAATATCTAGTTTCATAAACCGCAGGCATACAGTTTTTTAAGATAGACACTAACTCTATCACAGTTTACATAAAACACGTTTTATCTGTAAAACGAGTCATTTATTTCTGAAATTGGATAAACATGACTTATGACTACGGATCATATATTTTATGCCTAATTAATGTTCTTTCTAATTGAATTTTACATATTGTTTTAGGCTTTCGAGCTATACCTGCCGAGTTCATAGAAAACTTTGATCCAAGTTACCCAGTACTGGTTGGTGGGTTGAATATGACCGAAGAAAATATTGGCTATGTCAACTGCAAAGTAAAAAAACATCGATGGTACAAAAAGATTTTGAAAACTGGCGACCCACTTATAATTTCTTTGGGCTGGCGTCGTTTTCAAACCGTACCAATATATGCGAAAATAGAAGATAACTTCCGACATAGGTATCTTAAATATACACCAAATCATGTAACATGTAGCATGACTTTCTGGGGCCCAATCACTCCACAAAATACCGGTTTCTTAGCTTTACAAACAGTACGCCACGATCTAGAAGAAATGAAGAGACTCGGCTTTCGAATTGCCGCCACAGGTAGCGTCAGTGAAATGGATAAATCAGCGCAAATAATGAAAAAGCTAAAGTTGGTGGGCCAACCATTTAAAATATATAAGAAAACGGCCTTCATTAAAGGAATGTTCAATACTGGTCTTGAAGTGGCGAAATTCGAAGGAGCTAAGATAAAAACTGTTTCTGGAATACGCGGTCAAATCAAGAAGGCACACCACGAACCAGAGGGTTCATTCCGTGCAACTTTCGAAGACAAGATTCTCTTGAGCGATATTGTCTTCTGCAGAACGTGGTTCCGAGTGGATGTGTCGCGGTTCTATACACCCATCACCTCGCTTTTGCTGCCTGCAGACCAGAAGTCGCAGTGGCAAGGCATGAAGACGTTGGGTCAGCTGAAGCGCGAACGCAATATTCATAATCAAGCGCAACTAGATAGCCAGTACATAGAAATAAAGCGAGAACCGAAAATATTCAAACCACTTACGATACCCAAAGCTTTACAGCGAGCTTTGCCATACAAGGATAAGCCGAAACTAGGACCACTAACAGACAAAAAGACTCAGGAGTTGGAGCGCATAGCTGTGATACGCTCGCCTCATGAACAAAAGGTTGCAAAGATGATGAATATGATTGAGACCAACTACAAAGACAAGAGAAAACGTGATAAAATGGAAACCAAGATCCGCTTGAAGCAGTTTCGTGCGGAAAAGCGTATTGAGGAAATGAGAAAGATGAAACGTCAAAAGGAGGTCCGAAAGAAAATCTCCCGTGCTATAAGTAAAATGCGTAAAAAGCAGGATACCTAAAAAATTTTGTGACCATTGATTACATTAGTATGTATAGGCTTTTGTAAGTACTTTGATTAGAAAAAATAAAAGCAAACAAGTTTTATTTAAATATTCATAGTATATTTGCATTGTGGCTGGGTTTCTTTATTCATTCATTCTGAACGGAAAAAACTTTTTTGTTTACTTGTTCTTTAGAACGTTCCTGATGATATGTTCAGGTATATTTCAAACGCATTCTGTTTATTCTGGCTGTGAATGTATTATTCTGGAATGTATAAAGAAACGCAGCCTGTATGTATAAAAGCAGCAACAAAAGTTTGTGATTAAAAATCACAGACATGTAGATATGAAGTAGCAGTTTAGTCCTGACTCTTGTTGTTATCGTCGATGGCTTTGAGCGCAGCAAGCAATTTGTTTTTACGATTGCTAGGCAGATTCTGACCCAAGGTGATGTTACTTCGCTTTTTTGGGGTTTCATCTAATAGAACTCCACTATTGGCCTGTCGGCAAAACGTGTCCAGAAAGGCCTCTCGCTCTTTGTAGTCATGGGAGATTTGTTTGCGTATGCTGGAAATCTCTTCCTTCATGTGTGAAGTTTTCTTGGCGGTATGGCAGACCTGTTAATTTTTATATGCAAAGCAATTAGAATGCCAAATCAAAAGTTAATATAAAGATTGTTATTATAAACACGTTAAAAACAAATTTCATATAAAATAGTAAGGAACGAAACAACCACAATGAAATCAAAATGCTCATCAAGCTACGATATTCAAAATGCCTTCCGTTATAAATCTTTTTCGTTAATTTTTATTTGAAACATAGCTCATTCTATAACAAAAACCGTACAAATCAATGTTGCAAGCTTTCTACAAAACTCAGCGAATTAAAAAAAATGGTCATCAAAATTTCAAACATTCTAATCGGATATTTTTAAGTATGCCGCCCTACCATCGTACAGAAGTTCTTGCGACAACAATGAACCGGTTCGACGGTGAATTGTCCTTGAGTCTGTATATTATATTTGGTGACAGTTTCAAAATGGGGGAGTATCATTGGTCCACAGAAACCCAATATACATACATATACTTATTTCAGACGAAATACCTTAAATGTCTTCAAAAATTGTCTTTATTCCCTTTAGTCGCCGTAAAGCAAGGGCCGTAATGGTTCTGGTGGTGAATTTAATGGTTCTAATTTGACTGTGATCCCTTGAGTCTCCGAATGACTTAACCACCTTGCGGCTCTTTTATTGCAATAGTATTGCCCCTACCGTTATCAATATATATCTCGTTGATGACGCAAATCGGATCATAAATACGATTTTTAGTAATAACTCGACTTCAGCGCCACTTGGCGAGTAATTTTCGCCGAAATATTTCCCTTCGTGTTACCAATACATATTTGGAATATTAGCAAGATCAGGTCATACATGCGATTTAAGTATAAACTCGACTCCAGCGCCACCTGGCTTTAAGCTATTTATATACAAAATTTAATGAAAATCGGACCTGCCGTTCGCGAGATTACCTGTTACAAAAATAACTTAATAGTAAAAAACGAATATGTTTAAAGCAAGCTTTCATAAATACTGGTTTACAAATATAGCGACTTCTGCGCCACCTATCGGAAAATTGTTTAGTAGAGTTGTTCTTTTTCATGTAGTTAATATACTTCCAAAATATGAACCAAATCGAACTGAAACTACGGGTTTTCAAATATCTCGACTCCTGCGCCACCTATCGGATTAACTTGACTTTCGTATTGCATTGTCATCGGATTCTGAACCGACTTTGAAGTTTCAAGTCTCTAGTTCATAGGGAAGTTGATAAAAAATGGATTGCAAGATTTGCCCCTAACAAACATACTTACATACATACATACATTCATACAGAGCGAGTTAAATAAAAGCTTGTAAAAAGGGACTTCTCTTTATATCATTAGTACCTATAGATGAGCTATATTTTAAATACAAAATAACGAGAAAGATTTATTATAGAGGACAACAACAAATACTTCTGTGAGTTACTGAATGTATAAATACTAGGGTGGTCTTTAAATGTAGGAAGCAAATTTTTACATCAGATTTCCTGAGCCTCAACCCCTTAGTCGTTGCTACTATAGTCGAAGATATCACATATAAATTTTGGTCCCGATTGGAGACGGTTAAGGCCAGAGACCATAACGATTATAAGAAATAAAATTAAATATTGCTCTATAATTATTAGTGAACAATGGAAAAGTTGTTTTCGTCTTTCGGGACGACTATTTTAAAATGTAAATTATTTTCGTCGTTGTTTCAAGACGATAAACGTCCCACGAGAGACGAGAAAAATAAAAGCCGCATATAATTATTATGAAAATACGTAAATCATTTCCGTCTTAAAATAAATGTCCCACGAAACGAAAAAAAGAAAAAATAAATAAAAGTCCCACATAATTATTATGAGAAGACGTAAATAATATTCGTCTTGAAATAAACGATATATAGATATTTCTCGTAAATAATTACTATACAAAGAGGAAAAAAATTTCTCTTAAAACAAGGCGACGTTTTTGATCTCAAATATTAGGATAATCATTATTTTGGGTCTCTGGTTAAGGCGTGTCGAACAGGGGGCGAAGTACAGATTCCTCTGTAGAGATTTAAAAAATTAAAATTAACTTTTTTTTCATCCAATACCCAAAATCGATACTGCTTTAGTCGAAGACATCACATATAAATTTTGGCCGCGATTGGAGACAGTTAAGGCGTGTCGCACAGGGCTAAAAAATTCAGACCAATCAGGAAGTCTGTGATATATGCCCCTTTAAGCATTCTTATTTTTTTACGGTCAGTCTACTGTACACCCAGATAGTACAAACTACTTACATACATATTATAGAAAGGTCCTATCTCACATTTTCGCTGAAATGCAAAGAAAGCGTAACTAACTAAATTTTTTATTGCATAAAACGATCTGCGGACTTAGAGTTCGAAGAAATGCATTACCCACTACAAAGCTTCCCACGAAAATGAAATGCAGAAATGCATCCTTCAGATTGTTCGATCTAACGAGATTATTTATTATCTTCTAGATTGATTTATACTCAAAGTTTATTAGACTGAACGACTTTACTTGTGAAAATAAACTAACTAACACCCTTCTCAAAACCTGTGGAACAACACCCTAACGCAAGATCGCCCCTCATTAAGTCCACTAGGTGTGGCCGTCTGGATGTTACTAACCCCTGGAACCTTGTATAGCTCAAATAAGCCCAGCGCCTACATGACTGGTTACTGGGTGAAAATTTTCCCCTTGATTTTGATTTGGAATTAATTTTACAATACTTACAACATCCCGTTCATCATCATCATCTTCACCGTTCTCGTCATTTAAGCCTTCTAGTGCTTGTTCTTCCTCTCCCTCTACTAAATACTTGGCGTTAAAGGTGCCACGTGGTACCACTTCGTCGTCGTCCGCTTTTCGGCTGGAATCACCATTGACCTCCTCTTCCTCTCCCTCATAATCTCCGTTCTCCTCGTCAAGCTCTTCATCGCCATCCCCTGTGTTAGCATATTTACGGCTGCTTCGATTGCTCTGGCGGCGATCGCTAGCTCCCGGGAACTCGCCGTTGTGATCGTTTTCATATTCAACCTCGTAATCTGTTATGGCGGCGAGACGTTCATGCGCCGGATCATCCTTTTTTTGTGTTTTCCTTTCGAATCCTTGTAGCAACTGCTGTCGGGCTAATTGTTGCTGCTTTGTCACAGGTCTTAGGCCGCCGCCGCCTTCCTGTCGCTGCTTTCGCGACTTACCCACTGTGAGGGACGAAGCTATTTTGTGATTTCCATAGCCCAAAGAGCTTTCGGCTGTCAAATTATTTGGACTTTTGGCTGAACGTTGACTTCCGGGATCGAAATCTGCATCTAGATCTTTCTCATCTTCATCTAATACCTCATCTGCCAGAATCCGCTCTAAATCTTTTTCCAATTTTGAATCGTCTGTGGGGTTCGTTGTACGTCGTCCCACACTGAGTGTGGAAAACTTATCCTACAAATATGAATATAATGAAAGCGCAGTAATCAAATGCCAACTCCAAACTTACACCTAATTCGTCTAGTTTTCGATATCCCGATAGCTCCAATCGAGCCTTTTCCAGCTTCATCAAAGCATCCTTTGTTCGCTTTTGTTCGGTAAGTAATTGTTGTTTGAAATTTTTGGTCTCGATTTGAACTCGACGTGCCAGTAGCTTCATGTCGTTATCCTTCTCCTGTAAACGAGTTTCAAGCTTTTCCAACTTCTCGGACAAACGCTGTCTTTCTTCCAGGTTCCTTCAAATATTTTTAAGATAAATTAATTAGCATAGATGAGCTGAAGAAGATGCAAAAGAACCTATGCCAATTGAGCTCTGCTGGATCTACAGTGTGGTAAAATCGGCACTATAACTCTTTGATAGTTCATATTGTCAACGGCGCTCAGGGAAAAAGTAAATAAATACGATAACAAATATTTTCCCCCGAACTTGATTCAAAGAACAGCAGACGATATCACCTCGAATTAAAAGGTCAGGCTGTGTAATGCGCATGAAAGTCGCTGTATTAGGCGGATTTCTGACAAGTCTTAAAGCGTCAACAGAATGGGTGGTCGGATTGCATACAAATGACAGCTGAAGAAACAGTTTCTTGCGCTTTACCTGTACTTTACTTGATACAAATTACGGCTGAACACTTTATTTGGGAAGACGTGCCGGAAGTCTCTCAGAAGTAAAGTGAGAAAGCGTCGGGATTTCAGATAGCTGGAGAGTTTAGGACATATTGGGCCCCTTCCCTACAAAATTGAGCTTAAGCTCGCGACTCGCTTTGCAGTACAAATTCTTTAGCTTAAGCTCACTCCATTAGTGTAAAAGTTGAGTCTGAGCTTAAGCTCACTTTTTATGCATAAGGCGCAATATGTTTTCGTCTGTCAACAATATGTTGTCTTTGAGTTTCCGTCAGCGTCTTCACATTTTCCCCGAGCTTTTCTCAAAGACTGGGTTGCCCCAAAACCAAAACGACCTTAAGTGAGACCATATATATAGAAGTAGTATATCGAAAGTTTAAGAAGTAAAATTTATGGTCGCGGCATATCTCAATTTAAAGCCCCAGTGTTGCTTAGTCAGTTCCTATATGTACATACACTTGTATATCCTCACAAGCGCACTCACCTATCCTTATTCAGTTGACTATAGTATTTGTTTTGATCGCTAAGCGTGAGTATTATAGACTCTTTTGCTTTAAGTTTATGCTCGAGCTCCTTGTTGATCTGCTGTAGGTGGCGGTACTTTGCCTGCCACACGCGCAACTCTTCGGCGTGGGAGTGTAAAAGTTTCGGCAATTCGGCATTTGTTGATTCATATTTGGCCAAGGCGGAGTCCTGGCGCTTATGTAACGTGCGTAGGATACGATTTTCATGTGCGAGATCCTACAAACGATACCGTTAGAGATACATATACATATATACGTGATGAATGGCTAAATATTTTACCGCAATTGTTTGCTGTGCATCGGCCAATTGATTTTGAAATGTTTTCATGCGTAGACGGCGAGCGGATAATACGCGTTGGCGCACTTCTGTTGTGGCGGGTATCAGTGTAGAGTGGCGGCCCATGTTTCCACCTGCACCGCCGACATTGCCGGCGTTTTGCTTGCGCCGATATAAGTTATTAATTGAACTTTTCGAACTGGACGTATTCGAGTAAAGGCTCTCACAGCTCTTTGTAGACACCCTGTGTAGAAAAAGCAAATGTGTATGTGTGTGTACCACTAAAATAATTACAATGCTAAGCGAAGGGACTTACGGCAGCAGTTTGCCACGTTCCTCTGGAATGAGGCTCAATGCAGATATTGACTTTCGCGGTGAGACCATTTAGGTTACGTATACGTTCGTCGGCTGTTGTGATACACAATTTTGTTTTTACTAATATACGATGATAAATGGAATCAACTAGCAAAATATAAACGTATTGCAGTTAATAAAATTGAAGTATTTTTGTGTTTTTCTTTAAAACAATATTTATTAAAACTGATGAAGACACTTGAAGCAAATATTTTTTTTTTTTGAGAAAGTACTTTCTCTAAGGCTGGTTGTTATTGTTTATTTTTATTCCTTTGACCACAGGACTGTGAAGCCTTTGACGCTTGCATTCATGTTAATGAAGTTTCCTAGGTTACAAACAACTTTCATCGTCGCTTGGCCGACCAGGCCGCATTGGTGTTAGGTAATATGATTTGTTTTAGGCTTTACCGAGTTTCACTGTGTAATTGAATGTAAATTTTTGAAACTTTTGCAAAAATCTTAAATAAATTTTCGATTAGAAAATATTTTTTTTCGGTCAAGTATACATTGAAAATAAGGATCTAAGCATCTACGAATTTGAAATCGGGGGTTCTCAGTTCAGCAGATCTTGGTGAAAATTACGCATTTAATAATAATAATAATGGATTGGCGATCCGAATTGTGGCGTGCGCCTTGATGTTGTCGCACAAAGGAGAGGGATCCTACAGTTTTACGCCGACTATGAAATGCGATGGTATTTCTATGAACACTTGTTTTTCATGGCAGAAATACACTCGGATAAACTTTATTTTTTATTTTATTTATTTGGCTTCCCAAAATGGTCAAAGCAAAATTTTTTCCAATTTTTTCCTAATCTATGCAAAATTCTTGACCCTCATTTCTTCCATGGTTTGATAAAAAGTTTAATAATGCTCAAATTCAAATTGTTATCCATGTTTTTCTCAAGTGGGTAACTCAGATTATTTTGCATACCACAAATGTGCCCTTTTGTTTGAGAGTGGGTTGGTCCTCCAATTGAGGTTCACTAGAAAATCGACATTGGAAATTGGAAAATGGATTCGATCTCCTAAAACTCTGTATCTTCCTACAAAAAAAAAAACTTTTAAATAAATTTGAATAAATCGCACATAAATAAAAATAAATAAAAGCACAAAAAGCAAATTTGTTATGATTTCTACCACAAAAATTTCGAATAGCCAGTTTCACGAAAACAATTAGTAAGTGAAATATGATTTTTTTTTATTTTAATTTAACATGGAAACTGACAGAAAAAAAAATTCATTAAATTGCAGTAAAGATTATTAATGAAAAATAATTACGGTTTTGATAAAAGGTAAAAATTTGTTTCGTTTTAAAAAGGTGTAGTGAGATAGAGAACAGAATATATAAGTTAAGTTACATATATTAGTTAAAATTTTAAGACTATTACATATGATTTGTTATAAATGATACGATTACGATTTTTTTCATAGCCCATTCAATTTTCAGTATACAAATTTGAAGTGGCTAAGGATTTGCGTTGATATTTAATATTTTTTTTTTTTGGCAGGCGGTATAGAAAACAGTTAACGGTCCAAAGTTACGTGGTAACATTAATAAATATAAAAAAATAATCCGACGAATTGATAATCTCCTCCTTTTTTGATGTCAGTTATAAATTGGAGTGTTTTTGAAAGAGAGGGAGCTGTTCATTTTGTGCCTTTTGACATTTTTGGTACTAAAAGCTGAAAGAAATGTGGATTACCTCGTAAGGCGCTTACCTATTTTCCCAGTGGAATTATTCCAAGTTAATAAGAAAACATGCATATTGCATTTAACAGTTTTCGTATAAACACAGACACGTGAATAAAATAATTACAATCTTTTTCGTGAAATAAGTAATCATACTACAAAAACGTTAAAAATCTAATGGCATTAGAATTATTGTTTAAGCATTTTAACCATAAATTTTTCTTTCCATCGCCAGCTTTTTATTTATCACAAAACACCGATATCTGTCACATTTAACTTTGCCTGGCAATTCGGCCGCCGGCTCCCCCATTTCCTCCCCCGCACTCATGGACGCACTGGAGCAAAACAAAAGATGAATTCGCCCCAAAAAAAGCTCACCTAAACACCAACGAAAGCCACCGCGTGCGAGCGTGTGGAGCACACATTCCGATGGAGCGCCTAGCTTACACAGCAGCAGCTGTTAGTTGGCGCTGCCAGTCTCAACACAAACGCGGCGCGTGCATGGTCAACTACGGAAGCGAGTAACGAGCGATGTGAGTGGCCGAAAAAAAAACAATAGGAATAAACGGAAATACATATACACAAAAGTTTGTATTACGTTGAAGTCTGTCTCATTAAGGCAAACTACGAACGCATCACTCTACGAGTATCAACGGCCAAGACGGTAAATTGCTATACATATATAGTAAAGAATCATACGTACGAGTAGGCAACTAAAGTTGTAAATACTTAACTGAAATTAAATACATGAACGCGTGTACAATAAGAGTAAGTACCTAATTACCTCTGAGCACGAGCCAAG
The DNA here is from genome assembly GCF_013731165.1 of Rhagoletis pomonella. Classification (NCBI taxonomy): domain Eukaryota; kingdom Metazoa; phylum Arthropoda; class Insecta; order Diptera; family Tephritidae; genus Rhagoletis; species Rhagoletis pomonella. The sequence goes on from NW_023458566.1 coordinate 18,211,803, forward strand.
AAGTGAAAAACCGCACACGGTAATGATGACGAGAGAAGACTAAGCAAACGCCAACAACAACGAGAATGGCTATTACGACGTCGACGTCGACAGCGACAGCGACAGCGACGTTGACGTTAATGTTCTCTGGCGATGATGTGAGCAAAGACACTTGCTGTTAAAAGCGAATCGAAGCAAATTTGTGAAAAACATAATTGTAAAAAATTCTTTCCCATCAAAAAAACAACTCTCATTAATTCCCAAAATTCACTGTGAAAAACTCGTAAACATTCGTAAAAAAGAAGTTAAAATAATACAAAAATTGCTCATACATAGGTATTTGCAAAAGCTGTTTAAATGAAGTAAAATAGTGGAAAAGTGGTGAATGGTGCTCAATGCCTTTGAATGAAAGAAAAGGGAGAGAAAAATTGAAAGGCGGATCCGGGAAATGCGAAAAAATCGATGACGTTGTTTAAATTAAATATCGTAGTTAAAAGACTGTGTGGAAAATAGTTTCAATATCAAAAGCGGATTTCGGTGGGCGTGATTAGTTAAAAAGGTTTCGTGTTGTTGGCAAACATGTGTGGTATGATTGGCACCTGTCAGATACGCTCTGCTATTGTAGGCACTAGATGCTGCTGCATTCTTAAATTTGTACCGACATAAATATGTACATATGTATGTATGTATGAATATGCACACACGCATTAGCCTGTAGGAAAATAAATTTGACGTCTACTTGCGGGTCTACTATGGGAGGAAAAGCTTTACCTGCCATAAAATTTGTTTAAATACAGAAGGCTTAAATCAATAATCCTAAACGGTACTTTTTTTTGCTGAACAATCACAGCAATTAACTAAAACTAAGAAAGTAGCTAACTGTGCTGAAATTGTTGTATGTATGCAGGTGGTCATAATGAATTCGCTTGAGGAAGCTGAAGTAGAAATTCGGTTTTGAGAAAAATAAACAAAGTAGATAGTTAATTTATTACAAAAATAAAAAGTAAAGTAAATACATTTCTGATAATAAACGTCCGAGTAGCGCAGACGATGGGGAAAGGGAGCATAAGTTGTTGCAACAGTTGCAGATGGGCATTTTCTGCAAAAATCAACGCGTTAATATGTAGTCAAATGCGTGTATGTATATACCATATGTACATGTACATATGTATATACATACATACATATGTACATACATAAGAGTGCAGAAAATATGTATGTAAAGAAATGCCGTCGCTGCACGCGTTTGCCATCAGAAAAAAGATAATGAAAAAAAGTAAAGAGTTACGGCAAAAACCTGTTGGCATTTTTCATTACATTTGTTGTTTTTGTGCATTTAACTTGTGCAATTGGGCTTAGCCTCCAGCGCTTGCGAAACGGATTTTCAGTAGGTACACGAATGAAGTGGAATTGAAGTGTTTTTCTATTTGCTTATTTTGTTGCAGCAATAAAAAAGGACGGTAAACAACAAAAGCGAAAATATATGTACATATGTACATACATACATACAAATATATTAACAAATAAAAGGAAAATAAATACATTTTAAGAAAATTACTAAATATCACAAGAGCTGTGCTACCGTCAAAACAAAACACAATGACGCGTCTCACCGAGGAAATGGTCATTGCCCGCTCAAAGCAATCGGATTTGGGGTCCATCAAAAAACTCAACTGCTGGTAAGTAAATATACATACAAAAAATTATGTATTTTGATATATTCCTGGTCTTTCTTTTTTATATTTTTAATCGAAATTAATCTATGTGTTGATAAACCAAACCAAACTTTTACAAAGGTAGTTAACAAATAAAGAATAAAAAATATTTATGTATGTAGATAATATTTACATATGTACATACAGTGGTCGAAAATATTTACTTCCATCAATTATTATTATTTTTTGTTATTTAATTTGCGTTATTTTTTTTTTATAAAAATATAGTTTATTCTTTAACAAAAACTGTATAAATCCAAGTTTCAGACTTTGTGCAATATTTGAAAAAAATTCAACAAGCTTTCGTAAAAATTTCGAGCTTTTTAACTGGAGTTTCTGTAAATATTTTGAGTATGCAGCTTTGTCAATTCTAGAATAAGAAAGTGCAAGTTTTAAATGGCTACAAATTTCCGTTTTAGGATTTTTTCCTAAGTTGTTGCGTTGTTTTATTCCATATAAAAATTATATTATGTTCATTCGCTATATGAAAGCAAATTCAAAGAAAATTCTAAACAATCAACGTTAATTTTTAGTCATTTGAAACTTTGTTATACTAGAATTGAACGAGCCGAAATTCCGCACAAAAAACGGTCCATTTCCCGATTCCCCAACGCAAACTGAAATTCTCCGCAAATCGGGGAACTCGGTTATATCAATAATGTATGTTCAATGTAATTTTAAAATGTTTTTGTTTAAAAATATTGTTTTGTCAAGGTTTTCACCAATCGTGTAAGTAGTCTTTCTCCTAGAATTCTGCCTGACAGAAAAAACTCTTTCAATAGTTGCTGAGCTAGCTGGTATGTTAAAAATTTGTCTTGAAAGCCTTCTAAGGGGTGGAAAATCTTTAACTTCCTCCCAAAATTTTAAAACACCGTCACAACTTTTATTTTCTGATTTTGTCAATTAAATCTATATTTCCGCATTAATTAATGACTTCAAAAACTGTTTCTGCAGATTCATCTGTTGTATCTTTGAATGCGTCAAAAGTGAATACGGTAAATAGCTTAAACAGTAGTAGCTTACGATTTGATTTTGGTTGAGAATACACATATATTTGAGCCCTGACCGTCAAAAAGATGGAAGCGAAATTTTTTTAAAATTTAATTTTGATGTAGAAATGCATCTGGATGCTCTTAGAACATTTCTGCATCAACCGTGACATGACGTGTCACGTAGAAAATCACTTGTTTTGCCCATCTCTAGTACATACATAACACATAGTTATGAATGTTTCATTTCATTAAATTTCTCATGCACATATAAGTATACTTATACACATATTTACATACACATGAACCCACTGGAAAAAAGTAATATTTGGGAGTGCAAAAAGTAATGGATAGCCTCTTTAACCTACGCACAAAAAGATGCAAGAATTTCTCTACAGCGTCATCTCTTAGGGTGTGATATTTTCAAATGCCAGAAAATTTTAGAACCGTTATTTTCTTATTCCGTCTGATTTCAACCAAAACACCTTCTTATCTGTATGACAAGCTCATTTTTAGTAAATCTATCCAGTCTGAAAAATTAATTGTACCAATTTTTATTTATGTAATGTCTACAAGGCTGTTCTTCGTAAACGCTATACGTATTTGGAATTCCATTCTAGCTGCTACGAGAAATATTGTAAACCAAGGCAACTAATAAGCATCTCCTATATAACAATTTTTCAGAATAGTTTTCCCGGCCTCTACTTTAACACTAGGTTTAACTAAACTCTAAAACCATTTTTGATTTTGTTTTTTTTTTTTTGCCTTTGTTCTTGTGCATAATTGATAAGGATCTCGTTTGAGCCAACATATAATTTTTCATTTTAGTTATTGGTTTTTCTTTACCCATATAAACCGAAAAAGCATCTGTGAAGTGTTACGCACAAAAAATAAGCCCTTCTTTGAGCTGTTCTCCAGTAAACGGAAACGCAATGCCTTCCAATTGGGACCGTTTCATATAAAAAATAATTAAGGAAATCATGCAGATGGTAAGGCCCTCTACATTCCAGAGACGGCCCTCTGTAATTGCTTTTTACCTCTTCTTTTTTCTACTGGGTACATATTTACATAAGTGTGTATGCATCACATATTTGTATGTATCAAAAAACTTGTAGGCAATCTTATTTGGGCACATTAAACCAATGTTTGTTGTTGTTTCTTTGATTGCTGATTCAATTGCATTATTATCAACGTTCTTATGGTTGTACGTACGTACATATGTGTGTATCTCTATTGTACGCTGGTTTGCGGCATCTAACAGACGGTGTCATTGCCTTCTGTCCAGCAGAGTCTTTATGTCAACACTGCCCATTTTATTATAAACGCCCGCGCTGTGGTCTGTTGCGCTTTATCCTTTGTCCACTGAAGCGGCAATTGCAACTGCATTTCAGTGTTTGTCGTTGCATGTACATATGTACATACAGTATCGATCATATCTATAGCACGCCATTTCAAAGTGATATTGTGTGCAACTTATGTTTATTTATTTATTTTTGAGAATTTTAAATTAAAATACAGTTCTTTCTCTAACTAACCCCATATAAAAACAAGTTTAACAATTTGTAGAAAACTTAAAAAAAGTGCAACAAATTTCCACCTAAATTTCAAACTTTTTTCTCAGAAGTGTTTGAATTTTTCTGAATACACAGTTTTATAGCCCAACCAATTTTAGTCTGATAATGTGCAAGTTTCAAGTTGCTGTAAATTACCGTTGATTATTTAGAATTTTTTTCGCCAAAGGTGTTGCGGATTTCTTCCATATACAAATAAATTGAGTTTATTCATTACATGGAAGCCAATACGACAAAAAAAATTCTTAAAAATTAACGGTAATTCGTAGCCACTTGACATTTGCACATTATCAGACTAAACTTGAAGTGGCTAAAAAACTGTGTACTCGAAAAAATTCTAACACTTCCGAGAAAAAAGTTTGAAACTTAGGTGAAAATTTGTTGCACTTTTTTGAAGAATTCTACAAATTATTAAACTTTAGTTTATATGGGGTTTATTAGAGAAAGGACTGTATTTTAATTGAAAATTCTTAAAAATAAATAAATAAACATAAGTGGCACACAATATCACTTTGAAATGGCGGGATATAGATATGACCGATACTGTATATATGTATCTGTTTGTGGTGGATTTAATTACTTTGCACTGTTGACACCCGCTCTAGAATACATTATATATACATACATATGTACATATGTATGTATAATGCAGTACATATTTACATACATAAATAAACACGTATGTACATACAAATATTGAGTATGTACATGTAAATATGTATGTAAATTGGTCGCAAACAAAAATGTGCAGTAGTTACGCTTGGCCAAATCCTTCGAATGGCGTTGACCTCGAACTAAAATCTAAATCAATACAAATACATATGTGCAGCCTATGCATGTATAGCTGTGCGCAAAATAATAGTAGCACTCTATGTGAACTCTTTTTTTCTACGTACAAAGTAAAGACATCCACGAAAATTTTAAAATTAAAAAATATTTTTTTTAATCGCAAAAATTCGACGAGTTTATGAATTTATATGAATAGGTTATAATAATATGTAAAATTTATGAGATTTCAAGACAAGATCTTGTACAGTTTTTGCGATTTAAGAAAAAAAAAATCAAAACATAAGGTTGTTAAGTCGAAAAGGATAAAGCTACTTCTCTTATTTATTCTCGTTTATATTCAATGAAAGTTAAATGTGCTAAGTCCAAAAGAAGCACCGAAAATCCGATAAGGCCAAAAATAGTACGACATCTTTTAATAAAAATCGAAGATTCATATGGAGTTTTGCTTTACTTTAAACAGCCAAAATGTTGTATTCAAAGTTTTACGAAATACTCGAAGAAAATGGTTATCATTTTTAAAATGGGACCTAGCAACTTTTAACTCTAAGTTAGTGATATATGTACATATGTACAGGGGCGCACCCAGGAATATATTTTAGGGGGGGTTTTATATTTCTGAAGATATATCACCGGAAAATACTGAAAATTTGCTCCGGATAATACCCTCTTTAATATACATTTATGCAAGTTTTATGTACAGTATGTAATAAATAAATCAACGTTTTAAAATTCATAAACTGCACTTTATTTACGATTAACAGAACTCAAACGCTTTTAACCGACTTCAAAAAAAAGGGAGGTTATCATCTCGCCGGAATATATAACTTTGGACCACGTGAACCGTTTTCAATAATCCTTTTTTTATTAGAAAGATAGTAACTCAAGGTCGTGCCGTAATTTGTTTTAGAGATCCGATGATTGGATCATGAAGAAATTAACGGTACCCCTAAATTTGAATATGAGAATTGAAGTCGGTTGTGTCCTTTCCTTAAAAACTACTTGCTTAATAAAAAGTTCTATAAACTCAAGATGCGCTCCACTTTCAAAAGTACCTAATAACAAGTAAGAAAGTCTAAGTTCGGGTGGAGCCGAACATTAAATACCCGGCGCAAGTATTAAATATATGTTTCTTCACCTTTCCGAAAGCTACCGCTACATGGTAAACCGGAGTGTATCCATTTTGAGTAAATTAGCGTCCTTAAATTTCGAAATATTGAACTTTCAAGCATTTCTGAAATTTACCGTTATATGAAAAGCGGCCGTAATTTTAGTTCGATTTCAATAATTTTCAACGTTTTGCTTCTATGTGGCAAGTACAATAACCACACCGAGTTTGGTACAAATTGGTAGAACGGTTACCGAGATACATATATGTGATCATAAGTGGGCGGTGCCACGCCCATTTTCCAAAATTTTACCATAAACGTATTTCTTGGTAAAGAATTGTTGCAAGCATCAATTTTGAATAAATAAGCTTTAATATTTACTGATTTATCGAAGATTTTGTATTTCTCTAAATTACCGTTATATGGGATGTGGGCGTGGTTATTGTCCGATTTTTAAAATTTTCGGCCATTTAGTATGCTGTACCAAGGCCAACACTGTGCCAAGTTTGGAATAAATTGGTGCAGCGGTTACCAAGATATACACATGTAACCATAAGTAGGCGTGGCTACGCCCATTTTCCAAAAATGTATAATATTCTTATTTTTGATCTAAAAATTGTTGTAAATATCAATTTTGAGTGAATAATCTTCAGTAGTTACTAAAATATCGCAGTTTTCGTATTTC
>NW_023458566.1:18218736-18221217 GCF_013731165.1 Rhagoletis pomonella
TGTCCGATTTTTTAAATTTTCAGCCATTTAGTATGCTGTATCAACGCCAACAACTGTGCCAAGTTTGGAAGAAATTGGAGCAGCGGTTACCAAGATATACACATGTAACCATAAGTGGGCGTGGCTACGCCCATTTTCCAAAAATTTATAATATTCTTATTTTTCGTCTGAAAATTATTGTAAATATCAATTTTGAGTGAATTATATTCAGTAGTTACTAAAATATCGCAGTTTTCTTATTTCTGGAAATTACCGTTATATGGAAAGTGGGCGTGGTTACAGTCCGATTTCGCCCATTTTCAATACCAACCTACCTTGGATTAAGGGAAACTTACATACCAAATTTCGTTGAGACATCTCAATTTTTGCTCGAGTTATCGTGTACACGAACGGACGGACAGACAGACATGGCTTAATCGATTTCTTTTTTCATCCTGATCATTTATGTGTACATTTGTCTATATCTATCTGGATTCGTTTTGGCTGTTACAAACAACCGTTATGTGAACAAAATTGATATACCCTTGTGCACAAGTGCGCTCGGGTATAAAAAATTTTAAAAAAGAGTCAGTAAAAATAAATTTATTGATTCCATGAATTTTTGCACTTCTATGTTCATTTTTTCGATTTCTGATTTTCGATAGAGATGGTGATTTTTCACGATTGCTAAATTTTTTTAATATTTCGAGTTCCGAAAAAATTAACTGAACTCTCAAGAAAAACGAAAAATTCATATAAAACGACGGACGAGAAATGGAAAAGAAATTTTCTTCTACCAAATTTTCATAAATCAGTTTGCAGCTCTCAAGAAAAAAATGCTCGTATATTTATTTCCTCATGAAAATTTACAGCAAAAGCAAAGCGCTTTTTCAAGCAACAGAAATTATAATAAATATTTCTTATAATTTCCTTGAGAGCTGGATTCTTAGCTTTAAGATATAGATTGTATTTGAGGTTATTAGCTTTAGGGGGGGTTTGAACCCCAAAACCCACCCCTTGTGTGCGCTAATGCATATGTATGTATATATATGTAGACTGAAAAAATGTCTGTAAAAAGATCTCTTTAACCAATTTCTGAGTGCTCAGAATTTATGAGTCTAAAATGAGTATTTCTTTTGTTACAATAATTGATTTTGAAACCAGTCAACCAGACTGACTCATTTCGGACTCTTTTGGTGTCGTAAATTCTGAGTTAAACAAAAGAAACAAAGTTCACCTACAAGTAAAAGTTGATTAATAATGAGAATTATAAAGAATATTTGTTTTTAAGGCTCATAAAAGCGTCACATTTAGTACAATTATTGACCTTGGCATAAAAAAGCTATGTATATATTGAACATTTTCGAAATCGGACTAAAATTACGTCCACTTTCCACTTCCCAAAAAAAACGCGTAAAACCGTTAGGAACGTATGGTGCGTTGCTTTAAAATGTTGCACCACGTTGGATTTTGTATTTAGCAGCTGAAGGAACGTATACCAAAAATTTCAGACATGTGCTCATGATTTAAGAAAAAAAAATTGTTTCACAAAAAAATTCGAAACTTGTGAGAATAGCCCACATACATCCGCACCGAGTGCCGGTACTTCATCGCAAATACTTTCAGCGATATGCGGTGTTCAAAAATTCTGTATATATGTATGTACGGTTGTGACACGCCCACTTTTCCAATAAGATATTTTCATGTGGTAAAATGGGACCTGTAATTTAAGTAAGACCTGTAGCAATACATAAAAGGAATCGAGATAGATATAGACAAATGTATACAGAATGAAGGCAGAAGCCGATTAAGCCATGCCTGTCTGTTATAATTCAAAAAGAAGTCATTAACAGTTGACGACGGCAGAGTTTAACTGGAAGCCCTAGGTCAGAGTGCATTTGTGCCACTTATTTTCATACATATTTTGTTTTCGAACTTTCTCCCTAGCACGAATGAGTTTCAAGGTGGAAATCTAATTTTTGTATTATTTCTATATATTTTTTTTTTGTTGAGATGGATCTTTTAATGGTTGTTGCTTGTTGTCGCGTTGCGTGGCATACGAACATACAATTTTCCCAGCTCTTATACATGCAATTTACTAGTAAATAAACACATTACATATGTACATACATACATATGTATGCAGTAAATATTTATGCAAGTAATTTCTTAGTGGAATTTAAACAGAAGTTACTGCATACTAATGTATAGCGTACCCTGCAGGAAAAAGCCAAACTAGTAAACCAAGTTTCTAGTTCCGTACTAGAACTTTATAGGTAAAAACGAACCAGTCCTAGTAACAGTTCAAAAACGGCGAAATGTGAAACGTTTTAAAAACTTTTTAATTTATTTTACTTTTTAAGACTACATATCACTTGCTAAGAGTGAAAAGTTTAAACGTTTTCTAAAAAATCATATTTTAATGCAAGAAGTAATAACCATTAGAAATGCAACGTTTTCGAAAAGATCGAACTACCTCTTTTATTTTAACCGTCTCTGTTC
>NW_023458566.1:18221317-18226589 GCF_013731165.1 Rhagoletis pomonella
GAGTAGCGGTTTCATCCCGTTAGAACTACCCAGGAGAAAATGGTTTGGTGTGAGCGCTTCGTCTCCGCAGTGGTCGAGCGGTATGTAAGTCAACGGTCGTGAAGGTATGATCGATTCAATCTCCATTAAAGCGCCGCGGAGCAATTCGTCGGAGGGACGTGATGCTAGCAATACCCTCGACAGGAGCGCACGAGGCGCTCCCAGGCAACGCCCATATCCGGTGAGGCCGGTGGTATGAATTTCCACTGCATAGAGGAATTCGTAAAGGTGCTCTGAAGCTTTTCCTTGTCTATTTCCCTGAAGGCCGTGGTGAGTTCTAGCTGCGTTGCTTTAAAATTAGTGGCGTTGTCGCTCCAGAACTCGCATGGTACCCCTCGTCGGGCCATAAAACTTCGAACGGTGAGAATTCACGAATCCGTAGACAACGAATAAGCTATATCTAAGTGCTCGGCTCTCGTCGTGAGGCATGTGAAGAGCACTCCATACCTCTTCTCAGTACTCCTGCGTACCGCTACTAGTAGAGGACCGAAGTAATCTACCCCCACGTATGTGAACGGACGAACGAATGCTGTTACTCGTGCCGGGGGTAGACAGCTCATTTTCGGTGGTCGTGGTTTTGCATTGCGAAGTTGACATACTTGACAGTCACGACGTACCTTTTTGACCACTGCTCGTAGTCGACGTATGTACAAAATTTGCCGTAATTCATTTACTACTGTCTCTGCGCTTCCGTGGGGATACTTGATATGGTAGTCCAGAACAATCAGGCGAGTTATGTTATGGTTTCTAGGCAATATAACTGGATCCGGATGCCCTACCAGGCTGACCCTGCCACTGAGTCGTAGGACGGAGACCTCATTCAAGTACGGTGAAAGCTTATATATAGAGCTCGTTCGGCTTACTGGTTTTCCCCTCGAAAGTACGGCGATTTCATCCCAAATACGTCCGACTGAGCCTCTCTCCACAAATTTATTTCGGCGCGCTTAAGGTCATCTCGATCAATTAGTCGACGAAGCGAAGGGCTTGATTTGCGGTAGAGCGTCCAGATACGAAAACTTAGAAATACTGTTGCTGTTACACGCAGAAGGCGGGACCATCGAGAGAAACGTTCGTGTATTGCCAGGTACTCGTGATGTGGTAGGGCAGCGCCATGGTAACCTACATATCGAGATCTAAGCTCTTCGTAGGTTGTTTCAGTGTATGTCATTTGGCCAGTGTATTCCCTCCCGTCGCAAGAAGTGCGGTCCTCTGAACCATCGACTTTCGCTAGATATCTCCGGTGATGTGGACCATTTGGTAGCGTCGTCTGCCACATTTTGCAGTGAAGGAAGCCATCGCCAATCCTTCACCTCCGTAAGCTCTAACAATTCGCTTACTCGGAACGCAACGAACTGAGAGTAATCTAGCGCCTAAAACCGCAGCCTGCAACTCAAGTCGCGGGATTGATAGCATTTTCAACGGTGCCACCTTTGCTTTGCTACCCCATAGCGCACAGTCGACGATTCCCTTGTTGTTGTGGCGAAGATAGCATACAGCCGAATAAGCGTTCTCACTGGCATCCACGAAGACGTGCATCTCCAGCTCGGACCCACACTCCACATTTTTAAAATAGCATCTCGGTATTTTTAAGGTCTCTATCTTGAGAAGAAGTCTCACCCATTTCTGCCAACTTAAATACTGTTCGGGAATGCATTCATCCCACCCGCACCCAGATCGCCAAACTTCCTGCAACATTATTTTTGCATAAATGACGCAGAAGTTGAGAAGCCCTAACGGATCGAAGATGCTCATGACTATTCTTAGTACCTCTCTCTTTGTTGGACAGCGGTCATTAAGAAGCAGGTTCTTGTGTTTGTGATTTTGGGCCACGCGGAATGTGAAGCAGTCTTCCTGAGTGGCCCACCATAGGCCTAGAACCTTCTCGGCTGGTATCTCTTGGTCAGAGTTTAAACTTACTTTACGGTCCATATTGTTGATCTTCAACGCTCGCAATACCCTCTCCGAGTTTGAATGCCAGTTCCTGATATGGAATCCACCTTGTTCATGAACGAAACTTACGTCCCTGGCCAGCTGGATGGCCTCCTCCTCAGTGTCGACGCTGTCAAGCATATCGTCGACATAGTGGTTGCCGACAATACACTCCACGGCCCTCGGATGGCTGCTGCGAAATTCTTCCGCGTTTAAGTTCTTCACGTACTGAGCGCTACTAGGTGAACAGGTAGCCCCGAACGTCATCACGGTCATCACGAAAACTGACGGCTTAACAGCTCCTGACTCAAACCACAGAAAACGCTGGTAGTTCTGATCCTGCAATCGTATCCTGACTTGGTGAAACATTTCTTGGATGTCCCCACTCACAGCTATTGCTTTCTGCTGGAACCTTCGCAGGAGAGATACCAGGCACGTAAGCTGATCAGGTCCTTTCAAAAGCATCGAGTTGAGGGACACTCCCTTCGTTCTAGCGGCCGCATCCCAGACGATTCGAAACTTTTGCAGCTTATTTGGGTTACGTACAGGAAATATCGGCAGGTACCAGCACCCCTTTTCCGATAACGCTCCGTCATCTAGAGGTTTGGCGTACCCGTTGGCCACATAGGCTGCAATCTTGCCTGACACAATTTTGGCAAGTTCCGGGTGACGCGCGAGTTTTGCCTGAAAACATTTAGCTCTTCACAAAGCAGATGGTAGGCTATCCGGGAGAGTGGCGTTAGCGTACTTCCAAATAAGGCCGGTTTCAAAGCGACCGTCGATGCGTTTCGTAGTTGACTTCAATTGCTCGATTGCATATTCGTCCTCCTTAGCCATCAGGTTGTTGAATTTTTGCGTGACTTCGAGGTTATCTAAGCATATATAATCCTTGACCACTTGCAGTAGCTCAGCGTCAGCGGCTGTGTCGCAGTCGCAAGTATGAAATGCATGATACCCCGAACGTTGCTGCTGCTTTCCAGTAATCCCTTTCAGCGTCCACCCCATACTTGTCTTTTCGGCTACCGGCTCGCTATCGCTGCCCTCACGTGCGCGGAGACTTAAGCCTAGACGGCTATTGTTGAGGCCAATTAGCAACTTGGGCACAGCGTTTACATAGGAGGGCAATGGTAAGCCCTTCAAGTATGAGTATTTGGTTTGCAAATCGCGTGCGTCGAGCGTCTGGGTTGGTAATTCAAGCTTCCGCACTGTATGTACGTCTTTTAGCACATAACGTTTTTTAGTATAGGCTCCAGAAATATTTAAATCCAGTACTTGGGAGTTGTCCTTATAGCGGTGAGTATTAGCAGTCCATTTGAGGCATAAACGTTGCGAGGCGCCGTTCACTTGTAGTTTCTCCTGCAGCTCAACGTCCATAAGCGTGAGCAAAGAGCCATCATCAAAGAAGGCATACGTCTGAAGCATTTTGCTGTTATTGTAGAGCGTTACAGGCAAAATCCGAAATAGAATTGAGTCAGTTGCACCATCGTGAGAATTAAGCACATGGTTAGCGAGTGGTGAGCTGACCGGTAAAGCCTACTTGTTATAAAGCAAAGGATGATAAATCGAAACGCAACCATCCGTTCCGCATACGGCAGTAGAAGCGCACAGAAGGCGGGGGTGCACCTTTAGACAGCGACGACATATGGAATGCTGGCGTATACGTCTCCACCGTTCGGACCTATTTGCACTCGTGAATGTGTTACATGAGTCAAGAGAACCACAATGCACGGTCCATTTCTCCCCACACTGACGTTACCCGCATGCGCATTCAAGTAGCCGCGTTTGGCAGTAGACTTCGCGGGGGTACAAGGTACGAGCACGCTGTTCGCCCCTTGGGCTAGTTGAAACAGCCAGTCCGCAAAGCTTTCGAGGTTGCATGAAGAGTTTTATTTTGTGCATACCCCAAAACGCTGCTAGCAGTCCCGGTAGTTTATTAACTAATTCTTGCTCTAACTCTGGGTTGTGACACAACATGTTCGACGCCTTCATGGTCGCGCACACGTTTTGAACCTCCAACGCTAGATCAACCAGGGCCTCGAGTCGGTTTTCCTTCACTGCTGGTATTTCACGTATCCTAGTCAGTAGCACAGCGATGATAAGTTCTGGGCGACCGAACTTCATTTTTAGAGTTTCCAGTATCAGGGGTAGAATGTAGCAATAGATTTCTCACGGAATGCAGTGCTGCCCCCCTAGTGATTGACGCAGGCGTAATAAGTTTTCGGCGTCAGAAAACCCGCACATTTCCGTTGTTTGTTGGTAGGAGGCCATAAACAAGGGCCACTCTTCCGGCTTACCATTGAATTTTTGCAAATCTTTACCGAGGCTGGTGCGTGCGGCAAGTTGGTTTTTCGTAAGACAGCGATTAGGCTGTGGCTGCGTCGAAGCGTGTTCGTCTGCAATTTGACTAACACAAAGTTGTGCTGGGCTATTGGTCAGTAATTTTGGTAGCCACGGCGTAGCTGTTCCATGAGCCGTTTGAGTGTGCACTAGTTTCTCGACAATGGAGAGCTTTTCACGCATCGGACTGATATGACGTTGAATGTTGTTGCTACCATCCAGTGTATCTTTTGGATGCAAAGGGGCAGCAGTGGCGCCGTTGTGTGGGTCAGCTGGAGTCTGGCGGTCCGTGGGGGATACTTTCGGTGACGCTGTGGTGGGCACCGTGGGTCCCGTATCATCAAGCCACTTTTGTACCGCGATCGCGTCCAAATCCTCCTCCATATTAGAACATTCGTCCTCAGTTTCTATTTCTCACAAGAGCTTCTTGCGCCTATTGAGCAACTCCTCCTTCCGTCGTAGAATCTGCAGCTCTTCTTCAATAATTTCTGCTTCGGCATATAGTCGGCGAGCCGTTGCTGACTTATTGCTTGCGCTGCTACGTATGGAGGCACCAGCTCCGCGGTCTGCTAGGTCTTTCGTCACTTGGGCTGTGCCTACGTCGGCCGTACGCTTAGTATTAGATGCGGTTGTCCGTTCTTGCCGTTTAGTTGGCCTTGCAGCTGGCGTGCTATTTGAAGCTCCTTTATTTTCTCCCGCTCTTACCATTGTTCTTGATAAAGAACCTGAGCAGTCTGCACAGTGCCAGTCCACGTGCTCAATCGAGGCTATGACGTTCACGCAGCCAAAGTGAAACCAACAATCGCAATCAGCGCAGCAGACCATCTGGGAATTGTCTGCCTTCGAGCAGATTTTACAGCTGTAGCCCTCTTGTTGCTGATTACTTGGCATTTTGTAGATGGTGGCAAATAAGTAAAATATTTCAAAGATGTAAAAATTCAGAGGTTAGATCCCACGCCCAAAGTCT
>NW_023458566.1:18226689-18233068 GCF_013731165.1 Rhagoletis pomonella
TGAGCCTTCACAATCAGAGGAGACAGCGTCTTTGCCTGTTCCTGAAACTCGTCATCTTCCTCAGGTAGTTTATGGGGGAAGCGAATATACAATTGTTTACCCTGGCGTTCTGAGTACTTTTTAGTAAGCTCCTCAGTAACTTTCTCCTCGAGGGATTTTGGTTTGACCAGTTCGTCATCGGAATTCTCATCATCTTCATCGGAATCAGTGTCACTAGCGTCTAAGTCGAGCTCCTGCTGCTCCTCATCGTCTGATTGCAACTGGCTCTCAGATTGTTCACCTTCTGACGATGACATTCTAAAAATTGTGATATTTATGAACTTTAAGTAACAATACAGATGCACGTGTTATTATTTTGGTTTTACATTTAGGGCTTTTTGTTAGGCTTAAGGTGTAGTCAGACAAGTTAGCGGAAAAACTTTATCCATGCGTTTTGAAGACAAATTGAAAAGTGAAGTTACAAAAACACTTTGTCACTTTTCGGAAATGAAATGAAAATGGAGCTTTCGCACGAGATGGTTGCACGAAAAAAAATGAATGGCTAAAAATATCAAAATATTCGCCATAACAAGGCGTTTGCATTGTTGAACTCTGCATTCTACTTTTGGTTGAATGGCCTTTCAACTAAACGCTTTCAACAAAGTTGGTCGCCAGCCAACATATATTAGCCGTTCAACTTTCTTTTTCGTGCTTGAGTTGAACGCAAAATCGCCTCGTGGGAATACCTTTTTATTGAAGCTATTTTGTTTGAAGTGGTTTATACACACATGAACTTTCTTTAAGATGCTCAACCAGTTGAAGAAAATATCAAAACATCTTTATTTTACTGACTCCTAGAGGAAAACCGCTCTAATATGTACCATTTTCAAATGAATATTTAAATGACACTTAAGTTTAGTTATGGATTGTTGCTTAAAAGCCAGTAAACTTTCGTCGGGTTTCAGATCAGGGATGATAAATTAATTTTTCGAAATTGTACCGAACGTCAGAAAAAGTTTACCAAATCAAAGAAAACTGTACCAAAAAAAAATTTTAAACGCTTTCACAAAAACGAATGTAAAAATTACATAAACGGATATTCAAACTTGACACTATTTAATAAAAATGTAATTTTTCCAAAATATCGTAAAGAAAAATCGATACATTTTCACACTCGTTTTGCAATATCGTAAAACTTAGTTAAAACTACTTAGTAGATGTCTGAAATGCGACTATGAATAGAAGTGAATTTTAAGTTGGTACTTAAATTTAATTTGCAACTTTATTAGTTTCGACTTAGTGGCTGGACTATGAATACGCTCCAAAGACTTTTGAAGGCTACCAAAGTGAAGTTAAAAACTTCAATTGAAGTGCAGCGGCAGCACTGGCTGTGACAACACGCGAATATGGGTGTAAATCGGAAATTGGACAAAAATAATCGATTGATTTAAGCAAATAATTAATAGCTGCCATCACTAGTTGCGAAATAGTCAACATTTTTATTAAGCGAGAAAATTTTTAAGGAAAAAATCCTGTGTTGTAACAATGACTTTGTTGGAAAATGTACGCGAGTGGTTCACTTCCGAGACAGCCCGTAACAAAAATTCATCATTGATTGCTGGATTCCTTGTAAGTGCAGGCGGATTATGGACCTCTATTTTCTCAGTTTTGTTTACAAAAGCAGTAACATATTTATATATTTTTTTGTTGTAGTTTTTTTCAGGCTGGTGGGTTCTGATCGATGCTATGTCAGTAGATAGCCAACACCAGATCACTACTGGGCATGTATTTATAGGGGTATTCGGTACCATCAGTTTTTTCATGGTGAACACTGTCAAAAATTCTCACGTAAGCTAAATAATTACCACTGCTTCACAGTCCAATGCTCAATGTTATATTTAACAGATTTCTGAAGAGAATACATCAGAGTCTGGAGCCCAAATTGCAAAAATTTGGCTACTCATTGGATTCGTAATGGGATTTGCTTCGATTGTGGCAGCAGTGTGGGTTATGATCGATGATTTCATCAATAATAGTAAGTTAATTGTCAATGCGCCTCAAACTTAAGAGTATTTAAATATTGGAACTTCTTTATTCGCGGCGGTTCTCTTCCCAGCCCAACTACTATTCCAAAGAGTTTTAAATAAGTATTTAGCTATTTTGAAATTTCAACGATTTTTTCTTTTTTCTAACAGCCAAAAAAGACAACTGGCCTGGTGTAGCCCTTCTCATGCAAAATGTTCTTATTCTTATTGGGAGTCTTGTTTACAAGTTTGGCCGAAACGAGGAGGATTGGAACGAGTAAATTAGCAATAATTTTTGAAGAGCTATCCAATCATAAAGTTAAGTTAGATAATAGATTCACATTTTCTTTATAAAATATTGCTATACCATATTAATGTAACCACATATATAAGTATGTACGTTTATGCTAGTATACACCCATATATCTCATAAGCTAACTATAATCATTAAAGAAAAATATTAAATATTTAATTTCAAGCCCTTAATCTTTATTGCAACCTGGATTCATTTCATAATAATACATTTGCAAGTATAGGAAATATTATGAGTATTAAGACGATCATGAGCATATTAAGTAACGAACTTAAGTTCAAAATTTTGCATCATATGCATTTATTGGACATTGGTTTTCGTTTTGAAGGCACCATTCTGGCTGCATTGATTCCGCCCCGATCTCGCGATCTATCAAGAGTTGGCGATGATATAGCATCCGCGCTTCGGCTTGCCTCCAAGATTCTTTCGGATTCGACCATAAACGTTCAGCCAAGGCACTAGCCCGTGGCCAAAACCGCGAATCCACCGTGAACTCATCAATTTGCTCCGACCAGATAGCTGCTTCAGCGCCCATTACTTGGGACTTGTACTCGCCAGCAATACTGTCCAAGTCGTTGTCATAAACTGTCTGCCAGCCAATGTAAGGTGAACACCAATTACTGCCATCGTTAACCCAACCAGGTCCGCCGCAATCAAAATAGAGAGCATCGTAATTTGAAATTATAACGCGGAAACCACGTTTTAAAATGTCTCTTATTTTATTGTCGCCTTTAGTCGTCCATATTTGTATGATGTAACGTTCCTTATCTAAATAATCATCAATGTAAGGCACCTGCGTGAGATGACTAGTCCACAAGGTAATTAGTGGCTGTTGAGATTGAGCAACTGTGTCTACACGAATTAAAGCTTCGTTTTGAAAATGAGCCCATAGTCGTATGAAATCGGATTCATTTAAAGTCCATCCCTTCTCTAGCATCCAGTTTTGTATGCGTTTACTACTATTCCAACAATCGACTGATACCTCGTCGCCGCCCATATGAAAAACATCCGGGTCGAAAAGATCAAACATTTCCCGATATATATCTTCCAACACTGGGTACAATTCTTCAACAGTAGGATCCAGCTGGCCGCAAGGCGGTTCCACGCAATAATTCTTCCATGGCTGCGCATTAAAACATGCCAGCATATCCTTGTGCTGCCAGCCTTCGCCAACGTGAGCGGGCGCATCGAACTCAGGCATTACACGAATCCCACGCACTCGACCATATTCCACGATCTCTGCAACTTCCACATGGCTATAAACTTTACGTGGCGAATAGGCTCCTAATTTATACAGTTCAGGCTGAGATTTGACTTCTAATGGGAAACTATGGGAATCAGTTATATGCCAGTGGAAGGTATTCAGCTTCACCATGGCCATAGCATCTATATAACAAAATAATTAATAGCAACTACGTATACATATACATATATGTATCTTTATATTATTGCGTAACGGAAATTATAAGATTACCCAGAGTGCGCTTAATTGACTTTACACTGAAGAAGTTTCGCGAAGTGTCCAAAAGTAAACCACGCCATTTGAAGGCCGGGCCATCATCGATATCGGCACGAGCTAAAATCTGTATCTCGCGTCTAATGTCGTCATATATTAATAACTGAGATAACGTCTCCAAACCATGCCGAGCACCAAAATAGCTGCTTGCTGAAATCGTGGCAGTTGCTGCGCTGTTATTTGCTGAGGAAATTCGCAGTGAATAGCTCTCATCGGTATCTAAAGTAAGCTTGGGCAGCACATCATCTACGATTGACTTTAATTCCACCAACACTTTTAGCTGACGTCCGCCCTTTCTGAGAACGTTCTTATTCGGTATCCCGGAGTATAGTAGTCGCATAAAACGATTTTTACTTTCGTCCCAAAGGTGTGCCTGTTTACTAAAACTGGGCAATTGAAATTCTATACTTTCTGTGTCTACTGCCAGCATATAACTGTCAAAATTAACGAGACCACTTGGACGGGGCCATATTGTGCCGGGCACACTGCCGCTACAGAACAGGCGACAAACTGGTAGGCTTATCGCTTTCTGGAAATTCTGTGCGTCCAGCTCAACTTTGACACATCTACTGTTTTGGCATTCGTAACCATATATAAGGCTGAAAGGGAAGAATATGAGAATTTGTGGAACATTCTAAATGGCGTTCACAGCACCCACTATGATATATTCAATAGTTCTAGTACTTGAAATGATAAGTAAATTTTGTGAAAGCAAACTCACTCGTCACTGGATGCACCCGACTTTTGTACTCCTAAAACAAATATCACTAGCAAAGGTGTTAGCACCCTCATGTTTTCACTGGTTTTATTTAAACAAGTTTTGCCAGCTCACTAAGGCGGTTATATGTGAAATGACTGCAAATAAGCCAACCAATTTCAATATCACTTGCTCGTACTACAGTGCAAATAATCGTACAAGTTTGTTGGCACAAAAAAGAGAACAGCGTACCGAAAGAAACTAAAAAATCACCCACACTCTTACAGAATAGCGCGTCTAAGGTGTAACCGCAAGATAAAAAAAGTAAATTTTAGGTACCCACTTTGCTTGGCTGATTATGTGTGGGGCAGGTACTTAGCGACTGCAAAATTGTACATATGTACGTATCTGGCATAATATTTATTGTTGATTGATTTTAAAGGCAAACCTTGTAAATATATATTATTTATATTATATACTAGGCATATGAGCATCTACATAAATACTATGTATTTATGAGTTTTTCTTTTACAGTTCACGGCCACAGAGTTTGAGACCAGAAAAAGAACAAAAATTGCGAACAAAGCAATCAAAGAGGCATAACTGGTTCTTTAGAAAGCGTTAATCAATATAGAAAGGTTAAACATATGTTTCGTAATTTGGCTTTTGGCTTGCTCTTTTCTGGCGGTGCCAGAAATATAGCAGAGCTTAATTTTCAAATTAATTGGTTATCGGTTTTAATAAGTTTTCTTAAGGGCAAATAGCAATTCTAATACATATTTTCATGTGGTAGATAAATATATACATACATACATATGTCTGTGGTCATAAGCAATAACCGCCTAAGTAGACTTAAGAAAGAATGGAGTTACATATACTATCGTATTCTTCAACCCCTATTCCATGCGTACCTGAAATCCCCTTCTAGCCAGCTAGGCTAATCAAAAAGTTATAGGCGAAAATATTTAGGTTTCCCCATAAGGTTAGCATTACAATCCAAATCTTTAAAGCGTTTTTTCTCGAATTCAGGATTTTCGACTTAGGCGATTATTGCTTATGACCACAGATGTATATGTGGCATTTTGATAAAAAAAAAACATATCTCAAGTTAGGTCACTGCCTCTTTAAAGCAATATTTCATTGTTTTTTTTTCAAATAATATTTTAACTAATTAGTACCCATTGGTGAAGCTTTTTCCAAAGGCCAGAAATGTACAAACTTGTTATAATATCGATACCAAATTATTTTAGTCAAATTGTTATAAAAAAATTTAAAACTATTTATGTTGGATTAACACCTTTCTGAGTTAATATCGATATCAAATTATTTTAGTCAAATTGTTGTTATAAAAAAATTTAAAACTATTTATGTTGGATTAGAACCTTTCTGAGTTAAAGTGTTGTCCTCATACGTTTCCAAAACATCAGCTAAATGTTCGT
This sequence comes from Rhagoletis pomonella, assembly GCF_013731165.1. Taxonomy (NCBI): domain Eukaryota; kingdom Metazoa; phylum Arthropoda; class Insecta; order Diptera; family Tephritidae; genus Rhagoletis; species Rhagoletis pomonella. Next base: position 18,232,658 of record NW_023458566.1, read on the forward strand.
TATCTCTGGGTTTCTTAAACTGTCGCTTCTTGCTTACAGCCTTCTTACGCTTTGGTACTGGTTTCTTTGGTCCATGATCTTGCATGGAACGGATACCTACATGTGGAATTCCAAACAAACGTGAATAATGCTTACAAAATAGGTGACGGGTAATACTTCACCTTGTTTTTCAAGATATTCATCAATTTTGGCATCATCCATGGCATCCACTGTGGCTGAGCGCCACAACTTTTGAAATTCCTCATCAACCTATGAATGCAGAAGTGACTATTCGATTTGCATGAAATAAGTAAAACCAAATAGAGTGTACCATAAAATTTGCTGTCCTATCATTGTAAAATAATATCTTTTTCTTATCGATTGGCCGAACTATGAATATGATTTCAGAAGCACGATTTTTGAGTACTTTTT
>NW_023458566.1:18233168-18238276 GCF_013731165.1 Rhagoletis pomonella
TCGTGCTGCTTGAGTAGGCGCAGTAAACTTTTGCCATCCTTAATTTTATATACCGGTTTGAAGCTAAAGCGATGCCCATCCGGTGTTGCCTCAATTTTTGGATTATTTGTGAGGGCTTCGGAGGCTAGCCACTGAAAATACATAAGAGTCTATATTTTTTCCAGTTCTGTGTGTAGTTAGAGACTACATTTTTAACAGATTGACCAATGTCCAGTTGATTAGTTTCATCCAAAATTTCCTCAATGGTCAAAGGATGGTCATCGCCATCTTGATGTCGAGTACGCATATGTTTTACAATCTTGGCTAGCACACCAAACCGATATTGCGAACTTCCAGACATAGTCTTATACCTTGTGTGATAATGAAATTAAACAGATGATAAACGTGCCGTGATACAACCTACGTGCTGGCATCCAATTTAGGAGCGCTCGGAGGACGCATTTTCTTTTTGGCATCATCTTTAGCGGGCGGTGGTGGTGCCTCAGTCTTTGGCTTTTTCTCCACGCTGGATGGGGAAAGAAAAAGTATTCACATACACATGTACACATATTGGCAATATCTAATAAATGGATAAACTCACGTGGGAGTGGCCATAGCCCTTTTCTTGAACGCTTCGCGTTCCCTAAGTAGAGCCGGATCCATGGTATTGTAATAAACCTCTAATACTTAACGGAAACTCAATTTATTTCTGTTTACACACAAATAATTATGACACAGCTGTTAACTTGGAGATGCTCCTTCTTTTAGGAATGTCGGAAAAGCATCGATGCATCGAAAATATCGATGTTATGCTTCGATGTATCGAAAATTTTACACGGTGTGTGTATAAATAGTCGATGTATCGGTGCATCGATGTTTTTTGTAAACCGACTTCTCCGGCACATTGAACCGTCATTCCAGTTTTTAAATTGTTCAAAACAGAGAAGTTACTTTGACCAAAAAAAAATTAAATGATTGCAAGAAGTTCCTTTAAAATCATAATTAGCTCAGTTGCAGTAATGTATTTAGAATTTTATAATTTTTTTTTTTTAAATTTTTGAAAATTTTTTTTTTTTGTGAAACATTATCTTAAAAATCATATGCAAATCGATGCATCGATGTGTGGCCGGTTACTGGCGAATTCAGATTTTCGCCGCGATACTTCTTAATGTCAAAATGATGTGTTTGTTGTAATATGAGTTCGCCTTGTTTACAAAGAACACATCATTTTGACATTAGGAACATTAACGTAAACATTCGGACAAGGATTTGACGTATAATAATATTGACGTATTGTGCAAGAAAGAAGAGAAATTCACAACGAAAGAGCTATTATAACACAAGATACGCTGATGTGTATGTAAGTTTGCCTCTTCTTTATTACATTTTAGTTGTTAGCTTAAATCGCTCGCGCGAAATGCGTATTATAATACATCGTTCACGTCCGATATTTTGCTCAATATGAATTGTCATCACTATTGTCGTCCTGACATCGTCGCGGAGATAATTACAAGCATTTTTAACTACTTATACGTATTTATTTATTGTCTTGACAGCATTGTCTAATGTAAACGCGCCGTTATGTGCGAAACTTGTTCTTCTTCTTCATATGCGGAAGTCTTCGTTCACTATAGTGTGGCGAATACTCATGATTCAATAATTAAAGGCCGGTCCGGTCCACATAGAACCATTGGCAGGTAAAATCACAGTCTCAATTCGTCGGCCATGATTTTTTTCTGACGTTTGCAAACATTTTAAAATCATATAAAATTGAAAATAAAAAAAATGAAATTGTTCACAATTGTTGTTGTTTGAGATTATAAATGAGAATGTGTGTGTGAGCTTGAGTTCGAATTTTAAAATTATATTGTGGCAAACGTCAGACTGCCCCTCAATGATTTTATCTTGTAATGTTTTTATCATGGCTAAAAGTATGCTTGCGTTCATTGTAGACGCTTGGCAGCGAATGCTTGGGCCACGAAATTAACATACTAATGACAGATAAACTAATATTTCATATCAATAATTGCATTAAAAACGATTTTTCTTGTCCGCACTTGATTAAAAAGGAAAATATTTCACATAATTTTATTTTTTTTGTCGAATTTTGGTTATGTGGAGGGCTGCATTTGAATTCATGTATTCATAGTCAGCTGTTGAAGCGACGCCAACGCCAACGCAAAGCCAAAGTTCTATGTGGACAGCCGCGGTTTGACACTCCCTTACAAAAGGTTGCATTTACAAAGTAGGCACTTAGTAGGGAAATTCCTTTTGTAAATTTTAATGTATTTGCAGGAAATTTGAAATTATTTTATTGAATCATGGCAAATACTGCGGCAACGCGAATCGAACAACGAGAAAATGGCAGAATGTTCGATGAATGACGTAGAATATTCAACAGCGAGAAACGTCAAGTGGATGAATACTGCGAACAGCGAGATAATGAGAGAATGTGCCATAAGGTTTGTTCGTCGAAAATCCAGCAAGAATCTAAATATCAGAGAGTAAGAAAAAATTATCTCAAATTCTCTCTCAAGTTGAGAAACTTGCAAATTTCTGCACGAACGCAAATTTGCAGGAATTCGCAAGTTTTCCTGCCTGCTGGCGTCCACGGTTGCATTTTAAACATTCAATAAATTTGCATACAAATTTGCAACATTCTAATCAGACTTTTTATAAAAATGTTTAAAATGAAGTTTTACAGCCCATTAAATTTTAGTTGATTTTTGGTATTGTTTTTACTGAGAGTTTCTTCCAAACAAACTATGTTTGATAATTCCTTTTATATGGAAAACACTTTCAGCAAAAAAAATAAATGCTAAAAATCAACGAAATTTGCTGGCAACTTCAGACTTGCACTTTATTAATTGGCTCAAAAGCTATATTTTAAAAATTTTTCTAAAAGATCTGATTAGAAATTGTGATCTGATTAAAGAGCCTCCGAGCCAATAAAAAAATATAAGTACAAGATAACATTAAAATATTTATCAGTCATATTTTTCGTTGCTGTGAACTTGTTTCAAAACTTCTGTCTTTTCCTTTATATAATTGTAAAACTCTGTGCACGTCATTTTGAACGTATTTAGGTACATATCGATGGCTGAGTGGAAGATCGATCTATCTTGGCAGCCAGTTCGAAAACGCCCTATCTCAGAAAACTTTTCAAGATCGCCCTACTTCAAAGTTTGATTGAAAAACGACCTAATTTAGAATATTATTGAAAAACACCCTACCTCAGAATTTGGTTGAATAACGCCCTATCTCAGAATTCGGTTCAAAAACGCCCTATCTCAAAGGAAAATACATTGAAAATAAGCTGAGATAGAGCGTTTTTGAATCGGCATCTAAGATAGGGCGTTCTTCAACCAAATACTGAGCTAGGACGTTTTTCAATCAAATTCTGAAGTAGGGCGTTCTTGAAAAGTTTTCTGAGATAAAGCGTTGTTGAAAAATTTCTGAGATAGGGCCTTTTCGAACTGGCTGCCGAGGTGGGTCGACCTTCCACTCAGCCATCGATATACTAATCATCAACTATTGCTTGTGCAAAGTTCAACTCTCTCGAAATGTGGCTATTTCACAAATTAAACCGGTGCACTGAGAGAAAGAAGTTTAGAATTAAAAAAGCGTGCTAAATAAAAAAAAAAAAACACGCATATGAAAGAGCGCCAACCCAACTCGTAATACATTTAAGTATACAAATTTTAGAATTTAGCATAGAAATATTCAATTCAAATACGCCCATATTAAAATGAAGCGATTTGCAATTACCGATTGCTTTTTCATAATTAAGTTAAAATAATATTTAAATACCATGCTGGTTGTAATGGGAATTGAACCCTGACCCTCTGGAAATTAGCAAATTGTGGCAAGCATCGTCGCGCACTCAGCTACTACAGCCAGACATGTAAATGTGCATTTAAATGTTGAGTTTGAATCAACATCACGCGTGCGTGTTATGAAAGTATTATTTTTAAATACGAACATTTTTAAACGATAATCAAATAGAAAATATTCATGTTTACTATGCGTTATTTCCCCCAGTGAATTCATAACATTTTTCTGAATATTACAACGCGTTTTTTCCCTTAGTGTAGTGATTTTTGAACTTTTATTCAAATTTGTGCAATCAAATCAAAAAACGGGACACTAAAACGAAACCCGGGACATTTTAAGGTTGGACCGGGACACCGGGACAAATAGTCTAAAATCGGGACATGTCCGGGAAAACCGGGAGGTCTGGCAGCCCTAACTTTAACCCCCAAAGCTCCCCCCCGCTGTATCCGCCACTGAATGTCATTAAATGAAAGGGTGCATTCCAAAACGTCAAAATATAAAGCATCAGTGTCATTTATTTCTAAATTTCGGTAGATTGTAATGCCAAATTTGCGCAACCACGGTTAGATACTAGTTTTCAACTAGGTTGCGCAAGTTATACTTTTCTCTTTCGCTGGTATCATCTTTTATTATTGTTTATTCTTTGAATGTGAAAAATTTTAACTTCCAATGTGCAAATCCATACAAATGTACTTATATTTTTAACGGACTTCCAAAAAAGGAGGAGGTTATCAGTTCGTCGGAGATTTTTGTTTTTTTTTATGTATGTTACCGCATAACTTTGGACCGCGTCAACCGATTTCTATAATTCTTTTTGCATCGGAAAGGTTCTGTCTCTGGGGTGGTTACCGATGCACACACGCCCCTAGGTGTCTGTCACAGGTATTAGTAACAAACTAAAAACTCAGATGTGCTATGTATAATTGAGCTCAAGTATCGCGCGTTTATCAATTTCCTTACTCTGTAAGAGCAAAATAAAAATTATTTATTTTGAAACAAATTTCTCTTATCCTTTGCCTAGTTTGGTTTGGAGACAAATCGGTTTCGTCGTTGTACCATCTTTTCGAATTTTTTCTTTCGTCTTCCGGCTTTTTTTTTCGTTCTAAAAATGAACCAACACCAACTAGTAAAATGAAAACTCTAAAATGCCTTTTCTGAGTTGACAGTCTTTTCGTTATGGGATATGTTAACTTTGCTCACGCTGCCGCTCTAATCGCAACACCAGAACCAACGTTGAAGCGCTGGTATATCTCACATGCCGCAGATATGTAGGGTGTGGTCAGAAATGCATCAAG
>NW_023458566.1:18238376-18243023 GCF_013731165.1 Rhagoletis pomonella
ATCAGGCTGATTCTGAACAAAATTACTAACCGAGAGCCCAGCACAACCTTCTGTTAGTCAAACTGCAGACGAACACGCTTCAACTCAGCCACAGTCTAATCGCTGTCTTACGAAAAACCAACTTGCCGCACGCACCAGCCTCGGTAACGATTTGCCAAAATTCAATGGTAAGCCAGAAGAATGGCCCTTGCTTATGGCCACCTACCAACAAACAACGGAAATGTGCGGGTTTTCTTGACGCCGAAAACTTATTACGCCTGCGCCAATCACTGAAGGGAGCAGCACTCCATTCCGTGAGAAATCAATTGCTACATTCTTAGTGTGTACCCCAGATACTGGAAACTCTATAAATGAAGTTCGGTCGCCCAGAACTTATCATCGCCGTGCTACTGACTAGGATCCGTGAAATACCAGCTGTGAAGGAAAACCGACTCGAGGCCCTGGTTGATCTAGCGTTGGAGGTCCAAAATGTGTGCGCGACCATGAAGGGTTCCAACATGTTATGTCACCTGAACAACCCAGAGTTAGAGCAAGAATTAGTTAATAAACTACCGGGACTGCTAACAGCGTTTTGGATATGCACAAAATAAAACTGTCTTCATTGCGGACTGGCTGTTTCAACTAGCCCAAGGGGCGAACAGCGTGCTCATACCTTGTACCCCCGCGAAGTCTACTGCCAAACGCGGCTACTTGAATGCGCATGCGGGTAACTTCAGTGTGGGGAAAAATGGACCGTGCATTGTCTGCCCCGGATGTTGTGGTTCTCTTGACGCATGTAACACATTCACGAGTGCAGATAGGTCCGAACGGTGGAGACTTATACGCCAGCATTCCATATGTCGTCGCTGTTTAAAGGTGCGTGCACCACCGCCTTCAGTGCGATTATACTGCCGTATGCGGAACGGATGGTTGCGTTTCGATTCACCATCCTTTGCTTCATAACAAGCAGGCCTTCCCGGTCAGCTCACCACTCGCTAACCATGTGCTCAATGGTCACGATGGTGCAACTGACTGAATTCTATTTCGGATTTTGCCTGTAACGCTCTACAATAACAACAAAATGCTTCAGTCGTGTGCCTTCTTTGATGATGGCTCTTCGCTCACGCTTATCGACGTTGAGCTGCAGGAGAAACTACAAGTGAACGGCGCCTCGCAATCTTCATGCCTCAAATGGAGTACTAGCAGAGTACTCACCGCTATGAGGACAACTCCCAAGTACTGGATTTAAAGACTTCTGGAGCCGATACTAAAAAACGTTATGTGCTAAAAGACGTACACACAGTGCGCAAGCTTGAATTGCCAACCCAGACGCTCGATGCACGCGATTTGCAAACCAAATACTCATACTTGAAGGGCCTACCATTGCCCTCCTATGTAAACGCTGTGCCCAAGTTGCTAATTGGCCTCAACAATAGCCGTCTAGGCTTGAGTCTCCGCGCACGTGAGCGCAGCGATACCGAGCCGGTAGCCGAAAAGACGCGTATGGGGTGGACGCTGAAAGGGGTTACAGGAAAGCAGCAACAACGTTCGGGGTATCATGCATTTCATACTTGCGACTGCGACACAGCCTCTGACGCTGAGCTACTGCAAGTGGTCAAGGATTATATATGCTTAGATAACCTCGAAGTCACGCGAAAATTCAACAACCTGATGGCTAATGAGGACGAATATGCAATCGAAGTCAACTACGAAACGCATCGACGGTCGCTTTGATACCGGTCTCATTTGGACATACGTCAACGCCAATCTCCCGGATAGCCTACCATCTGCTTTGCGGAGAGCTAAATGTTTGCAGGCAATACTCGCGCGTGAACCGGAACTTGCCAATGTTGTGTCAGGCAAGATTAAAACCTATGGGGCCAACGGGTACGCCAAACCTCTAGATGACGGAGCGTTATCGGAAAAGGGGTGCTGGTACCTGCCGATATTTCCTGTACGTAACCCAAATAATCCGCAAAAGGTTCGAATCGTCTGGGATGCGGCTGTTAGAACGAAGGGTGTGTCCCTCAGCTCGATGCTTTTAAAAGGACCTGATCAGCTTACGTGCCTGGTATCTGTCCTGCGAAGGTTCCGGCAGAAAGCGGTAGCTGTGAGTGGGGACATCCAAGAAAGGTTTCACCAAGTCAGGATACGGTTACAGGATCACAACTACCAGCGTTTTCTTTGATTTGAGTCAGGAGCTGTTAAGCCGTCAGTTTTCGTGATGACCGTGATGACGTTCGGAGCTACATGTTCCCCTAGTAGCGCTCAGTACGTGAAGAACTTAAACGCGGAAGAATTTCGCGGCAGCCATCCGAGGGCCGTGGAGTGTATTGTCGGCAACCACTACGTCGGCGATATGCTTGACAGCGTCGACACTGAGGAGGAGGCTATTCAGCTGGCCAGGGACGTAAGTTTCGTTCATGAACAAGGTGGCTTCCATATCAGCAACTGGCATTCAAACTCGGAGAGGGTATTGCGAGCGTTGAAGATCAACAATATGGACCGTGAAGTAAGTTTAAACTCTGACCAAGAGATACCAGCCCAGAAGGTTCTAGGCCTATGGTGGGTCACTCAGGAAGATTGCTTCACATTCCGCGTGGCTTAAAATCACAAAAACAAGAACCGTTTTCTTAATGACCGCTGTCCAACAAAGAGGGAGGTAGTAAGTATAGTCATGAGCATCTTCGATCCGTTAGGGCTTCTCAATTTCTACGTCATTTATGCAAAAATAATGTTTCAGGAAGTTTGGCGATCAGGGTGCGGTTGGGATGAATACATTCCCGAAGAACAGTATTTAAGTTGGCAGAACTGGGTGAGACTTCTTCCCAAGATAGACCTTAAAAATACCGAGGTGCTATTTTAAAAATGTGGAGTGTGGGTTCGACCTGGAGATGCACGTCTTCGTGGATGCCAGTGAAAACGCTTATTCGGCTGTATACTATCTTCGCCACAACAACAAGGGAATCGTCGACTGCGCGCTAGTGGGTAACCAAGCAAAGGTGGCACCGTTGAAAATATTATCATTCCCGCGACTTCAGTTGCAGCCTGCGGTTTTAGGCGCTAGATTAGCTGCAGGTGTACTTGCCTCACACACATTGCACATCCAACGTCAAACCTTTTGGGCCGACGCTCACGCCGTTTTAGCTTGGATCCGTTGTGATCATCGTCGTTACTCTCGGTTCGTTGCGCTCCGAGTAAGCGAATTGTTTGAGCTTACGGAGGTGAAGGATTGGCGATGGCTTCCTTCACTGGACAATGTGGCGGACGACGCTACCAAATCATCACCGGAGATATCTAGCGAAAGTCGATGGTTCAGAGGACCGCACTTCTTGCGACAGGAGCGAATACACTGGCCACACGACATAGACAGCACTGAAACAAAATACGAAGAGTAGGTTACCATGGCGCTGCCCTACCACATCACGAGTACCTGGCAATACACGAACGTTTCTCTCGATGGTCCCGCCTTCTGCGTGCAACGGCAACAGTATTTCTAAGTATTCGTATCTGGAGGCTCTACCGCAAATCAAGTCCTTCGCTTCGTCGACTAATTGATCAAGATGACCTTAAGCGCGCCGAAATACATTTGTGGAGAGGCTCAGTCAGACGTATTTGGCGATTAAATCGCCGTACTTTCGAAGGGAAAGCCAGTAAGCCAAGCCGAACGAGCTCTATATATAAGCTTTCACCGTACTTGGATGAGGTCTCCGTCCTACGACTCAGTGGAAGGGTCAGCCTGGTCAGAAACCATAACATAACTCGCCTGATTGTTCTGGACTACCACATTAAGTATCTCCACGGAAGCGCAGAGACAGTAGTAAATGAATTACGGCAAAATTTCTACATACCTCGACTACGAGCAGTGGTCAACAAGGTGCGTCGTGACTGTCAAGTATGTCAACTTCGCAATGCAAAACCAGGACCACCGAAAATTAGCTGTCTACCCCCGGCACGAATAACAGCATTCATTCGTCCGTTCACATACGTGGGGGTAGATTACTTCGGTCCTCTACTAGTAGCGCTACGCAGGAGTACTGAGAAGAGGTATCGAGTGCTCTTCACATGCCTCACGAAGAGAGCCGTGCACTCAGAAATAGCTTATTCGTTGTCTACGGATTCGTGCATTCTCACCGTTCGAAGTTTTATGGCCCGACGAGGGGTACCATGCGAGTTCTGGAGCGACAACGCCACTAATTTTAAAGCAATGCAGCGAGAAATACTGCCTTCAGAGAAATAGAAAAGGAAAAGCTTTAGAGTACCTTTACGAATTCCTCTATGCAGTGGAAATTCATACCACCGGCGGTTGAATCGATCATAACCGGAGGTTGAATCGATCATAAACTCACGACCGTTGACTTACATACCGCTCGACCACTGCGGAGACGAAGCGCTCACACCAAACCATTTTCTCCTGGGTAGTTCTAACGGAATGAAACCGCTACTCTAGCATACTGGAAGGCCAGAACCAATGAGAAAGGGCTGGAGATATGCACAACAATTGGCCGAGTCATTCTGGAAGCGTTGGGCGAATATCTACCGGTGATAACGCGCCGCACTAAGTGGTTCGAGGCCGTAAAACCGATTGAGCAAGGATACATCGTGTATATAGTGGACCCCAATGGACCCAGAAACTCTTGGCCGAAGGGTCGAGTGATTTCAGTCAGG
>NW_023458566.1:18243123-18249397 GCF_013731165.1 Rhagoletis pomonella
ATCAGGCTGATTCTGAACAAAATTACTAACCGAGAGCCCAGCACAACTTTCTGTTAGTCAAACTGCAGACGAACACGCTTCAACTCAGCCACAGTCTAATCGCTGTCCTACGAAAAACCAACTTACCACACGCACCAGTCTCGGTAACGATTTGCCAAAATTCAATGGTAAGCCAGAAGAATGGCCCTTGTTTATGGCCACCTACCAATAAACAACGGAAATGTGCGGGTTTTCTTGACGCCGAAAACTTATTACGCCTGCGCCAATCACTGAAGGGAGCAGCACTCCATTCGGTGAGAAATCAATTGCTACATTCTTAGTGTGTACCCCCGATACTGGAAACTCTAAAAATGAAGTTCGGTCGCCCAGAACTTATCATCGCCGTGCTACTGACTAGGATTCGTGAAATACCAGCTGTGAAGGAAAACCGACTCGAGGCCCTGGTTGATCTAGCGTTGGAGGTCCAAAAAGTGTGCGCGACCATGAAGGGTTCCAACATGTTATGTCACTTGTACAACCCAGAGTTAGAGCAAGAATTTGTTAATAAACTACCGGGACTGCTAGCAGCGTTTTGGGTATGCACAAAATAAAACTGTCTTCATTACGGACTGGCTGTTTCAACTAGCCCAAGGGGCGAACAGCGTGCTCATATCTTGTACCCCCGCGAAGTGTACTGCCAAACGCGGCTACTTGAATGCGCATGCGGGTAACTTCAGTGTGGGGAGAAATGGACCGTGCATTGTCTGCCCCGGATGTTGTGGTTCTCTTGACGCATGTAACACATTCACGAGTGCAGATAGGTCCGAACGGTGGAGACTTATACGCCAGCATTCCATATGTCGTCGCTGTTTAAAGGTGCGTGCACCACCGCTTTCAGTGCGCTTATACTGCCGTATGCGGAACGGATGGTTGCGTTTCGATTCACCATCCTTTGCTTCATAACAAGCAGGCCATCCCGGTCAGCTCACCACTCGCTAACCATGTGCTCAATGGTCACGATGGTGCAACTGACTGAATTCTATTTCGGATTTTGCCTGTAACGCTCTACAATAACAACAAAATGCTTCAGACGTAAGCCTTCTTTGATGATGGCTCTTCGCTCACGCTTATGGACGTTGAGCTGCAGGAGAAACTACAAGTGAACGGCGCCTCGCAATCTTTATGCCTCAAATGGACTGCTAATACTCACCGCTATGAGGACAACTCCCAAGTACTGGATTTAAAGACTTCTGGAACCGATACTAAAAAACGTTATGTGCTAAAAGACGTACACACAGTGCGCAAGCTTGAATTACCAACCCAGACGCTCGATGCACGCGATTTGCAAACAAAATACTCATACTTGCCATTGCCCTCCTATGTAAACGCTGTGCCCAAGTTGCTAATTGGCCTCAACAATATCCGTCTAGGCTTAAGTCTCCGCGCACGTGAGGGCAGCGATAACGAGCCGGTAGCCGAAAAGACGCGTATGGGGTGGACGCTGAAAGGGGTTACTGGAAAGCAGCAACAACGTTCGGGGTATCATGCATTTTATACTTGCGACTGCGACACAGCCGCTGACGCTGAGCTACTGCAAGTGGTCAAGGATTATATATGCTTAGATAACCTCGAAGTCACGCGAAAATTCAACAACCTGATGGCTAAGGAGGACGAATATGCAATCGAAGTCAACTACGAAACGCATCGACGGTCGCTTTGAAACCGGTCTCATTTGGAAATACGTCAACGCCAATCTCCCGGATAGCCTACCTTCTGCTTTGCGGAGAGCTAAATGTTTGCGGGCAAAACTCGCGCGTGAACCGGAACTTGCCAAAATTGTGTCAGGCAAGACTGCAACCTATGTGGTTCACGGGTACGCCAAACCTCTAGATGACGGAGCGTTATCGGAAAAGGGGTGCTGGTACCTGCCGATATTTGCTGTACGTAACCCAAATAAGCCGCAAAAGGTTCGAATCGTCTGGGATGCGGCTGCTAGAACGAAGGGTGTGTCCCTCAACTCGATGCTTTTAAAAAGACCTGCTCAGCTACGTGCCTGGTATCTGTCCTGCGAAGGTTCCGGCAGAAAGCAGTACCTGTGAGTGGGGGCATCCAAGAAATGTTTCACCAAGTCAGGATACGGTTGCAGGATCAGAACTACCAGCGTTTTCTGTGGTTTGAGTCAGGAGCTGTTAAGCCGTCAAGTTATCGTGATGACGTTCGGGGCTACTTGTTCACCTAGTAGCGCTCAGTACGTGAAGAACTTAAGCGAGCCATCCGAGGGCCGTGGAGTGTATTGTCGGCAACCACTACGTCGACGATATGCTTGACAGAGTCGACACTGGGGAGGAGGCTATCCAGCTGGCCAGGGACGTAATTTTCGTTCATGAACAAGGTGGCTTCCATATCAGGAACTGGCATTCAAACTCGGAGAGGATATTGCGAGCACTGAAGATCAACAATATGGACCGTGAAGTAAGTTTAAACTCTGACGAAGAGATACCAGCCGAGAGGGTTCTAGGCCCATGGTGGGTCGCTCAGGAAGACTGCTTCACATTCCGCGTGGCCGAAAATCACAAAAACAAGAACCTGCTTCTTAGTGACCGCTGTCCAACAAAGAGGGAGGTAGTAAGTATAGTCATGAGCATCTTCGATCCGTTAGGGCTTCTCAACTTCTACGTCATTTACGCAAAAATAACGTTTCAGGAAGTTTGGCGATCTGGGTGCGGTTTGGATGAGTACATTCCCGAAGAACAGTATTTAAGTTGGCAGAACTGGGTGAGACTTCTTCCCAAGATAGAGACCTTAAAAATACCGAGGTGCCATTCTAAAAATGTGGAGTGTGGGTTCGACCTAGAGATGCACGTCTTCGTGGATGCCAGTGAAAACGCTTATTCGGCTGTATGCTATCTTCGCCACAACAACAAGGGAATCGTCGACTGCGCGCTAGTGGGTAACCAAGCAAAGGTGGCAGCGTTGAAAATATCATTCCCGCGACTTGAGTTGCAGCCTGCGGTTTTTGGCGCTAGATTAGCTGCAGGTGTACTTGCTTCACACACTTTGCACATCCAACGTCAAACCTTTTGGGTCGACTCTCACACCGTTTTAGCTTGGATCCGTTCTGATCATCGTCGTTACTCTCGGTTCGTTGCGTTCCGAGTAAGCGAATTGTTTGAGCTTACGGAGGTGAAGGATTGGCGATGGCTTCCTTCACTAGACAATGTGGCGGACGACGCTACCAAATCATCACCGGAGATATCTAGCGAAAGTCGATGGTTGAGAGGACCGCACTTCTTGCGACAGGAGCGAATACACTGGCCACACGACATAAGACAGCACTGAAACAAAACACGAAGAGTAGGTTACCATGGCGCTGCTCTACCACATCACGAGTACCTGGCAATACACGAACCTTTCTCTCGATGGTCCCGCCTTCTGCGTGTAACGGCAACAATATTTCTAAGTATTCGTATCTGGAGGCTCTACCGCAAATCAAGTCCTTCGCTTCGTCGACTAATTGATCAAGATGACCTTAAGCGCGCCGAAATACATTTGTAGCTCAGTCAGCCGTATTTGGCGATGAAATCGCCGTACTTTTAAAGGGAAAGCCAGTAAGCCAAGCCGAACGAGCTCTATATATAAGATTTCCCCGTACTTGGATGAGGTCTCCGTCCTACGACTCAGTAGAAGGGTCAGCCTGGTCAGAAACCATAACATAACTCGCCTGATTGTTCTGGACTACCACATCAAGAATCTCCACGGAAGCGCAGAGACAGTAGTAAATGAATTACGGCAAAATTTTTACATACCTCGACTACGACAACAACAAGGTACGTCGCGACTGTCAAGTATGTCAACTTCGCAATGCAAAACTACGACCACCGAAAATGAGCTGTCTACCCCCGGCACGAATATCAGCATTCATTCGTCCGTTCACATACGTGGGGGTAGATTACTTCGGTCCTCTACTAGTAGCGCTACGCAGGAGTACAAAGAAGAGGTATGGAGTGCTCTTCGCATGCCTCACGAAGAGAGCCGTGCACTCAGAAATAGCTTATTCGTTGTCTACGGATTCGTGCATTCTCACCGTTCGAAGTTTTATGGCCCGACGAGGGGTACCATGCAAGTTCTGGAGCGACAACGCCACTAATTTTAAAGCAATGCAGCGAGAAATACTGCTTTCAGAGAAATAGCAAAGGAAAAGCTTTAGAGTACCTTTACGAATTCCTCTATGCAGTCGAAATTCATACCACCGGCCTCACCGCATATGCGCGGTGCCTGGGAGCGCCTCGTGCGCTCAGTGTAGGACATCCTGTCGAGAGTATTGCTAGCATCACGTCCCTCCGACGAATTGCTCCGCGGCGCTTTAATGGAGGTTGAATCGATCATAAACTCACGACCGTTGACTTACATACCGCTCGACCACTGCGGAGACGAAACCAAAACCATTTTATACTGGGTAGTTCTAACGGGATGAAACCGCTACTCGAGCATACTGGAAGGCCAGAACCAATGAGAAAGGGCTGGAGATATGCACAACAATTGGCCGACTCATTCTGGAAGCGTTGGGCGAATATCTACCGGTGATAACGCGCCGCACTAAGTGGTTCGAGGCCGTAAAACCGATTGAGCAAGGATACATCGTGTATATAGTGGACCCCAATGGACCCAGAAACTCTTGGCCGTAGGGTCGAGTGGTTTCAGTCAGGGTAGGCCCTGATCAACAAGTAAGAAGCGCCGTGGTAAAGACTAGCGCCGGCATATCTGAAAGACCAGCAACGCGACTTGCCGTTCTTTCTAATGTTGCTCTGCAGGATGGAGTAATTCCGGAGGATATGCCAGGGGGGAGTGTTGACAAAAATACGGCAACACCGCAGTTGCTTGATTGAAATTTGTTTGGGGATGTTTCCCGTTTTTGCCATTTGGTTTGATTTTCACCGCCAAGTGAGACTAGACCTTTTCAACTTGTTTAAAATTATATAAGTCGAATTCTTCAAAGTAAATCAGGATAGATTCTTCTAAATACTAAAGTAAGTACATGTTGAACATATGTAATTGAAGCTTAGCTCAAGGAATAAAATGAATCCACAGATATTTCAAACGTTACACAACAATACATGCGTTTTGAGACTTTGGGCGTGGGATCCAACCTCTGAATTTTAACATTCAGCTATGAAGAATTGTCCAAATTCTGGCATTGCATATTTCGCGGGGCAATACTTAGTTACCAGCTTATGGGATGGTAACAAAATTTACCGGTTACAAGAGTACATAGAATGCGAAAAAGGTTTAAAAATTTACAGGAACTTTATTTACCGTTTACAAACTTTTTATTACCAGCGCAGAATAGACCTGTTAGCCTCATCTCTTAAAAAAAAAAAGACATCAGGGGTATTCTTAAAGTCTTGCACGATACACGGATTGCACGAAATGCAAAAATACTATTCCAAATTTCGAAGAGTACGAGAGCAGCCCATTGCAAAGCGGTAGCATGCATGGGTAGCAAGCAGCGAAATTATGTATCAAATACAATAACAAGAGACAGCAAAAAAATAAAGTGAGCGAGATGAGAGGAATGAGAGAAATTTGTAGCAAATCCAACAAAAAACAACGAGCACAGGGTCGCATTTATCTTGCTATGCTATTTTGCAAAATATATACATGGGTTTCGACGTTGCATATTTTGCAGCAATAGGAAAAAATTTTTTCCTATATATTTTGTTGTTGTGTGTTTGCAAGTTATGCAATCCATGCAATCCGTGCTACGTGCAATGGCTTTGCAAGATTTGGAGAATACCCCTATTTTGCTTGTTCAAATTTCGATTCGAAGGGCGTGTGTGAATCGGTACAAAGTTCTATGGGGAAAGCTGTTGAATAATATTATTACTATGGTTGGACAGTTTTACCAATCTGCTATGTGAAATGAAATATTTTTTGACAGCAGTAAATTTTTGATAACCGCAGATTTGTGCGGAATAAAATATTACAAATTGAAGTGATATTAATATTTTAAGAAAACATCTACCGTCGTTGATTGCAATTCATCAATTTAAGCTCAAATTTAACGAAAAATTACGCACATCAACAATCTTTGCGATTGTCAAAATTTTTTTTTTGCATTTGTCAAAAATTTCACTAGCCTCATGAGCTACTAAAATTTTATTCACCTCATAGTTGTCAAAAATTTACTCGCCGCAAACTTTGTTACCGATTCACACATGCTCTAAGAAGAAAATGTTTTTAAGCATAACAAAAAAATTAATACTGCAATTCGAAGAATAGTCACAATCTGCCTAAT
>NW_023458566.1:18249497-18250875 GCF_013731165.1 Rhagoletis pomonella
CGCCGGCATATATGAGAGACCAGCAACGCGACTTGCCGTTCTTTCTAACGTTGCTCCGCAGGATGGAGTAAATCCGGAGGATATACCAGGGGGGAGTGTTGACAAAAATACGGTTTGATTGAAATTTGTTTGGGGATGTTTCCCGTTTTTGACATTTGGTTTGATTTTTACCGCCAAGTGAGACTAGACCTTTTCAACTTGTTTAAAATTATATAAGTCGAATTCTTCAAAGTAAATCAGGATAGATTCTTCTAAATACTAAAGTAAGTACATGTTGAACATATGTAATTGAAGCTTAGCTCAAGGAATAAAATGAATCCACAGATATTTCAAACGTTACACAACAATACATGCGTTTTGAGACTTTGGGCGTGGGATCTAACCTCTGAATTTTAACATTCAGCTATGAAGAATTGTCCAAATTCTGGCATTGCATATTTCGCGGGGCAAAACTTTGTTACCAGCTTATGAGATGGTAACAAAATTTACCGGTTACAAGAGTACATAGAATGCGAAAAGGGTTTAAAAATTTACAGGAACTTTATTTACCGGTTACAAACTTTTTATTACCAGCGCAGAATAGACCTGTTAGCCTCATCTCTTTAAAAACAAAAAAAAAAGACATCAGGGGTATTCTTGAAGTCTTGCACGATGCACGGATTGCACGAAATGCAAAAATACTATTCCAAATTTCGAAGAGTACGAGAGCAGCCCATTGCAAAGTGGTAGCATGCATGGGTAGCAAGCAGCGAAATTATGTATCAAATACAATAACAAGAGACAGCAAAAAAATAAAGTGAGCGAGATGAGAGGAATGAGAGAAATTTGAAGCAAATCCAACAAAAAACAACGAGCACAGGGTGGCATTTATCTTGCTATGCTATTTTGCAAAATATATACATGAGTTTCGACGTTGCATATTTTGCAGGAATAGGAAATATTGTTTCCCATGTATTTTGTTGTGTGTTTGCAAGTTACGCAATCCATGCAATCCGTGCTACGTGCAATGGCTTTGCAAAATTTGGAGAATACCCCTATTTTGCTTGTTCAAATTTCGATTCGAAGGGCGTGTGTGAATCGGTAACAAAGTTCTATGGGGAAAGCTGTTGAATAATATTTTTACTATGGTGAGACAGTTTGCCAATCTGCTGTGTGAAATGAATTTATCAATTTATTTTTTTATTTAACGAAAAATTACACACACCGATAATATTTGCGATTGTTAAAATTTTCTATGCATTTGTTAAAATTTTCACTAGTCTCATGAGCTACTGAAATTGTATTCACCTCATAGTTGCCAAAAATTTACTCGCCGCAAACTTTGTTACCGATTCACACACGCTCTAAGAAGAAAATGTTTTTAAACAAAATAAAAAAA
>NW_023458566.1:18250975-18257727 GCF_013731165.1 Rhagoletis pomonella
GTTGTGCTGGGCTCTCGGTTAGTAATTTTGTTCAGAATCAGCCTGATAAAATACCATAAACAACGAGAAATAGTGGGAAAATTATAAAAAAAGAATTCAGCAAAAAACAACCTGTACCCTATAGGACCTGGCGTTGTCATATGGTTATAGTTTGGAGGCAAACATTTCTTTTGTTTTGTTTCGATTTCACACATTCCTAGGCAAGAAGGTGATTTCGAATGATGTTTTCCTCTTCTTTCGATTCAACCGTAACTCAGCGTACCAAATTAAGATTGTAGAGGAGCGGAATGCGGGAACGTAATCGGGATTTACTCCTAGCACTGTACGAAAATCATTCATCTCGATTTAAATATTTTGCATTGTCCCATGCCAACGAAATTCCGGCCAATGACAATCTTATATATTTAGGTGATGAGTCTGGCTTTGTGCACGGTTGATGAACGTTTCCCAAGCAAATTTTTGCAGAGCTCAATATGCCTAAACAGTAGAATCCGACCGATTCCCAATTTTTGTCCGATACCGATTAATCGGCCGGAGGGCAAAGAATCGGCCAATGCCGATGCGGATACCTTAAAAAAAACTACATGAATATAAATTCATTAAAGAACAAATAATTTTATTAATAACAAAATAATTACATAAACAAATAATTAAATAACATTACAAAAACAAAAGTCACCCCAGAATCTATGCACTTAGTTGTGTACATACATAAATATGTTTTAAAAAAATATTATATCGCTTATACATATTATTGCAATACTTTCGTTCCATAGTCTTTCTTATTCAATGTAAAATAAACACTTCATTCGAAATTACATTTCCTAGTTGTACTCATAGTAGTAAAATTATGCAGCTTTTGCTGACTATAAATGTGTTTTCAATACAATTTGTTAATAAACAGTAAACGTGGATTTTAAAATAATGATGAAAGTATTGTTGTAACGTAAATAATAAGTAATCCAGTTAAAAGAACCCGAAAGATTTAGGAATTCAGCGATTAATTCAAAGAAAATCGTAAAAATACATACAGTGAAGAAAATATAAATACGGAAGACAATTTTAGCATTCTTTGGCTATTTCCCTTTCGTTTATTTAATGTTTATTTCTTTTTTACGAAAGTGTAATGTAACAAAAGCCATGTAAGTATAAATTTCAAACTTTGTACAAAAAATTAGCAAAATTCGACAACTTTTTAATTCGATTTTCTAGAAACATTCTGAGTATGCAGCTTTGTAGCCCATTCAATTTTATTATACGAAGTGCAAATTTTAAGTAGCTAGGACTTACCGTTGATTTTTGGCAACTTTTTTGTGGAAGGTGTTGCTGATTTTCCCCAACAAAAATTTCGAATTTGTATGGAAGAAAATGCGTGAACAAAAAATTGGCAAAAATCAACGATAAGTCCTTTATTACACTAAAATTTAAAAAAACTGCATACTCAACAAAGTTCTATAAAATCTGATTAAACAGTTTCGAACTTTGATGAACATTTGTTAAAATTTGTCGAATTTTTATAAATGTGCTGCAAAGTTTAAATTTTGATTTACAGGGTTTTGTTTATATAGTAAGCTATATTTTTATAAAACAAATAATAAAATTTTTTAAAACAAAGAAAAATAGCCAAAACTTGCTAAAATGTGTCTTGCCAAAACGGCCGATGCCGATTCTTTTGGCCGATACTAGCCGATGCCGATTAATCGGTCGGACTCTATTAAACAGACCAATTCCTGAAATTGTGCCAATAGAGTAAGAAAAAAACGTTCAATTATTGGAGTCACAAACACTGTGAAAGTAATTGATGCAAACAATCACAGATTCATCTATATAAATGATGAATCTCAGAACTTTGTACGAGACGCCGTTTGGAAAGGCGCCTCGAAGCTACTTACTGTTGGTTATGAAAGCAAACAAAATATACATAATTTACTATAATCAAAGGTTAAGGATTACATATTTAATTTTCTTTTTATTGATTCTTGGACCATATTTAATGTTTAATAATAGAGAGAAGCAATTCAAAATTTACGTTTTTTTGAGGTTTTATTAATTGTATAAAAGCTTGATAAGGAGCCAAACTTTTATTGCGTTTTCCCACAAAATTTAAATTTGGAAATAATATTCTCCATATTATTAAACGTGCGGTATCTACATGTAACATACTTAGAACATATACTATACAAATTTAGTTAAAGTAACATTAATATTAAACGTTCTATTAACTTGAATACAAACTCTATATTGCATTCAAAAGAATTAATTTGATAACCTTACTTAAACGATTTGGACCTTAGCGCCACTAAATAATTGAACAATTTTTTAATTTTATATGTGCGTCTCCTAAGAATCAAACGTGAAAAATGTTAGTTCATCACAAACAAAACGCACTGCACTATAGATCCTGGTATGTCCAGGGCTTGTCACACAGTTTGCCAGTAGTTTTATCCATTATATAAATTTCGTTTACGACTTGGTCTGGATTGCCAGGTTCCAGTGTGGAGACTAGCACTAAAGACCCATTCGCCAAATCCATTATGTAATATTTGTTGGGTATCACACTCGTCTAAATCACGTTGCGAAAGTGACATTGGTGTAGCAGGCATGGCATTCATCAGTGTTAGATTGTCCCCTTCTTTCAATGCATTAACTATGCCATCATCCAATCAACAAATGTTTTACTTCCAAGTTTGGTTGGCACTTCATAGTTTGTAATGTCTTCGTTATTTGGTGTTATCATTTCATTACTATTATCTAGTACGCTAGAACTAGTAGGTGTTATGTAAGTAATAAATTCTTCGATTTGGTCTAACCAACTTTCTACTTCTAAACATTCATCTGCATCTTTGCTTTCAATGTTGGCGAAGTGCTCAGTTTTGACTGCCTAGTTTGTTGGATGTGCTATCTCAAGTTTTACAGGCCTGATTTTCGTTGAAATAGTTGGCAACAAAATTGTGGTGAGCTGCAGCAAATGAACAGCCTCTGCTGGTGGCAGAACTTCAACTTTATTGTGTAATGCATATTGCTCGGGTAACAATTTTTATTTTTTTTTTTACGAATAGCTTTGGGATCATCGTTAACAGAATTCTCTAGATGGTGTGGTGCGACTTTACGCCTCTTAGCGCTTTAAGTTTTTTCTTATACACATTTGTTTTTGAGAGAACGTGTTGCTGTACTGCCCCTGACTTTCACCTGCAAATTGAACAAATTAAAACTATAATTTGGGTATGAATATGTATAATGTTAGAAGGTAAATACACAATTGTATTACTTCTTAAACGCAATTATTGCAAAATGTTACACTAAATTTTGTCACCTTACCTTGCACAGCTTCTTCCCTCTCGCGTTCTTCAGTCTCTGGTTACGTTTTCAATCTCGATATTAAAAAGTTTCGGATGAAGCAGTGGCTTGTTAATCGAAGCCAAATTGCTCTGTTCTTCTTTCTTAAATTGTAAGTTTTAAGTCACGCCGCGTATGTTTCGGTAACAGTTGGCACATCAATGAGAAGTCTGTTCCTACAGTTTGCAAGCACCGGTAAAACTTTGTCTCTTCAGGTAGCCATTCCTTTGTAAGTTTTTTACGCTTATAAAAACCATTCATGACAGTGTTTTCATCAAGAAATATTAACAATGTCATTAGCTGCGCTTCCATTAAATTGATTTAATTCGGTCAATATGCCGAGGACAATTGCAGCTCGCAATGAGCTCATGCTACTGCGTGGAACATCGCTAGCCAGGGCCAGAACTGTACGTGAAGCCGTTCGCGTTTTGGGCGCACAAACAGCTAGGAAGCTGCACACACTCAGGTGCGTTTTATAAATGCCGAATTCTGTTGTTTTGCCAGGAGATGGGGGTGATAAGATGACGTTTTAAGGTTAGAAATCCATGGTACGATGAGTGCTCCAGCGTAAGTTTCTAGTTGACTGGATGCGCCCGAAAAGTATCACCATGGCCGGCCACCATCCACCCATTCATAGCATTTGTAGCTACGTCTGCTGCTCCTGCTCCACAACGCTCAAAACTATAAATAATCAAAAAATTATTAGTTAGTTGTGATATTACATATGCATGCACATATACACATATATTCTGCATTTAGTTGACAATGTAGAGCGTTTTAATGTTCTCTGAAAATTGTATAAATTTCATATCGTTACCTTAATATAGAAAGGCCCTAACTCATATAGTCGCTAAAACGCAAAAATTCAGTAACTGACTAAAATTTGTTATTGCTTAAAATGATGTGGGGACTTATAATTCGATGAAATGCATCATATCCAATCAGAAAGGAAATTTTGGATTTTTACTTAGTTACGGCTCTTTGTATTTCAGCGACAATATGAGTTAGGGCTTTCTATATTGAGGTAACGATATATGTATGTAATAATTTTTAATACTCACGTTTCTTGACTTGCTGGCCATTTTGCTTTTCTGTTGAATTGTCCAACTCAGCAAATCTGACATTTCACTTTTCGACACTTTATGGACCTCAAGCAACAACAAAATATATGCAGTTGTTGTATCTGCTCCCATGCTGCTACCTGTATATTGTGCAATGGTTAATCCCTTTAAGGATAAAGCTGTGTGTCCAATTCGTAGACGTGTGAAGGCTTTTATGTCGTTACAGGAGACGTTCTGAGGGAATGTTGGCTTCTTTCTTCCTACGTTGTATTTTACATAGTTGTGGTGAAAGTAACGCCATTCCTGCGCCTTTGTGTTAGCTATTTGCATTCGTACTAGATGAAGTATGTGACCGTTTAGTACCGACTGGCTTAAAAGTAGAGGTTCCATTGTTGCGAGTTTTGCTCATTGATCTGCAGCCTCGTTACCCATGATGCCAACATGGCCAGGAATCCACATAACGAACGTATAAACAAAGCCAACGCGTTCTTCTTCTTCACATTAACCAACTTGTTGATTGTGGAAAGGCTATCCGTACAGATGATGAACTTGTCGTTGGTTTTGAATGCAAATTTGACCGCCTGCAGTACTGCTTCAGCCTCGGCTGTGTACACTGAGCTGAATGGAAATAGGTGCCCAGCACTTATAGTATTCTGGTACTCGTCAACAACAGCAAAGGATGTAAGTGGGATAGCCTGCGATGCTTCCGTGTATTGAAAATTTTACGATAAACTATTGGTGTAGTACAGGTTTAACGGTAAGCCATCAGGTTGAAACAAATAAAACTGTTGAAACATAGCCACGGCGGCGGACTTTTATGCGTAGGTTTTCTTGGTGTGATGGTAAGACCTAACTCCTTTGCTGATAGAATACATTTGTCGATTGATGACGAGCGTCTTAGATCTCTGTTCCTTTCAACTTCCGTTACTGTCAAGTTGTAGAGCAAGGGGTTATTACCATTCAGTATTTTTGGGATAAGCCTAAGTGTGCTGTGAATTGTTCGCTCTTGTAGCGAGGGAAGTCCAGTTTCCATTAATATACATTTGATTGGTGATGTAGGGAAAGCACATATACTTCTACGTGCTGCTGCGTGGTAGGATCGTGTAACTAGTTTTTGATTACTTTTCGAGTAGTGTCCATATTTTGGGAGACCATAATCCATTTTTGACAAGATGAGTGCTCTTGTGAGGTTTATCAGTGTTGACGAATGTACGAAACAGTGCTTGGACGAAAGGTACTTAATAATATTTAGGCGTGTTGCTAAGTTCTTTTTTATATACTTATGTACAATTATTTTTATACTTGAGTTATTTTTTATCGAAAATAATGCCTAGGATTTTTAAACTATCGCAAATAAATGCAACTTTAAGAGTGTTTTGTACTCGTATTTTCGTTAACTTATTAACTTAATATCAGCTGAGTTTCGCTATCTATGTACTTAAAATGTAATGTGTATGTTTTAGATATAGGCTAATAGAAAATTGTATTTCGTTCTCTTTCTTTTTTAATTTTTATTTACATTTTTTTCTTTTTTTTTCTCTTTTGATTTTATATAGATTTGTAATAGGCGGCATACACAGTGCGTTTGACTCGCGAGTCGGTTTGGATGCATTTGTGAAAATAAATATGTGTTAGTTACACCGACATGACTCCTGGAATGACTCTGAATGATTCAACTGTGTGTAGTTGAAGGCGAGTCAACACGTACACAAATGACTCGCGAGTCAGACGCACCGTATGTGCCGCCTATAATTTTTGCCTAATGCTATTTGTCAGGCTATGTTGGACATGATGCTAACTCTTATTATTTTCTTAATTTTAAGTTGCCGTTGTTTTTCCTTTTTTAATTTTTATTTATTTATCTACTTTTTTTCTTTTTTTCTCTCTTTTGACTTTATATAGATTTGTAAATTTTGCCTAATGCTATTTGTCAGGCTATGTTTGACATGTTGTACTACGTACTTTTTATTCTTAACTCCTATTCTTTTCTTAATTTTAAGTTACCGTTGTAAAAAAATCTTTGCGATCTTATTGTACTAATTTTTTATATCTATATCATGATAAAAGCATTAGAAGGTAAAATCATTCTCTCAATTCGTCGGCCATGATATTTTTCTGACGTTTGCAAACATTTTAAAATCATATAAATTGAAAATAAAAAAAAATTAATTTTTCACAATTGTTGTTGTTTGAGATTAAAAGTGAGAATGTATGTGTGAACTTGAGTTTGAACTTTAAAATTATATTGTTGGCAAACGTCAGACTGCCTCTCAATAATTTTACCTTGTAATATTTTTATCATGATCTATATTATTGATGCTTAAATTAAGAGATGGACAAGCTAGTTTTTTTTTT
>NW_023458566.1:18257827-18268916 GCF_013731165.1 Rhagoletis pomonella
TTCCGCTCTCAAACCAAATCGATCAACTAAGATTTGGTAACTATGACTAATCCATGTGTTGAAAGAAAGCTTATCTGTATTAACAGAGCTTAATGGCATCCTTTTATAAACCATACTTTAAGTTGAATGGAATTTGTAGAAATATGCTTCAAAAAAATATTTATTAGTATTTACCAAACCCTTCAACTAAATTAACGATTTGGTACAACCTAGATGAATATTAGAAGCTTTAATATATTTAGTTATAATTACCAACCCATGGTAATAGTTCCCAATCCTTGGTCACAGTTCCCAAATATTGTCAAAATTCGGGAACTAAATATCTTTAGTTGTCGAAACTAATCCTTTTTCTCAGTGTAGCCATGATGTCCTCGAAGTTGAAAGCCATGTTAAATGATGCTAAGACAGCATCAGCTGCCCCTTTAATTTTATTCCGTATGAATCCTACGGACTGGTAATGCCTCGAACTACCCTGATAATTTTTAAAAGCCTCGTAAGGTCGCCAGGACTTATCGTATATAGATATGTACATATATTTATGTATAAAATGATAGCCGTTTTCGTTTTTCGGAATTAACTCAAGTTGACAAATATCTTTTACCAGATGCTTAGCTAGGGTTCTCTACAAAAACATATGTGCGTTATGTAAAAGTATGTTCTTACTTAATAAATTCACTCGTGCCTGCATTTTTTTTTATTAATTGCTAGGTTTCTGGTATTTAACAACTTGCTCATATTTATTATTCCACTAGCTGAATGAATTATATTAAATTCTCCAATGAAAACCGAGAATCAAATTATCAATATTATGTGCTGGCTTTTGCGTTGGGTAGTATGGATATGTATGAATATGACTACATAAATATGTACATATATATAAACGTATGTACTTATGTATGCGCAAACATTTACATACATACCTACACGTGTACATATGGATACACATAGGTATGCACGATTCCAAACCCACACGACACGACCACAAGATGGCTTCCCATTTCTTCATGGCGAACACACGAATTTCACTTTTTCACAGAATCGCACTATTTATATATTTTATTACTACTTGCACTTTTAATGCTATTGCACATTTGAATACAAATTAAATAAACTATTTTAACACTTTTGCACAATATTTTCCTGCTTATCGGATTGAACTCGCGCACCATACGAACTTAAGTATGTATATCAGCGGCAAAAGTCTACTGAATATTGAAAATTAACCTACACTCTCAATCCATCACAGCTAATTTCCAATTTCCAAATATGTATTTATATTTGAAGATAACACACTCGAAACTCTCAATTTGCAAATTTGGAAATTGATTTTGCGCTAACCGATTGCGCAGCAAAAAAGCATTTCAAGAGCGGATGTATAAAATGATAGCCGTTTTCGTTGTTCGGAACTAACTCAAGCTCCTGGATAGATTTAAGTCAAATTTTCGGAGGTTATTCCCTGCGCATAAAGTCCTATTAAAGGCTACTACAAAACTCTTTGGTGGCGATGGAGCCGAGTTATTTATTAGACAGTTTCATGAATGTAGTGGTTGGCATTTATGAGACAGTCGTTTGTGCCTCACACTGTTTACTCATTCAACGCTTAGCAAACAAGATGAATGAATGAGTGTGCAGAGAATAGTGAGAACTGCTTTCTTGGTACAAATAATAAAGAGACACATGTTGTGCAAAGACCCTACAACAAACCGAACCAGTTCAGAACCAGCGCCAAACAAGCTCAATATTTGACGGAACTGGTTCACGTTCTAACCCATTTGCCATGCTTTCAACTGTCCCTTTTTACATGGCGATGTCCTACGAAGTGACGATTGTCTCCCCCTGCAGAACTTTACAACGCCTCCTGAACTGGTTCTTTTTTCGGTAGTTCTGAGATAGATCGAAAATAGAAAGTCATGAACTAGTTCAGAAATGAAGAGTTCAGGGCTAGTTCAAAAAACCATAGTCCCAAACTCGTTCGAAAAGTACTAAATGAAATTGATTAAAAAAAAAAAAAACCAAATTTCAATTGTGTAAAGTGGTTTACTTTGTACATACAATTTATTTTCCAGTTCGAGAATACAGTGGCAACTTAAATACTTCATATTAGGTGCGTATGAAAAGTGCTTGTGTAAATTAAAATGATGGATGCATGTTTTGCTGACATAAATTCCAGCAAAATCTGCAACTTCTAGCACTTTGCTTGCATACATACATAAGTGGTTGTTTACATGAGTCGAACTTTTAGTTCAGTCGTTTATAACTAAATAACTAACTATAACTAAATAATTGAAAGTAGAAAGTAGAGAATATTAAATTATGTTACTTCCAGCTTAACATAAGTTCAGAATAATATTTAAAGTTTATGATAACGAGATTAAGCAAGTTAAAACTATTTTGTTTATTTCTCATAAAAACATTGCCAGAGTTTCAACGCTTACAAAAACCTTAGAAAAACCTGCATTAATATAAATGTGATTATGCTGTTTATATCTTAATAAATTCCATCGTATGAAAGTGGAAGTTTGAAGCCTCTGAAAATTCGCGTTGATTTTTAATAATTTTATTTGCGAACGGTACTTTCAGATTTATTCCATAAAAAATTATTAAAAATCAACGCGAATTTTTAAAGACTTCACACTTGCACTTTGATATGCTGGATTTTATTGCGTTATAAAACTGCATAAACAGAACTTTTTTTTTAAATTGCAGGTTAAAATCTTTGAATTTAAGTTGTTAAAATTTTTTAATAAACTCCGGGCTCAGCAATTTAATAAAACTCAAATTTTGCTCCTATTATTTAATATTTGTAATTGTCGATATGTATTTCGACCTCAATCTGAGTTCATCCACAGGCACTCTTGATTGTGCCCGGGGACAATCAACAGTTCCTGAGGATGACCTCATATTGATGTCGATATATCGACAATCTAAAATATATATAGAACGAATATTTGAGTTTTATTAAATTGCTGGGCCTCGAGCTTGTTAAACATTTTTCATAATATAGAATTCAACGGCCAATCATTTAAAAAAAATCTAAGAAAATACAAAAAAAAAAATAATTCAACACAAAAGAAAGTTACATTAAAATCATTAAAATTGGAATGGAAAATAAAATGCTGGAAATAAAATTCCTTTTAAATTACCATTAATACCGTGAATTAAGTATAACATCAAGTAGTAATTTTAACACAAATGGTGATTTCATAAAACAAAAGAACTAGAATTCAGTCAGTCATTCAATTGAAAGTAGAATTTTGGATTAAATCTAATACTGCGTAATCCAAATTATATTGTTTTATTTAGTGATGAGTTTTTAAAATAACGTTTTTTATGGATCCTGAATGCTGCGCGTAATTGTACTTCAGAATTTTCTGTACTAGGTAAATGAGAAATAGCCTCTGAAAATAAAAATAAATGTTTGTTAAATAGATTTATCGATTACTTTTTTCCTATTCATGGTTACCTATTATCGATGCATATAGTTTTGGGTATGTTTTGAGGGACTTTTTCCCGTGGGTTCCATCGACATTGTAATTTAAAATGATGGATTCATCCAAAATATTTCGTATGTACTTTGTTGTAGACTGCTGTAAAAGTCTACTCATAGTAGAAACCTGTAACTTTTTGGTACATCATAATTTTCACTTCGAAGCACTTGTAGTAAAAGGTCAAAACATTTTCTGGACGGCTTAGTTTTATTTTTCTTACAAATTGCTCCCTTTTGTATTTTCTACATCTATTTCTACATTCGGCCCAGCATCTGGGTTTGAATTCAAGGCCAAGTGAAGATTCTCGCTTTCTACAACTTGATCACTACTTTCACTTTCCCTAAATTCACTTAAGGTATGTTTTACTATGTTTTTTTTTTTTAATAATTTATTGAAAATAACCAATAATTAGATTTTTCCATAACTACTTAACAAATAAAAATCATTCTTATATTTACATATGTATTTCATTGTAAGTAAGAAAAGCAACATTTTTCAATAACCAAAAATTTAATTCATTCCTGCATGCACACTTAATGAAAATAAAAACAGACTTTAGATAATAGCATATCCGCGTATGTACATATTCTATTTTCAAAAATTAGTTTCTTGTTCCAACTCTTTTATAATATCATTTTCCTTAACATTAGAATTTAAAAACATTAGTTGGTTGACATTAACTGGGTGTGAACCGATCAAGCTTCGTTTTTCTGATATGAGAAGCCTAGCCTTTGAAAACCCATTTCAGAAACCACCACTGAATAATATCGAAATCATCATGAAATGTTACATTTGTCTCTTCATACATATATGCGTATCTTATTCTTGATTTTTTCTTCAAAGTTAATGGTTAACTGCTGAGGTTGCAAAAAGTCCATAAAAATTTGCAAATATAAGCCGAAACGGAAGTAGAAAACTCGGTTTGACCTTGTTGGTTACTTATATAATTCAAGTAGCTTTTCATTATGTTTTTACATTCATCTTTTATACACATCTTTTCATTTTCATCAAACAAAACTAACTTGGAATTTATGCCCGACTTTTTAAAAAATGTAGCTAGTTGCGTAGAAGATTTGCAAAGTTTCGCTACCTCAGTAATTTCTTTCATCGATTTTTCCAGTCTATTGTGCAGTAAGTGGTTTATGCAGTTTACGTGGTTGAAGACGCGAAATGCTGCCACCATATTTGAACCTCTGTCTGTGACAGCAATGGCCTGGTCGCCGAGTACGCAATCAAATTCATCCAAGAGTTTATCAACCTTTGTTGTAATGTTTTCACCTTTAAAAATTAAATATCTTGATCACTTTCCAGCAACTAAATAATAATAATAATATAAATAATAATAATAAAAATAATAGTAATACTAATAAGAGTAATACTAATAAGAGTAATAATAATTTTGAAAAAGTTTTGGTTTTGAGTTTAACTACCTGTGCACTTTTCGCCTTCCATATTCACTTCATTTCCAAATGATGAGTGATCAATTGCAGATTTCTGACAAAGTGAATCGTCAAGGATAAATATCGTCGATGTTTTTGCAAAACCGCCTAAATCGCCGTTTTGGCGAAAGTGAGATTTGGTAAGCCTGAACTCCAGGCATCGAGATTTATGCATACAAATCGTAAAGTCGCCTTCAAAGTAAAACCGTTTTTTCGCTCTCCTGTAAAATTTTAGTGTCGTAAGATAGGCGGTTTCGCAATTGGACGATATGATGTTCTTAAATAATCATCTGTCCATATGTCGGATGTGAGGCCAAATCCCACGTTTTTTTTTACCGATTGAATTTCTTATGGTATTTTTTTCGAAATATACATTGTATATTTTTTACCGACATTTCGCACGATTGTTGTTGGATGGGGTAGTAACTTGCTTACATCTATATGTTGCCCATATTTTGCACCGGTTGCTATTAGAAATTCTGA
The DNA here is from genome assembly GCF_013731165.1 of Rhagoletis pomonella. Classification (NCBI taxonomy): domain Eukaryota; kingdom Metazoa; phylum Arthropoda; class Insecta; order Diptera; family Tephritidae; genus Rhagoletis; species Rhagoletis pomonella. The sequence goes on from NW_023458566.1 coordinate 18,263,238, forward strand.
AAATCTCATCAATCCGGGGTCTTCCACAATTTTAAATGATCGACAACTCTCTACTGTCCACATTGTCAGAACTCGTATTTCGGATTTTTTTTGGTCTCAACGTCGACGAAAACCAAAGTACTATCATTACATCTTTATATCAAATAGCACTTATGTTTGATGTGCTATTCCTTGAGAACTTGTACACATTTATGCATTTTCTACATACTTACATCTTCTACGTCCATCGCAACGTTTTTACACGATCACTTTGTAGACCCTTTTAGTAGCTTAAATATGCTTGTAACTATATTTGTGAACTTGCATAAACGCAGTTGCATACAATGCCATTCGGACATTTAATACGTATGTGTGTGTACGAAATTTGCGAATATTAAAAAAAGGTTTATATAAAAATCGGCAAAATACTGCGACCGAACAAAGCACACTGTGCACCGCGACGCAAAAAATGATTTGGTTAAATTTTAGTGCTATTAATTAGCACACACACGCGCCTTCGTTACAAACTTATTATTTTCACTTTTCTGCTTCACAAATTTAAAGTGGGTACAGTACGCTTTTTATGATTTTATTTCGCGACAAAAACAACCTTCGCCCTTTGATGCCAAAATCCGAATGGAAATTGTTAATAAACAAAAGAAGCTAATGTAGGGGGGTAATGAAACTATAACCCGCTATTTTAAATGTACAATAGTTTTATTTAAGCGTTTTGTTACACAACATAGTTCGGTTTAACGTACAGTCTAACATTTACACAACTTTAATTTAAAAAGAAAAAGGCTCGCCGCCACACCGCGCACCGCTGAACCGCTCGCTTCGACTCTCAATCTCAATCTGCCCCGCTTCACTCGCAAGTCCTCTTTTTTCTATTCATTTACAGTCTGTCAATCGGTTCTTTTCCCGGGGTTCATCGCGTCGTTGTGAAGTGTTGCATTTTTGGGTAGTCGACTCGTAAGTAGTTTAACGTTAGTAGTTACGTCCTGTCCGTGTCGCTTTGTCAACCGATCCTACATTCGGCCATCCTGCGGATTCATTCGACCCGAATGACCTTGGCTTCATGAACTCGGCTACAGTAGATGTTTGGCCCGGGCCCTCGTGGTCCCCAACCTTCACGACTTCGTAACGACCGTGTTCCCTGCGTTTAGTAACTTTATAAGGTCCCAAGAATTTTGGTTTCAACTTCATTCCTGACCCAAACTGTGTGCGTTTTATGGCTACCAATGACCCAACTTCATACTGTCTTTCTTGCTTCCTGTTCGCGTTGAAAGTTTTCCTATTCTCTTGTTGGAGCTCTAGGATACTTTCTTTTGCCGCACTGCGTATTTCATCTCGTTCCCGGTCTAGTTCCCTAAGGTTATCTTCTTCGATTAACTCCCTAAGCTCGAGGTTTTCCGGTACGCGCATTTCAAGTCCAGTTAAAATCTTAAAAGGCGAGTGCTTGGTGCTGCGAGGTGGCGTATTATTGATTGTTCTCTGGACGGTTTCAACGTATTTGTACCAATTGTTATCCGAGCCGTGGCATAGTTTTGCTAGCATCGGAATCACGATCCTATGCACCCTCTCAACTTGCCCATTACCCCTGGGGGCGCCCGTTGTAATGAGGAGGTGCTGTATGTGCTCCTTCTCGCAATAGTTCTTAAAGGTACCGGAGGCAAAGGCAGCGCCGCGATCCGAAATTATTCTTCTCGGGTTTCCGAAAAGCGCGGATTGTCCCTGTAACCTATGTACTACCTCCTCTGCCCCTGTGCTTTTGGTTGGGTACAACCATGTGAATTTGGAGAACGCGTCTACGATTACGAGTATGTGGTTGTACCTTTTACGCGTCGACTCCATGGGCCCTACGTGGTCGACGTGGTAAGTCCCCAACGGTCTGTCCTCCTTATCGATCGGCGATAAAAACCCCTCCCTTTTTCCCCTCTTGCTGTCGGTGATAATGCACTCGACGCAACTCCTAACTACCTTCTCTACCTTTGCTGCTAACTTCGGTATGAAGTACGACTTCTCTACCGCTTCCATAGTTTTCTTAACAGAAAAATGGCCCTGTCGATGCGCTGTGGTGATTACTTCCTCCTCCATCTGCTCCGGTATGACGATTAATTCCCTACCGACATCTTTGAAGAGAATATCATTTCTGAGGAAATAATCTTCTTACGGTTCCTTCTGCACAATCTTCCGCACAGCTGTAACCCACTCGTCGTTTGCTTGTGCCAGTCTCAGTTTATGGCTCATTGTATCTTCAAGCACTAGACATGCAACCCTACTCAGCGCATCGACGTGTCTCATCTTAGTTCCTTGCCTATGCTCTATCTCGAAGTCATAGTCCTGAAGGAAAAGAGCCCATCTTGCTATTCGCGCCGGTACGTCTCGCTTTTTGACGGTGGCTGTGAATGCTTTGCAGTCCGTCACTATCTTAAATCTTATACCTAGCAGATACACCCTCCACTTCTTAAGAGCCTCTATTATTGCCAACACCTCCAGTTCGTACGAGTGGTACTTCTCTTCGTACGTTCTGGTTCGCCTACTCATGAACTGGACTGGATGGAACTGTTGGTCTTCGAAATCCTTTTGTAGGAGCACCGCCCCGTACCCTAACATGCAAGCGTCTGTGTGGACCTCTGTCACTGCCTTCGGGTTGTACAGCTTAAGCACCGGTGCATTAGCGAGAGCTACCTTAAGTTGTTGGAAAGCGGCCAACTGTTCGTCTTTCATACGGAATGGTGTGCTCTTTTTGAGTAGGTCCGTTAATGGTTTAGCGACCAAGGCGTACCCCTCTATGAACCTTCGAAAGTAGGACGTTAACCCAAGGAAACGCTGGACTGCCTTGACGTTGTTCGGAACCTGAAAATTGTGAATGGCGCTCACCTTCTCGCTTGATGGCCTTATCGTGCCCCCCTCTATTATGTAACCCAAAAACTTTATTTTTCTTTGCAGTAGCTGGCACTTGCTCCATTTAATTTGCAACCCGCTGACTTGCGCCACTTCTAGTACAATTTGCAACTTGTTGATACCATCTACCTCATCGTGGGAAGGAATGACTATATCGTCCATGTAAACTACTACCGTTCCTGACTGTATTAAATCCCTGAAAACCGCTACAATAAACCTGGAGAACACTGCAGGGGAGTTGGTTATCCCGAACGGGACGTAAGGGAACTCGTACTGCCCATCAAACGTTACAAAGGAAGTGTATTTGCGCGAATCCACAGTTCCACAGGCACGTGGAAGAACCCGTCTCTAAGATCTAGCGTCGTGAATACCTCGAATCCTTCCAACCTTTCTATGACGTCGTCGATCAACGGCATCGGAAAATTGTCCCGGACTATTCTCTCGTTGAGTCGCCTATAGTCGCAGCACAACCTTTTAGTTCCATCCTTTTTGGACACTAAAACCACTGGGGACGCGAATTCTGAGAAACTGGGTTTGATGACGCCGTCCCACAGCCATTTCCTCACCTGCTCGTTTACGACTCCCTGATCTGCATGCGACATTCTTCGTGGTCGCTCATAAATTGGACTCTCATCTGTCAGCAAAGTTTTCATTGTAACTGGCGACTCGTTTCCCCGCACGGGTTTATAAGAACGTATTAATGTGCGAACTTGCTTTGCCTGCTGCGTATTCAAATGGGTGAGATCTGCCTCGGGTTTAACGTTTCCCGTGTCAATTTGGATGGCGCAAAGTTCGTTGACTGTCGCGCTCAACAAATCAGTTTTAACCACGCCTAAAGCTTTTTTTATGTTCTCCTCGGACCGGATTTGCTTCGTCCTAACCCTGGTTTTCCTTTCCTCCTCAACCCTCTTTTTCTGGTTTAGCTGAACTTTGTCCGCGTTCGGTTTAGCCCTAAATTCGACATTGTCGCGTGATACTACCAACTCTACATGCTGCAAAATATCGTTGCCGATTATTGCAGCGTAACGCATGTCTCGCTCCGAGACCACATGGAAAATCGTATCTATCTTCAACCCGTCAACGTGTATTTCACACGTAAAACTACCTTCTGTTTCCATCTGGGAGTCGCGAATACCCCTCAACAACCGTTTATCATTTGACAACTCAATATCGCCCAACAAAAACAATGTATCGTGACGCAGGAGGCACAGATCGCTCCCCGTGTCTATCATTGCAGAAAAATAACGCCCATTAACGCATACATCCTTAAAGAGTAGCCCGCTTTTGGCCAGGTCATGCCCTATATTAGAACAACTACTAATCATATTGGCGCTACTTGGTTCGCCCTTTGTTCCCTTACAGTCGGAGGCCCGATGTCCTGCGCGACCACACTTGAAACATAAAAAATCGCGGTTAGGGCAGCTCTTTGCGAAATGCGTCATGTCACCGCACTTAAAGCAGCGACTACCTGATCTTGGCGCGATCGCCTGCTGGGATCGTTTTCCATCTACTTGCGTAACCTGACTACCGCCCTGCGATGGGGTCGAGGAATTATTCTTAGTGGAACTAATTTTCTCGTACACCCGTATTTGGTCTTTGAGTTCCTTTACATTTTTCGCTAAATACAAATTGGCCTTATTTGACCTCGAGTCTGGGATGCCTTCTATAAAGTATTCGATGATACTAACTTCATCGAGGTTAATTTGTTTCCCTAGCTCCATAAGGCTGTACAAATACTCCTTATAATCCTCACCAGCGCGCCTGCGACGATTTCGCAGCCTGCGATGCACCTCAACTGCCGACAAAGTGGTACCGAATTCTTTCAGGAGTGCTCTACGTAACGCGTTCCACGAATCTATGCCCTCTTGACTGCGCACGAAGATCCTAGCTGCACCTTTTAAAAGCTGTTTAGCGTATATGAACATCTGCAGGCTATCCCAACGTACTGCCATTGCATTTTCTTCAAAATGCTCCACCCATTGTTCTACCGACGGATAACCTGAACCCGAAAATTTGTTCAGCGAGTCTTCGATGTCACGAAGCGTGAAATTGGAGCGCACTAAGGCCGGTTCTACTACACTCGTATTTCGTGAGGCCACATCCTCCTGTACCGATACGTCATCGTCTTCATCGTCGGGTATTTCTATATTGTAAGCCTCAAACAACTTATCTTGCAATGCTGCTTTGCGTCCCGATGTGTTCAGCCCTAACTCGGCCAATTTCGCTTTCAGTTCCCTAACGTTCAAAGCTAAAATCTCTTCCTTGTTCATCTTGTCGCAAAGCAACTACAAGTTTTGGCAAATTTAGAAGTGTCAACTTTTAAATACTAAATTCGAATAGTATATTGCGTTGTATAGGTGGGAGATGGGGCGGAAATATTTAACACATACAGTAGCTACATATATAAAAGCAGAGATATTATAAAAAGTTCAAACTACTATAACTTATCTTATTTTTCTTAAATATTGTTTGCCTTGGTTTCCAACGCTGCAGTCAAATATATGAACCGCCACCTCAAATTATTTGTTGTTTGCTGTTGCTTCCAACGCCGCAGTCAGTAATAAAATTTCCTACTCGAACCACCTTAATATTTGGTGCAGCGAACTCGTTGAAATTCGTTATACATATATACGGCTCTGTAGTTGTAATTAACGAGCTGCTTGCTATGTTAGCACTCGACGAGCAGTTCATAAGAGTTTTCTGCTTTCGGGCGAGTATGTGTTTGCACTCGACTAGTCTATAATAGGTAGGTATGGGATTGATAATGACTCGATATGTTCGGTGAAGTTAACG
>NW_023458566.1:18269016-18270942 GCF_013731165.1 Rhagoletis pomonella
CAATCTGAAATATGCTACTCTTTCAAGCGAAAATCTGAAATGTGCTAGTCTTCCACGCAAAAATCTGAAATGTGCTAGTCTTCCACGCAAATAACGAAATGTGCTAGTCTTCCACGCAAAAATCTGAAATGTGCTAGTCTTCCACGCAAATAACGAAATGTGCTACTCTTCCACGCAAAAATCTGAAATGTGCTAGTCTTCCACGCGATTAGTGAAATGTGCTAGTCTTCCACGGTAATTTGAGATGTGCTACTCTTCGTTGGGAGCGACGATATTAATGGCATCTTCGCGGTTTTTCTTAAACCAAAAGCGAAAGTGATGAAACTAAAGGCAACAACGAAACTTTATCATTAAAAAAGCGTTTGGTATCTTTTTAAATATTTTAAGTAAACATTTTTTTGTTCTTTTTTTTATAAGAAAATTGTTTTCGCTTTAACTAAACGCATACAAATCAAGGACGTTTACAACATTGCGAAAAAATCAAAAATATTTCGTCTAAATTTCGAACTTTTTACTCTGAATTTTTAGAACTATTTTCGGTGTGCATGGAGTTGTGTGTAACCAACAATGTGCAGCTAAAAACTCCATTTGATTCAAAAAATATATTTGCCGCCGGTACTTTGTGTTTTAATTTTCATTTGACATTTATAAAAACTTGCGGTGATTTCATAATTTTTTTTTTTTTGTACAATCATAGCCTGTAAATACAAGCCTGTCCATTTTTTCTTTTTTTTAAAGAAACATTTAAAATGCTCAAATGTTCAAAGGCTCCTCAAGATTTCAGTGAAATGAGTTTTTAATGGAGCACGATTTGTTCGCGTTTTATCGATATACATACTCACATATGTATGTATGTATGTATGTACGTATATAAATAGTGTGCATTAAGCGTTCGAAAATTAATGCAATAAAGAAGACTACACTTTTGGAAATAAAATCATAATACAAAGATAACTACGTAAAATAAAGCGGGAACAAAATTTTAGTCGGTTTTCAAATAAAATACTTTAACAAAAGTGTACAGAATGAGAAAAAATTTACCTTTTTACCAACGCAAATTTTTTCTACCAATTTTGGTAATAATTTACCAAAGTGGCAACTCTGCCTGTAATTATTGTACCATGGTTCATGGGTATATACATATCAACATGCATACATACATAAATATCTATGTTTGTCTGGCATTCAGCGTTGCCAGCAGAGCGCATTTTTCCCGTTTTGCGGGAACGTTGGACAAAAACGGGATGGCGGGAGTAATGGTCGTGAAAACTATTTGGCTAAAATAGTATGCGGTAAATTCATGGGAAAGCTGTTTGGAATTTAAAGTTTAGTTACGCGAAGAACCTCGTCCGTCAGCATCCGCCTCCAATCAAACTCGAGCACATTGCACAATATGTGCAGCAAGCCTTCTTCCTAATGGCCGGTTTTCACTATGTCATATTTAGGACGCCAAAGATTTGTCGACATATTTTGACAGAACTTTAACTCCTTTATCCATACCTTTACCGATAATTTGATGTGCCAAAAACAGAGAGATCGCCGATTTAACAGCACACGTACACGACTAAAGACCTATCCTGACCTATCCTCCTTATTTGACAATGCGAAATCCATTGAATATCACATAGTGAAAATAAGCCTTAAGAAATCTTAGTTGCAAAAATATGCAAAAAGCATGTTCAAAAATATATGTAAGTCAATTCATGATAACTAATTGCCAGCTGAAAATTTCGCAGTTCACTAATGGTTCGGTATCACATCAAACTAAAAATGCAGAGCACAATATTGTATTTTCTGCATTTGATCACTTATCAGTGCTGTTGAAATCAGTATTCAGCGATTCCAAAATTGCATCACAATTTCACACGAATTATATGTACAAATAGCGCATAACTAAATGCAATATATGTTTTAATGTAATTTTTT
>NW_023458566.1:18271042-18273760 GCF_013731165.1 Rhagoletis pomonella
TTAAATTAACGATTGTTTTTTCAGTCTCACCCCCTCGATCGGTAATACCACGACTACTACATACCCAACCAATTGCAGTATGCGGTTTTTCCACCGGGATTACAAAATTTATTATATTTTAAGACGTCTATCAAAATATTTCGGAAAATACTAAGATTTAGGCGAGCTGAACCGATTTTAAAATACCTCCATAAATGTAGTTTTTTATGAGTAAAAATAGTTTCTTAAAGAACTTTTTGAATAAGGTCCCCTCAGATGACAAAACAGATTAGGCTTAAAAAATCTGCATAAAAATATTGAAAAATCTTTTCAACGGATTCATAATAATGAGATTTTTGATGCTGGTTGTCTACTTTTTTCAAAGAGTAATTTACGAAAAACTTAAATAAATGGGCAAAACTATTCTGATTTAGACTTCGGATTGCATAGTAAAAACCGGTTTTCCTATGGTGCAGCTTTGCTAACCGTCCAATCCGTGCACCGTGCAAGGTTAGTAGTCATTTCTAATAGATTTTGGGTCACTGAATTTGGAAAAATGGAAACTTATATAAGTATTTGAATTTTAAGAAAATAAGGTAAATAGCAAAATCGGCTAAAAACGGCCAAGGGTTTTTTGCAAAACGGCTGTTATGCATCAAGTCTAGTAATATCATCGTCCTTAACTATAATAGAGACAATCCTATGATATCACGAAGCTCCGAAAATAAAGACTTGGGCTACCGTTTGCAAAGCACATCAAAACTATTTTGGATGATTGGCTGTATAATATTTAAACAAATTTAACAATAAATAATTTTTGCGGTGGGCAACATATTTCTTCTTCTTCATATTTACCCGTATTTAATTCACAGAAAACAATATTAAGATGTATGAAATTCAATTTTCTTTGTTGCTCAAATCGAAGAAAAATTTTCTTTAAATTTTGTAAATTATTAAAAGTGTCACAAATTCAGTGTTGCATGAAATGTCACAATCTGCTTAATTGTCATGTATGTAGTTAATATGGCGCCCGAAAAGTGACAATGAAACTACATTCTTTTTTGTATGATGAAAGAATCAACATTGAACGGCGACAAAATGAAAATAAGGGAGCACGAATTTCGATGTGAAGCAAAACACTCTGGGAAGACAATACCTGTAATTATTGTACCATCGTTCATGGGTATATACATATCAACATGCATACATACATAGATATCTATGTTTGTCTGGCATTCAGTGTTGCCAGCAGAGCGCATTTTTTCCCGTTTTGCGGGAACGTTGAACATAAACGGGATGGCGGGAGTAATGGTCGTGAAAACTATTTGGCTAAAATAGTGTGCGGTAAATTCATGGGAAAGCTGTATGAAATTTAAAGTTTAGTTACGCGAAGAATCTCGTCCGTCAGCATCCACCTCCAATCAAACTCGAGCATATTGCACAATATGTGCAGCAAGCCTTCTTCCTAATGGCCGGTTTTCACTATGTCATATTTAGGACGCCAAAGATTTGTCGACATATTTTGACAGAACTTTAACTCCTTTATCCATACCTTTACCGATAATTTGATGTGCCAAAAACAGACAGATCGGCGATTTAACAGCACACGTACACGACTAAAGACCTACCCTGATCGAAATCCATCAATATAGCGCTTTTAAATCTTAGTTGACAATGCGAAATCCATTGAATATCACATACTGAAAATAAGCCTTAAGAAATCTTAATTTCAAAAACATGCAAAAAGCATGTTCAAAAATATATGTAAGTCAATTCATGATAACTAATTGCCAGCTGAAAATTTCGCAGTTCACTAATGGTTCGGTATCGCATCAAGCTAAAAATGCAGAGCACAATATTAGGTTCGTTCGCGTAGCTGTTAATTGTTCATGTTTAACCAAAACTTACAAGTTTTTGCGTTCGCGTACGCAAAAAACTTGCAAAGTAGGGGAAATTGAGAGAGCAAAGTGACATTTCATTTTGAGGGGAAGCTGTTGGTTTCAGCTGGAAAATTTTTTGCCAACAGCAATTTGCCAACAGGAAAACAGCTGATCAAAAACAGCTAGTTGGCATTTACGCAAATCACAAAATTGAATTTGATGGTTTGGAAGTTAAAAATTACAAAATGCGACTAATTAAACTTGTAAGAAATAAGTAGTTATTTGTTTAATCAATAAACTGTGTCAGTATAACACTTTGTGATAACTTTTCGTACGTTTTAAATTTTACACTTTTGAATGTAAACAAAAATTATATCAGCTGTTCGTCTAACTTGCAAGTTTCTGCAAATTTTCTGTTCGCGTACTATTTTGGATATTTCTCTCTTGTGAGCGAACAGATGACATTTCGCCGGAATTTGGCAGTTGGTTGGTTTCTGCTGGAGATTTTAAACGAACGCACCTATTGTATTTTCTGCATTTGATCACTTATCAGTGCTGTTGAAATCAGTATTCAGCGATTCCAAAATTGCATCACAATTTCACACGAATTATAAGTAAATGCAATATATGTTTTAATGTAATTTTTTAATATTAATAATATTACATGTAAATTGAATTGTTATTGACTGAGTTGTTAAAATACGGTTATTGATCGTATAAAAAAATAAAACACGGAGAAAAATTGATTTGCCATTTTTAAAAACTGGGTTATATAACTATAAAGGGAAAAAAACGGGGAAACCTAAATTGATAAATGGGAAAAATATATAGAATTGCATGGACAAAAAGAGAATAGACT
>NW_023458566.1:18273860-18276048 GCF_013731165.1 Rhagoletis pomonella
CGCGAAATTTTGTTTTTAATATAATTTCATTACCACATAGCTCTGCGGCCGTAGAACGCTTTCTTTGATAAAAACTTAAGATTGACAGTATCAATAGCATAATGTTATGCAAGGAACTTGTAAACAAAAATGACCCGCGCTATGTGTCATTATTTGATTTAAATTTACTTTTAAGATATTAAACTTATTGTTACATAACATATATGTACATATGTATAAAATTCATATAACCAAGAAATGTTAAATGATCTCATCTCTGTGCCTAACACTGTATCTGCATTTATTTATTTCTTGTTTGTTTTAAAATGTACAAATTACATATGTAAATGTTTTGTATTCGAAAAGTGAAATTGTGTGCTTTCAGAATGCTTTTTTGTTATTGAAATTTATTTGGTAGGTTGTAGATGACTTTGGTCGGATTTGGGAAGAAAATTTTTAGGGGGAAAAAAATTGTTAGTGGCAACGCTGATCCCTACATACACATGCAGCATGGTACAATAATTACAGGTATTGTCAAGGCGTATTTAACAAGGTGGTGTTGGCCGTATATAAGTAAAAAATTACACTAAAAAATTATACGCTGATGTCCATACTGTCATTGGTATGAGTTACAACAAACACATCATTTTGACGTAATGGCCTCCACGGCGAAAAACTCAGCTGTCGCCCCAACACCACCTTGTTTAATACACCTTGGGTATTGTCTTCTCAGAGATTGCATCTTCGTCATTTGAAAAATATCATTGTTGCCTACACTAAAAGATTTACTGTAAGGGAAAGGAATATTTCTATTCACCTTACAATATATATGACCATGTATTTTTTTAAACAAACCTTCTTGCCGAGGACTTATTTAATTTTTAAAATCCGTTTTTGGTACTTTTCTTTTTAGTTTGAAGACACCAAATCTGTAAATCTTAACAAAAAGGGGGCACAATTTATAGCAATTGTAAGTTTTATAAGAAACTTTACAAAAATTGAAACAAAATTATGTCACAATGACAATCATAAGCGAGAGAGCATATGTTTACCAACCAAATATGTGGCAGCACTTTCAATCATGTCAAAATTACATTCGCTCTTTAGACCTTAAGTTTGGGCTGCGTTTTTTTTTATACGACTTTTCAAAAAAGCACTATTGAAAAAATAGAAAAATCAAAATCGGGTGGGATTTGATGAGCAGCAGACAGCTTTTTTGACACAAAAATATGTTTCCCACTATGAGCCAGTGGAAAATACGCTCAAATAAGACACATTAAAAAAGGAAATCAAGCGGCCGGAAAGAAAATTTCTCTATGTTCCTTGAGTTCACAAGATCACCAGAGTCTGCAGTGTAGATTTAAACTACCACTTAGTTCATGACTCTTCATTACTGGGTTTTTCTATCGTTTGATATGAATTTTAGAAACGATTTAGCAAAACGAAGAAAATGTTAGTATTTAAACAGTCAGGAAAAATTAATAAATTTTGCTTACATCTAAGCGAGACGGCAACGCTGGACACAGCTGAAAATTAGAAAACAAGAACAAGAATCTTAACGTCGCTTGAACGAAAATATTTGAATTTATAGAAAACAGAATAAATTGATTTTTTATTAATTTGAATCGGCATCCCTACAATAAAATTTTTCTTGCATACAAAGTCCATTAAATACTCCAATAAAAATTTGATGCTTTTTTCGAGAAAAAAAACGCGATTTTTTTTTTGGGGTTTTAGTGCTTTTTCAAATTCAAAACTTGGCAACCCTGTGTATGGGCTTTGTTCTTCCACTCCAAAGGAACGTTCGAACAGTTGCAATTGATTATTTGGCCGGCTAACAAGCGCGGTTTCGGGGCGTCTAAATCGTTGCGTTAAAATATAAAGATTTTGTTTACGCGAAGCAAATATACAAAAAGAAGCACCATATTGAAAAATTTGGACTGGATTACCAGATTTAAAATATACATATACATATATACAAGAATATATTTGGTTTTGCACTCTGATGCACTTAAAAAGGTAAACAACTTTCATTCTGATATTCTAAATCGACACAAAGTAAGAGCGACGCGCATCAATAAACAAGACACTTAAGGCCGGTCCACATAGAAGTTACGCGTTGGCTTTGGCGTTGGCCTTTAAAGGCCCGCCCATATAAAACTTTGGCGTTGCGTTGGCGTTGGCGAGTAACGCCCCTGCTTGCTACAAT
>NW_023458566.1:18276148-18277155 GCF_013731165.1 Rhagoletis pomonella
AAATTTTGACAGAACTTTATCTCCTTTATCCATACCTTTACCGATAAATTGTTGTGCCAAAAACAGGCAGATCGCCGATTTAACAGCACACGTACACGACTAAATTTCACACGAATTCTATGTACAAATAGCGCATAAGTAAATGCAATATATGTTTTAATGTAATTTTTCAATATTAATAATATTACATGTAAATTGAATTGTTATTGACTGAGTTGTTAAAATACGGTTATTGATCGTATAAAAAAAATAAAACACGGAGAAAAATTGATTTACTATTTTTAAAAACTGGGTTATATAAAAAGAAAAAAAAAACGGGGACAAAAAGAGAATAGACTCGCCTAAAACCTGGCAACACTGGTGGCATTTCTTATAACTTTATGCATTTAATGATCCTGCAGAGGTTGTTCGCATTCACATTTATGTATCACAAATTTAACACATTAAGCGCTCATTCACCATTTGGCGGCACATACGCACGCGCATTTGTAGTGATATAGTGAATATGTATGTATGTATATGTACATTTGGATGTAAAAATATACATACATACTATGTATGTATGTATGCCTACGTGTATATCTTGTCGCATTGCACATATGTATTTGTGTTATAAGAGTTTTAAGAGAGAGCTGCACTCTAAAGGCCCGTTTACATACAACTTTGGCGTTGCGTTGGCGTTGGCGTTGGCGTCGCTTCGACATCTGACTATGATTACATGCATTTATGTATATGAAAGTCTCCACATAACCAAAATTGGGCAACGTCAACGCAAAAGCAAAACAGAGAGATGGCAAAAAGCGCAGTTACCCTCGGTCGTAAAAACGGAGAACGTGTCAGCTGACACGATAAGAAAAACTCACCACCGCATGATCGTGACGTAGACGTTGCATCTCTATCTTTCTAGCAACAGCAAACTTGGTATGTCTCTACGTACTTCTACGCTACGCTACGTACACATTCGCGTGCGTCGTTCGTCAGCTGTTCCAAATAACCAAAATTATGTG
>NW_023458566.1:18277255-18278754 GCF_013731165.1 Rhagoletis pomonella
AAATTTTGACAGAACTTTATCTCCTTTATCCATACCTTTACCGATAATTTGATGTGCCAAAAACAGGCAGATCGCCGATTTAACAGCACACGTACACGACTAAAGACCTATCCTGACCTATTCTCCTTATTTGACAATGCGAAATCCATTGAATATCACATAGTGAAAATAAGCCTTAAGAAATCTTAATTGCAAAAATATGCAAAAAGCATGTTCAAAAATATATATGTAAGTCAATTCATGATAACTAATTGCCAGCTGTAAATTTCGCAGTTCACTAATGGTTCGGCATCGCATCAAACTAAAAATGCAGAGCACAATATTGTATTTTCTGCATTTGATCACTTATCAGTGCTGTTGAAATCAGTATTCAGCGATTCCAAAATTGCATCACAATTTCACACGAATTATAAGTAAATGCAATATATGTTTTAATGTAATTTTTTAATATTAATAATATTACATGTAAATTTAATTGTTATTGACTGAGTTGTTAAAATACGGTTATTGATCGTGCCTATAAAAAATAAAACACGGAGAAAAATTGATTTGCCATTTTCAAAAACTGGGTTATATAAAAAGTGAAAAAAAAACGGGGAAACCTAAATTGAAAAATGGGAAAAATATATAGTATTGCATTGACAAAAAGAGAATAGACTCGCCCGAAACCTGGCAACACTGCTGGCATTTCTTATAACTTTATGCATTTAATGATCCTGCAGAGGTTGTTCACATTCACATTTATGTATCACAAATTTAACACATTAAGGGCCGTTTGCACCATGTCTAGTTAATTCTAACTCCCAGTTAAACATCTTTATCGACGTTATCGACACCCATCATATAACATGTGATCGATAAAGCAGTTAACGTGCTTAACTGAAGGATGTACCTCCAGTTAGCGTTAACTAGACATGGTGCAAACGGCCCTAAGCGCTCATTCACCATTCGGCACATACGCACGCGCATTTGTAGTGATATAGTACATATGTATGTATGAATATGTACATTTGGATGTAAAAATATACATACTATGTATGTATGTATGCCTACGTGTATATCTTGTCGCATTGCACATATTTGTGTTACAAGAGTTTTAAGAGAGAGCTGCACTCTAAAGGCCCGTTTACACACAACTTTGGCGTTGCGTTGGCGTTGGCGTTGGCGTTGGCGTCGCTTCGACATCTGACTATGATTACATGCATTTATGTATATGAAAGTCTCCACATAACCAAAATTGGGCAACGTCAACGCAAAAGCAAAACAGAGAGATGGCAAAAAGCGCAGTTGCCCTCGGTCGTAAAAACGGCGAACGTGTCAGCTGACACGATCTATCTTATGGGATCTGGGTGTTAAGAAAAACTCACCACCGCATGATCGTGACGTAGACGTTGCATCTCTATCTTTCTAGCAACAGCAAACTTGATATGTCTCTACATACTTCTACGCTAGGCTACGTACACGTTCGCGTGCGTCGTTCGTCAGCTGTTCCAAATAAC
>NW_023458566.1:18278854-18280872 GCF_013731165.1 Rhagoletis pomonella
CTTTGGCGTTGCGTTGGCGTTGGCGTTGGCGTTGGCGTTGGCGTCGCATCGACATCTGACTATGATTACATGCATTTATATGAAAGTCTCCACATAACCAAAATTGGGCAACGCCAACGCAAAAGCAAAACAGAGAGATGGCAAAAAGCGCAGTTACCCTCGGTCGTAAAAACGGCGAACGTGTCAGCTGACACGATCTATCTTATGGGATCTGCGTGTTAAGAAAAACTCACCACCGCATGACCGTGACGTAGACGTTGCATCTCTATCTTTCTATCAACAGCTACGTACACGTTCGCGTGCGTCGTTCGTCAGCTGTTCCAAACAACCAAAATTATGTGAAATAATTTTCCTTTTTAATCAAATGCGGACAAGAAATAACGTTTTAATGCATTTATTGCCATAAAATCTTTATTCGCTGCTAGGCGTTCATTGTAGCAAGCAGGGGCGTTACTTGCCAGCGCCAACGCAACGCCAAAGTATTATATGGGCGGGCCTTTAAAGGCCAACGCCAAAGCCAACGCGTAACTTCTATGTGGACCGGCCTTAAGTGTCATGTTTATTGATGCGCGTCGCTTTTACTTTGTGTCGATTTAGAATATCAGAATGAGAGTTGTTTACCTTTTTAAGTGCATCAGAGTGCAAAACCAAATATATTCTTGTATATATGTATATGTTTATTTTAAATCTGGTAATCCAGTCCAAATTTTTCAATATGGTGCTTCTTTTTTTATATCTGCTTCGCGTAAACAAAATCTTTATATTTTGACGCAACGATTTAGACGCCCCGAACTCGCGCTTGTTAGCCGGCCAAATAGTCAATTGCAACTGTTCGAACGTTCCTTTGGAGCGGAAGAACAAAGCCCATACACAGGGTTGCCAAGTTTTAAATTTGAAAAAGCACTAAAACACCAAAAAAAAACCCGCGTTTTTTTCTCGAAAAAAGCATAAAAATTTTTATTGGAGTATTTAATGGACTTTGTATGCAAGAAAAATTGTATTGTAGGGATGCCGATTCAAATTAATAAAAATCATTTTATTCTGTTTTCTATAAATTCAAATATTTCCGTTCAAGCGACCTTAAGATTCTTGTACTTGTTTTCTAATTTACAACTGTGTCCAGCGTTTCCATCTCGCTTAGATGTAAGCAAAATTGATTAATTTTTGCTGACTGACACAATGTTGATTATTTTACTTCTAGGTGGCTTTGCTTTTGGTTGCCGCTCAATTATATTTTTATAATTTTTCAAAACAAAAGAAAAACCGTTTCAAATAAATTGAGCAATAAAAATTTTTGTTTTGTATACTAAGCAAATGTTTATAATTCGGATTTTGCAAATTAAATAAGTTCTCTGCAAGAAGGTTTGTTTAAAAAAATACATGATCATATATGGTGTATGGTGAATAGAGATATTCCTTTCCCTTACAGTAAATCTTTTAGTGTGGGCAACAATGATATTTTTCAAATAACGAAGATGCAATCTATGGGAAGGCAATACCGGTAATTATTGTACCATGCTGCATATGTATGTAGGGATCAGCGTTGCCACTAACAATCTTTTTCCCCCTACCAATTTTCTTCCCAAATCCGACCAAATTCATTTACAACCTACCAAATAAATTTCAATAACAAAAAAGCATTCTGAGAGCACACAATTCACTTATTTAAGATTAAATGTTTCGAATACAAAACATTTACATATGTAATTTGTACATTTTAAAACAAACAAGAAATAAATAAATGCAGATACAGTCTTAGGCACAGAGATGAGATCATTTAACATTTCTTGGTTATATGAATTTTATACATATGTACATGTTATGTAACAATAAGTTTAATTTCTTAAAAGTAAATTTTAAATCAAATAATGACATATAGCGCGGGTAATTTTTGTTTACAAGTTCCTTGCATAACATTATGCTATTGATACTGTCAATCTTAAGTTTTTATCAAAGAAAGCGTTCTACGGTCGCAGAGCTATGTGGTAATGAAATTATATTAAAAACAAAATTTCGCG
>NW_023458566.1:18280972-18289020 GCF_013731165.1 Rhagoletis pomonella
GCTAGGCGTTCATTGTAGCAAGCAGGGGCGTTACTCGCCAACGCCAAAGTTTTATATGGGCGGGCCTTTAAAGGCCAACGCCAAAGCCAACGCGTAAGTTCTATGTATGTGGACCGGCCTTAAGTGTCATGTTTATTGATGCGCGTCGCTTTTACTTTGTGTCGATTTAGAATATCAGAATGAGAGTTGTTTACCTTTTTAAGTGCATCAGAGTCCAAAACCAAATATATTCGTGTATGTATGTATATGTTTATTTTAAATCTGGCAATCCAGTCCAAATTTTTCAATATGGTGCTTCTTTTTGCATATTTGCTTCGCGTAAACAAAATCTTTATATTTTAACGCAACGATTTAGACGCCCCGAACTCGCGCTTGTTAGCCGGCCAAATAATCAATTGCAACTGTTCGAACGTTCCTTTGGAGTGGAAGAACAAAGCCCATACACAGGGTTGCCAAGTTTTGAATTTGAAAAAAAATCGCGTTTTTTTCTCGAAAAAAGCATCAAATTTTTATTGGAGTATTTAATGGACTTTGTATGCAAGAAAAATTGTATTGTAGGGATGCCGATTCAAATTAATAAAAATCAATTTATTCTGTTTTCTATAAATTCAAATATTTTCATTCAAGCGACGTTAAGATTCTTGTTCTCGTTTTCTAATTTACAGCTGTGTCCAGCGTTGCCGTCTCGCTTAGATGTAAGCAAAATTTATTAATTTTTCCTGACTGTTTAAATACTAAAATTTTCTTCGTTTTGCTAAATCGTTTCTAAAATTCATATCAAACGAAAGAAAAACCCAGTAATGAAGTTTCATGAACTAAGTGGTAGTTTAAATCTACACTGCAGACTCTGGTGATCTTGTGAACTAAAGGAACATAGAGAAATTTTCTTTCCGGCCGCTTGATTTCCCTTTTTCCCTGGCGCATAGTGGGAAACATATTTTTGTGTCAAAAAAGCTGTCTGCTCATCAAATCCCACCCGATTTTGATTTTTCTATTTTTTCAATAGTGCTTTTTTGAAAAGTCGTATAAAAAAATTCAGCCCAAACTTAAGGTCTAAAGAGCGAATGTAATTTTGACATGATTGAAAGTGCTGCCACATATTTGGTTGGCAAACATATGCTCTCCCGCTTATGATCGTCATTGTGACATAATTTTGTTTCAATTTTTGTAAAGTTTCTTATAAAACTTACAATTGCTATAAATTGTGCCCCCTGTCTGTTAAGATTTACAAATTTGGTGTCTTCAAACTAAAAACGCACCAAGCACTAAACTGTAAAATTTTCGCGTTTCGCCTTGGATTCAATGTTGATTATTTTACTTTTAGGTGGCTTTGCTTTTGGTTGTCGCTCAATTAAATTTTTATAATTTTTCAAAACAAAAGACCGTTTGAAATAAATTGAGCAATAAAAATTTGTGTTTTGTATACTAAGCAAATGTTATAATTCGGATTTTTCTCTGCAAGAAGGTTTGTTTAACCCTTTCGCTATTTTGATGCCATAAGGCGTCATGCTTTTTTGAATACTCACAGATTTAATTGAGCTTATCTGAAATTATATTTTTATATTCAACGCTGTAATGGAAAGTTTTATAAACTATTTTTTAATACGGTATTGTTATTTTTATCCTTAGTAGATGAAAAATTTAGATTTTAAAATTTTTACTAAAACATCGATTTTCTTCCGCTTAGAAAGGTCTACATTAAAATACTATATTTTACCAAATAGCCTAATAAATTAAAAAAAAATAAATATGCTATAGTCTCCAAAATAGTGTCAAATATTGCTAGAACTTGTAATTTAATTAAAAAAAGTGCTAATAAACGCGTGGTATATTTTTAAATTTGTATGATGCCATATGGCATCAATAATATTTGAAGGTGCTGAAATCCGCCCCAGCAAATAACGATATATTTGTACTGGTAAACTTTTTTAATGAATTATTAAATCTATGCATGTTCCAACTTATTTTATTGAATTTTTGTAGTGTTATTTAATTTAATTTAAATAAAATAAAATACCATATTAAAAAATCTTTGCGTATTTACTACACCAGTTAGTACAAATGATGCCATATGGCATCATTCTAAAAAACACTTTAGAATCATATTTTGGAATAAATTAAATTGAATGTTATTATATTCAGTATAAAGGATTATTTAATAAAAAAATCGGATCTTTAAAGCCCGAATCTAAAAAGATGTACCGAAAGGGTTAAAAAAATACATGATCAAATATGGTGTATGGTGAATAGAAATATTCCTTTCCCTTACAGTAAATCTTTTAGTGTGGGCAACAATGATATTTTTCAAATGACGAAGATGCAATCTCTGGGAAGGCAATACCGGTAATTATTGTACCATGCTGCATATGTATGTATGTAGGGATCAGCGTTGCCACTAACAATTTTTTCCCCCTACCAATTTTCTTCCCAAATTCGACCAAAGTCATCTACAACCTACCAAATAAATTTCAATAACAAAAAAGCATTCTGAGAGCATACAATTTCACTTTTCGAATACAAAACATTTACATACATATACATATGTAATTTGTACATTTTAAAAAAAGACAAGAAATAAATAAATGCAGATACAGTCTTAGGCACAGAGATGAGAGAGTTTAATTTCTTTATAGTAAATTTAAATCAAATAATGACACATAGCGCGGGTCATTTTTGTTTACAAGTTCCTTGCATAACATTATGCTATTGATACTGTCAATCTTAAGTTTTTATCAAAGAAAGCGTTCTACGGCCGCAGAGCTATGTGGTAATGAAATTATATTAAAAACTTAAAAAATTGGAGGAGCGTGGTGATTTTATCAGGATCGCAATCTATGAGATGGGAAAACTTAACAAAATAGGTAAAATTGGTAAATCTTCTTTAGGAACTACCTCAGCTGGTGTCATTATTTGTAAAAGTTTTATATCTTCACGCTTGAAATCAAATCTTAAATTTATTTGGTCCAAAAACTCTATGTAAAACTTTAAACTATTAAAACTGGTATATTAACTTCAAGGATTCCAGAACAATTGGCATTACTTTTCAAAAACAGCTCAGCTTTCGTTCCAACAAAAATGTCAGATATTTTCGTAAAAGCAGGAAATAAAATAAAGTTTCAAACTATCCCAATGCTCAACTATTCTCAACACAACGCGTCCTAGTGAAAGCCATCCTGTTTGAGATATGCCCAAGATTTTGTAGGGTTTTACCGAAGAGTAGTCGTGAAATTCCTTCAGCTCATATATCCTCTTTGGACTGTGGGAAAAGAAACTATATATGTTGCGGCACAGTGTCTCACTGCTTTGCGGCAATTTTTTACTAGCGTAGCCTGAGCAAAGGTGAAGTAAGTGGCATGTGTACTTTATATAAAATAAATCGATTTCTGCACTCAATAATGTTTTCAGCCTGCCCAAGTCTCCAACCATAACATTGGCTCCATCAGTGGCCGAACCAATTAGGTTTCTTATTTTTAAAGGCAGGATTGGCAAATGTTTAAAAGGTACAATTGGCAAATATTTATATGCAAAATGATGTTTGAGATATATATATTTTCATAACTAAGAATTTAAAAACTTAATTCAACTATCCGACCAAAATCTTACTTTGCCGACCAACTTACCAAATGAAAAAGAAGCGACCAAATTGGGTCGGAAAATCGAATAGCGGCAACACTGGTAGGCATGCATTGATCATATATGTATGTATGTTTGTGTAAGCCCTCACAATCAGTGTTGCCGCGAAACATTTTTAGTGGTAGCTAAATTCCAGCTAAAAAAGGGCTAAAAAAGAGCTAAAAATCGTTGTTGTGGCTAAAAATGGTAGCTAAATTTTTTTACCTACATCTTCTTATATATAAAAATAAGTGCACGTTTTTGGTGTGACCTCATAACTTGAGAACAGCTTCACCGAATTCAACCAAATTTATGTGGCATATTCGATTTATCATGCAGATGGTTTATGCGAAGTTTTCCCGAATTCGGAAGAGGGGGCGTGGCACCTTCCATACTAACTAAAATTTTGTTGCTGTATATCTCTTGAAATATTTGTCGTAGAGTACTGGAAGTTGGTATAGAGGTATAACAAATAATTCCATACTCATGGATAAAAATGGGCGGTATTGGACAAGAGGGCGTGGTACCTCACATCTTATATATAAAGAATAAGTGCAAGATTTCAACCAAATTTATACGGCATAGTCGGGCTATTATGCAGATGGTTTGGGTTAAGTTTCCCCGAATTCGGAAAAGGGGGCGTGGCACCACCCATACTAACAAAAATTTTCTTCTGGTATATCTCTTGAAATATTTGTGGTAGATTACTGGAATTAGTAGCTATACGTGGCCTGTTCAAGAGTTGGCATTCCAAATTGTTTATTTATTCATACCCAAGATGGAAAAACAAAAAAATGTTGTATATCCAAATGTGTTGGATTAAGATTTAAAAAAATAATCAAAAATTTTGAAATAAAACAAATGATAAATTTTCATATAGAAAAATTCTAGGACTTTTCATTCGTTTTTCAATATTTGGTGTAGAGAAGCACAACGGGGTACTGCTAGTATAAATATGTAAGTATACACGCAAACATTTTCTATAATTACTGGTATAGAACAACAATGAACTCTGAAAAGAATTTATATTTTATTCAACAAAAAAACTTTTTGTGTAACACATAATTTAATGTATAGTTAAATCGTTAACGGATACGATAACGGCCCAGAAACGTAAGGAACATACATAGACATATGTTTACTTGCCTTAAAGGAAAGGCGTTCGCTTTATGAGCGAAGAGTTAAATTCATGAAAATCATTAAAAAAAATTTTAATGTCAATGATGAATAAATTTTGAAAAGGGCTAAAAAAAGGGCAAGGGGCAATTTCAAATTTTTGTGGCCAAAAAAAAAATTTGGTAGCCAAATTTAGCCACCAAAGGGCTAAAACGGCAACACTTCTCACAATAGGTATGCATATATTTATATCGAATACACGATTTTTGAAATTTAAGTCGATCATTTCACATACATACATATGTTCATACCTACATGGCTGCATAAATACATACATACGTAGGTATATATTTATGAACTTTCGTACATACCAATTCATACATTTAAAGTCCAAATAGAAAAAAACTAGCGACTTGGAATAAATCGCCCAATTTTTTTGTCAAAAGGCGAGTAAATTTATTATCATTTCGAATAATCTTCTCTTTCTTCTTCTTCTTCTTCTTCTTTTTCTTATTCATTTGCGCTACAACTCTTTAATCGATTTTGTCTAGCGAGCTGTCTTCATACCAGCTGCCGCCAGTTAGAAACACCAAGTGACCCACCTGGTCTTTTCAATTCGGAGATGGCCTTTGTTTACCAATACTCGCTGTAAAACTCCGTAGACATGTATGTATGTATGTATTTAACTATTTCTCTGTATATTTTCTCGATCTTTTCGTGGGCCGCCACAGTCAAAAATAACACTTGCCGAGTCTCCGTTTAATTTCCAGCGGGGTCGATCAGTCTCAGTCCATTATTAGAGGGCTAAGTATCATTGATGTCGCCTAGCTAATTTTCAGGTCGTGATTGGGAAGTACTAGTAGGTGTCTAGACCAGTGATTCCCAAAGTGGTCCAGGTGGACCCCCAGGGGTCCACGAGAGACTCGACGGGGGTCTACGATGGCGTGAAAAAAATATGAGGGTCCACGAAAATGGATCAAGCAACCATCCTCTTTATTTAACTTTAATTTTTTTGAGTGGTGTGTAGGCTCTTGATGCACTGCTGCACTTACCGTCACTTTGTGTCACCATACGTGGTGAACCTTAAAGGACACCTTCAGACTAAAAAGAAACCGATATTCTTATAACACTGATTGGGGCGAGGAGAAAATTGCTGGCGGCTGAGGTTTGAGCTCTTGTGTCGTTTCAGTGATATGGGATAGTACGCCACCACGATGTAGAGAGCAAAGGTGGCGCTCATCTCGATACCGCTATTCCGCTCTCAGTGAATTTGACAGAGTTACCTGAGGCTGAATGCTGGTTTAATTCCAGTACTCACACATTGTCGAATCTTCACTGATGGCTCCAAAGCTGACTCTGTCTCCGGACCTGGGGTCTTTTTCGAAGCTAATTGGGATAAGCTTCACTTTTCTCTTGGGGACTATGCCCCGGTCTTCGAGGCTGATGGCAATAGACTACGTGGTGGAAAATAGGTAGAGGGAAAGGAGTTTACTTACCTGAAGTGACAACCAGGCTGCACTTAAGGCATTGGCCAGCCCTCTGTAGCAGCTGGTGGGTCCACCGAAACCAGTAAGGTTTTGAAAAGGAGCCACCGCGAAAAAAAGTTTGGGAACCTCTGATCTAGACTCTAAAAGTTCATAGAAATAGGCATTTGTAGTGTTATCCTTGTCATCCGTGGCGGCGTGTTGAAGGTTCTCACTTTAATGAGAATTGTGGCGAGATCGTGTTTTCCGGAATGAACAACAGTACTTGGTGACGAAGTGTTTCTGCAACGTCCTATGCTCTCTTAGCTTGGCCTGCCAAATGCACCTCTTTGATGATCGTAATGTCTAGCAGTTACATATATGCCGTGAAATCGTAAAATCTTGTTGGAAGGATAGTTTTTTCACCAAGTGGCCAAAGGGACGAGTTTCGTTAATGAAAATTCGATAGTGTCCATACCAGTACGACTGAAATTCAAGGCGATCGATACTGAATGGTAATTCGATATGAATATGCTTTTACTAATAAATAAATAAATATACGTATAATGTATAAGTGTATGTACAAGTACATATGTACATATGTATGCGCGTACCACACCATACGTAATTAGAAAATAATCTAGAACCCAAATGCTCGCCGGTAGTATGGTTTTCTGTTCTGCATGCATCGAATGGGCGTCTTCAAATGCATCGCCAGCAGGCACTTTTGGAGCAAGTGAATGCCCGGAGGCATACACACACATACACACATATGTACGTATAAATCTACATTAGGGTGCTCAAAAAAAAGTAAAGTCGGAATTTTAATGCTCTCGCTCCCTAGGATGGTTCTATACCGAAAAAAAATTATACCAATGTTTGTTTATTTTGAAATCAAAATTTTTTAGAGGGAGACTCGCAATAAAAATACCCAATCGTTTATTTAACCATTTTCTACTATTAACTATTTATTATAGGACCCTAAAACCTCAAATGGGTCCACCATTGAATTTTTTGAGATTTTTAGAGGTCCTATAAAACTAGCCAATAATATAAAATGGTTAAATAAAAAATTGAACATTATTATTGAAAGTCTCCTGAAGAGAAACGCAGTTTTTCGATCGAAAAATATTGATTTTAAAGAGTTCTATACAATTTCTACGAAAACTTGTTTTATTCCCACATAAAATACATGGAGAACTTTGAGCGCTTTGAGCGACCTCTAAAAGTTTCTTATTTCAAAATAAATGAAAAAAAACAGGTGGAAAGTTTTTTTTCGATATACATAGAACAATCATAAGGGTTGAGAGCATTAAACTTCCGAATTTACTTTTTCACGTGCATTTTTTGACAACCCTAATGTGCATGCATTGTGTAGATATGTATATTGTAGAATTTTTTTAATCTGTATGAATGTACATCAGCCAACACCAGCGCCAGATTACTTAAAACTTTCTCCTCCATACCATGTATGTATGTATATTTTAGATTTTTTAATTTTTATTATCGTACATAAGTATGCATTAATATGCGTTGAGACCAAAGGAATCTGTAGCTATGCCGGAATGTTAAAAAAATAAAATTAATTTTATGAGAACTAGCATAGAACCCCGCAAGAAAATGCTCAACTAGTGAAAAAGATATCTTGTTCAGAACTACAACTTGCATCAGTCTCTTTTACTTCTAAACCATAATTGATGGAAATGCCTTATTTACGCAGCTAAGTTCCAATTTGGCATTTATTCGTGGCTGCGTATATTGGAAATTTCCAACAAAAATAAATTAGAAATAAATGCGTCTGATGCTTTGGCTTGATGCATTTCTGACCACACCCTACATATCTGCGGCATGTGAGAT
>NW_023458566.1:18289120-18291414 GCF_013731165.1 Rhagoletis pomonella
ATCTCACATGCCGCAGATATGTAGGGTGTGGTCAGAAATGCATCAAGAAGCCAAAGCATCAGACGCATTTATTTCTAATCCATTTTTGATGGAAATTTCCAATATACGCAGCCACGAATAAATGCCAAATTGGAACTTAGCTGCGTAAATAAGGCATTTCCATCAATACGCGTATGCATACTTATGTACGATAATAAAAATTAAAAAATCAAATATATATACATACATACATAGATGGTATGGAGGAGAAAGTTTTAAGTAATCTGGCGCTGGTGTTGGCTGATGTACATTCATACAGATTAAAAAAACTTCTACAATGTGGAAACATACATATCTACACAGTGCATGCGCATTAGGGTGGTCAAAAAATGCACGTGAAAAAGTAAATTCGGAAGTTTAATGCTCTCAACCCTTTTGATTGTTCTATGTATATCGAAAAAAAACTTTCCACCTGTTTTTTTATTATTTTGAAATAAGAAACTTTTAGAGGTCGCTCAAAGCGCTCAAAGTTCTCCATGTATTTTATGTGGGGGAAAAACAAGTGTTCGTAGAAATGGTATAGAACTCTTCAAAATCAATATTTTTCGGTCGAAAAACTCGTTATTTAACCATTTTATATTATTTATTATTTAACCATTTTATATTATTGGCTAGTTTTATAGGACCTCTAAAAACCTCAAAAAATTCAATGGGGGACCCATTTGAGGTTTTAGGGGTCCTATAATAAATAGTTAATAGTAGAAAATGGTTAAATAAACGATTGGGTATTTTTATTGGAAGTCTCCCTCTAAAAAATTTTGATTTCAAAATAAACAAACATTGGTATAATTTTTTTCGGTATAGAACAATCCTAGGGAGCGAGAGCATTAAAATTCCGACTTTTTTTTGGACCACCCTAATGTACATTTATACGTACATATGTGTGTATGTGTGTGTATGCCTCCGGGCATTCACTTGCTCCAAAAGTGCCTGCTGGCGATGCATTTGAAGACGCCCCTCCGATGCATGCAGAACAGAAAACAATACTACCGGCGAGCATCTAGATTCGAGATTATTTTCTAATTACGTATGGTGTGGTACGTGCATATATACATATGTACATTATACGTATGTATATTTATTTATTAGTAAAAGCATATTCATATCGAATTACCATTCAGTATCGACCGCCTTGAATTTCAGTCGTACTGGTATGGACACTATCGAATTTTCATTAACGAAACTCGTCCCTTTGGACACTTGGTGAAAAAACTATCCTTCCAACAAGATTTTACGATTTCACGGAATATATGTATCTGCTAGACATTACGATCATCAAAGAGGTGCATTTGGCAGGCCAAGGTAAGAGAGCATAGGACGTTGCAGAAACACTTCGTCACCAAGTACTGTTGTTCATTCCGGAAAACACGATCTCGCCACAATTCTCATTAAAGTGAGAACCTTCAACATCTCGCTCATCTTTGCCCACGCCGCCACGGATGAGAAGGATAACACTACAAATGCCTATTTCTATAAACTTTTAGAGTTTAGATCAGAGGTTCCCAAACTTTTTTCCCCGTAGACCCTTTTCAAAACCTTACTGGTTTCGGTGGACCCCCAGCTGCTACATTTCTAACATATTCCCAAAGCTCATCAGAAAATGTGAAGATTAGATCTAACGATGTAAATTTGCATCGCGGGTGAGTTCCGAAACTAAATTCGGAGTGATAAAAATAAAAATAAAATATTTTATTGTGTTCCATTTATTAAAATAATGTGATTACACACCTGCAAGTTTAAAAAAACAGAGTTCGTAAAGCGATCAAAGTACTCTCTCGCTCTGAGGAGTTATATTTTTTAGTAATAACATAAGTCGAGACTTGCATTGCCGAACTAGTTTGGAAACACTTAGAGGGCTGGCCAATGCCTTAAGTACAGCATGGTTGTCACTTCAGGTAAGTAAACTCCTTTCCCTCTACCTATTTTCCACCACGTAGTCTATTGCCATCAGCCTGGAAGACCGGGGCATATTCCCCAAGAGAAAAGTGAAGCTTATCCCAATTAGCTTCGAAAAAGACCCCAGGTCCTGTCACAGAGTCAGCTTTGGAGCCATCAGTGAAGATTCGACAATGTGTGAGTGCTGGAATTAAACCAGCATTCAGCCTCAGGGAACTCTGTCAAATTCACTGAGAGCGGAATAGCGGTATCGAGATGGGCGCCACCTTTGCTCTCTTCATCGTGGTGGCGTACTATCCCAAGAATGATAGAATACAAGATTGCGCCGATTTCAGCAGAATTCGTGAGAGTAATTTTAG
>NW_023458566.1:18291514-18292774 GCF_013731165.1 Rhagoletis pomonella
TACATACGTAGGTATATATTTATAAACTTTCGTACATACCAATTCATACATTTAAAGTCCAAATAGAAAAAAACTAGCGCAAGTGTATGTACGCCAAATCCC
This sequence comes from Rhagoletis pomonella, assembly GCF_013731165.1. NCBI lineage: Eukaryota > Metazoa > Arthropoda > Insecta > Diptera > Tephritidae > Rhagoletis > Rhagoletis pomonella. The sequence continues at coordinate 18,291,617 of NW_023458566.1, forward strand.
GACTTGGAATAAATCGCCCAATTGTTTTGTCAAAAGGCGAGTAAATTTATTGCCATTTCGATTAATCTTCTCTTTCATCTTCTTCTTCTTTTTCTTCTTATTCATTTGCGCTACAACTCTTTAATCGATTTTGTCTAGCGAGCTGTCTTCATACCAGCTGCCGCCAGTTAGAAAATACCAAGTGACCCACCTAGTCTTTTCAATTCGGAGAAGGCCGTTGTTTACCACTACTCGCTGTAAAACTCCGTAGACATGTATGTATGTATGTATTTAACTCTTTCTCTGTATATTGTCTCGATCTTTTCGTGGGCCGCCACAGTCAAAAATAACACTTGCCGAGTCTCCGTTTAATTTCCAGCGGGGTCGATCAGTCTCAGTCCATTATTAGACGGCTAAGTATCATTGATGTCGCCTAGCTAATTTTCAGGTCGTGATTGGGAAGTACTAGTAGGTGTCTGGACCAGTGATTCCCAAAGTGGTCCAGGTGGTCCACGAGAGACTCGACGTGGTCTACGATGGCGTGAAAAAAAATATGGGGGTCCACGAAAATGGATCAAGCAACCATCCTCTTTATTTGACTTTAATTTTGTTGAGTGGTGTGTAGTGCTCTTGACGCACTGCTGCACTTACCGTCACTTTGTGTCTTCATACGTGGTGAACCTTGAAGGACACCTTCAGACTAAAAAGAAACCGATATTCTTATAACACTGATTGGGGAGTGGAGAAAATTGCTAGCGGCTGAGGTTTGAGCACTTGTGTCTTTTCAGTGATATAGGATAGTACCACGGTGGAGAGAATACAGAGGTGGCGCCGATGACGATACCGCTACTCGACTCGCAGTGATTTTGACAGAATCAGCTGTTTTGGTGACGACATAGTAGAGAAGACATCAGTAGTGATGTGCTGAGTCAATACTTTTAAGTACCCAATACTCTCGATACTCGGTACCGAAACATTTAGGTTTCGAATAAAAGCGCACATAGGCCAAAAATATGGAAAAAACGCCTAACAAAACCCGAATGTAGAAGCCAATAGAGCTTTTAATACTGATTCAAATGAAAGATGTATATATGTCGGTTCGATGCCATAATACAGAGAAACCCTTACTTGGTTGAAGCATTTTTGTTCCAGCTGAATCGGACGATATCATTTTTGTAG
>NW_023458566.1:18292874-18294915 GCF_013731165.1 Rhagoletis pomonella
CCGCTCTAATCACAACACCAGAACCAACGTTGAAGCGCTGGTATATCAGATGCCGCAGATAGGGTGTGGTCAGAAATGCATCAAGCCAAAGCATCAGACGCATTTATTTCTAATCTATTATTGATGGAAATTTCCAATATACGCAGCCACGAATAAATGCCAAATTGGAACTTAGCTGCGTAAATAAGGCATTTCCATCAATTATAGTTTAGAAGTAAAAGATACTGATGCAAGTTGTAGCAACCATGTAGTTCTGAACAAGATATCTTTTTCACTAGTTGAGCTTTTTCTCATAAAATTTATTAATTTTTTTTTTAACATTCCGGCATAGCTACAGATTCCTTTGCTCTCAACGCGTATGCATACTTATGTACGATAATAAAAATTAAAAATCAAGTATATATACATACATACATGGTATGGAGGAGAAAGCTTTTAAGTAATCTGGCGCTGGTGTTGACTGATGTACATTCATACAGTGGAAACATACATACATATTAGAGTCCAGCGCAATTGTATTTGCCGCATTTCATTCAATAAGTACTCCTTGCATTGTACTCTGCTCCCAACACATTGTTACTTTTTTTCCGCATACATACACTACTTGGCGTTGAGAGAGTAAATACTTGACGTACTTGCTATTACTCCACCAAAGTAGGTACTCGACTTTCCCTCATCGCGTACGAGAGATATTTGCTCCTGCCAAAAGGGAGTAGCAAATCTACTCTCTGTATACTTGTAGTACGGTAAGTACTTGCGTATTAAATTTCAATTCTGGTTGTTAGCCTACTAGTTGATATCGTTTGCAGCGCTGGTCAGTGAAATTGAAAGAGTAAAAATAGAATATGGAAATCGACGATGTAAGGAAATGTTTACGGCCTTATTTATAAAAAATAACGTAGATTTAGACAGTTGTTTAATGTGACATTTTCATAAAACTTTTGTATTCAAGCAGCTTTTTAAATCTATGTATGTACTTAAATTTTTATGAAAGTATTATTTCTCGTCTCTAATTTTCTATAAAACTATTTGCAGTCATTAACCAACAAATAAGTTGTCAAAAACAATAACTTAAGCAATGCTGCTATACGAAATAAAATTATTAGTGGCAAATCAAAATTTTGAAAAGTGCCGATTTTCACACTCGATAGTTGGACATGGTAGCGACGAGATGTACGAGCATTTTTTTCTTAAGAGCTGCATACTGATTTAAGAAATTTTTTATAGAAGAAAATTTATTTTCCATTTATTGTGCGTAATTTTATATGAATTTTTAGTTTTTCTTGAGAGCCTTTACAAATAAAAAAAATTTCGGAATATGTACATACATATGTACATACATACATACGCAGCCATATAACTTGATTTCAAGAGAAACGAATTTTCATTTGGCACGTTCAGAAGGCGAAAAAGCTCAGTAACTGGTGCGATTGCACCTTCTGAACGCGTTGTTGCGTACTTCTGATCAACTGAATAGTTGCGTGTTAGATGATCGTAATATTTTTCTGATCATTTGAGACAACATGTTGGTGTGTACCTTTGAGAGTTGAATTTGACAGCTAATGTATGAAGTCGTTCAAAAGACGCATAACGATCACTGATTTTTGTTTAGCAACGGTTGCGCTCAACTGCTGCGCCTTCTGAACCTACCTATTGATAACTTTTTTTTTTTGATAACACTGCGACAGCTCAAATTGGTATTGAGTAAACCCAAATGCAAGATAGAGTTTTTGAATTTCATTGAGTTTTTTTAATAAATACTGAAATTAGAGGTGTATGAATGGCGAAAGAAAAACTTCATCCGATTTTTTTTAAATCGAAACTACATTTTAACATATGTACATATGTCCATGCATACATAAATATATTTAATATGAACCCATGGTTTCAATTCTACGCATATCGTCAGGGTTTTCCTCACAACTTGGTTTTGCTGCAGTGAAGCGACAGAACAAGTGACGAGAAAAAATATATGCGGACACTTACATATATATGTATCTATGCACATACGTATCTATGCACATACGTATCTATGCACATA
>NW_023458566.1:18294925-18295224 GCF_013731165.1 Rhagoletis pomonella
TATCTATGCACATACGTATCTATGCACATACGTATCTATGCACATACATACGTATCTATGCACATACATAGATACATATGTACTTAGGTATGTATATCAGCATTTTAGTTGAAAGTACGTTTTGCTCGTCGCTCTCTTCATCGCTCCACTACATTCCTGTCCTTAGTTTTTTTCAGATACCACAAATGCGCGATCCAGAAAGTTCTTCTATCATTCTTGCCACAAATGTAGGTATGTTTTCTTCGAAAATACTCAAGTACTACCAGTAGAGTACTCTACTGTCAAATACCTTTTACTCG
>NW_023458566.1:18295234-18295343 GCF_013731165.1 Rhagoletis pomonella
GTTGCGGAAGGCAAAGTAAATACTCTACGCGTGTTGCTATTGATCGGTAGTTTACGTACGCTTGCTGAAACTGGTTTATGCTTACTCACAATTGACCCGAACGATGAAA
>NW_023458566.1:18295443-18296591 GCF_013731165.1 Rhagoletis pomonella
CGCAGAGCTATGTGGTAATGAAATTATATTAAAAACAAAATTTCGCGAGATGCATGAAGCTATTTTCTTTCATTCCATTTTTAATAGAATAAACTTTTTCCCAAAACATATCAATGTCCAGATCGCTGGCATTATCAAGCTCATTTAGCCTCCGTAAATTCCACTGCGTGGTTATTTTATCAGGATCGCAATCTATGAGATGGGGAAACTTAACAAATGAGGTAAAATTGGTAAATCTTCTTTAGGAACTACCTAAGCTGGTGTCATTATTTGTAAAAGTTTTATATCTTCACGCTTGAAATCGAATCTTAAATTTATTTGGTCCAAAAACTCTATGTAAAACTTTAATATACCAGTTTTAACTTCAAGGATTCCAGAACAATTGGCATTACTTTTCAAAAACATCTCAGCTTTCGTTCCAACAAAAATATCAGATATTTTCGTAAAAGCAGAAAATAATATAAAGTTTCAAACTATCACATTGCCCAACTATTCTTAACACAACGCTTCCTAGTGAAAGCCATCCTGTTTGAGATATGCCCAAGATTTTGTAGGGTTTCACCGAAGAGTAGTCGTGAAATTCCTTCAGCTCATGTATCCTCTTTGGACTGTGGGAAAAGAAACTATATATGTTGCGGCACAGTGTCTCAATGCTTTGCGGCAATTTTTTACTAGCGTAGCTTGAGCAAAGCTGAAGTAAGTGGCATGTGTACTTTATATAAAATAAATCGATTTCTGCACTCAATAATGTTTTCAGCCCGCCCAAGTCTCCAACCATAACATTGGCTCCATCAGTGGATTGGCAAATGTTTAAAAGGTACAATTGGCAAATATTTATATGCAAAATGATGTTTGAAATATACATTTTCATAACTAAGAATTTAAAAACTTAATTCAACTATCCGACCAAAATCTTACTTTGCCGACCAACTTACCAAATGAAAAAGAAGCTACCAAATTGGGTCGGAAAATAGCAATAGTGGCAACACTGGTAGGCATGCATTGATCATATATGTATGTTTGTGTAAGCTCCTCACAGTAGGTATGCATATATTTATATCGAATACACGATTTTTGAAATGTAAGTCGATCATTTCACATACATACATATGTACATACCTACATGGCTGCATAAATACATACATACG
>NW_023458566.1:18296691-18297777 GCF_013731165.1 Rhagoletis pomonella
TTATGCAGCCATGTAGGTATGTACATATGTATGTGAAATGATCGACTTAAATTTCAAAAATCGTGTATTCGATATAAATATATGCATACCTATTGTGAGGGCTTACACAAACACACATATATATTATAATGCATGCCTACCAGTGTTGCCGCTATTGGTATTTTCCGACCAAATTTGGTCGCTTCTTTTTCATTTGGTAAGTTGGTCGGCAAAGTAAGATTTTGGTCGGATAGTTGAATTAAGTTTTTAAATTCTTAGTTATGAAAATGTATATTTCAAACATCATTTTGCATATAAATATTTGCCAATTGTACCCTTAAAACATTTGCCAATCCTGCCTTTAAAAATAAGAAACCTAATTGGTTTGGCCACTGATGGAGCCAATGTTATGGTTAGAGACTTGGGCGGGCTAAAAAACATTATTAACTGCAGAAATCGATATTTTATATAAAGTACACATGCCACTTACTTCACCTTTGCTCAAGCTACGCTTTAAAAAAAATTGCCGCAAAGCAGTGAGGCACTGTGCCGCAACATATATAGTTTCTTTTCCCACAGTCCAAAGAGGATACATGAGCTGAAGCAATTTCACGACTACTCTCCGGTAAAACCCTACAAAATCTTGGACATATCGGAAGCGTTGTGTTAAGAATAGTTGGGCAATGGGATAGTTTGAAACTTTATTTTATTTCCTGCTTTTACGAAAATATCTGATATTTTTGTTGGAACGAAAGCCGAGATGTTTTTGAAAAGTAATGCCAATTGTTGTGGAATCCCTGAAATTAAAACCAGTATATTAAAGTTTCACATAGAGTTTTTGGACCAAATAAATTTAAGATTTGATTTCAAGCGTGAAGATATAAAACTTTTACAAATAATGACACCAGCTAAGGTAGTTCCTAAAGAAGATTTACCAATTTTACCTCTTTTGTTAAGTTTTCCCATCTCATAGATTGCGATCCTGATAAAATCATCACGCTCCTCCAATTTTTTAAGTTTTTAATAAGGGTATTCATCAAACCTTATAAATGCATTGTAGACCGTATAAACTTATAATTGTGTAAACCTTATAAATGAACTGTCAAA
>NW_023458566.1:18297877-18299587 GCF_013731165.1 Rhagoletis pomonella
TTTTTTTGATGCGTTCCAGAGCGACTCAGGGACTCCCCGACAATTTCAAGCCTACCATCAAAGATCCAAAGCCTTAATTACCGCATGCACGTCATAGCACATCTGCGGACATTTGACAAAACAACTTAACTTAGAAACGTCTTTAAAAGTTGTGAATAGCGAGAAAATAATTTACCATTTCTTCCTTCAGGAGATTCCAAATAATAATACTCAATTACTTATTTAAACGTTTTTTCATAGTAAATATGTTTTATGGGTCCGCCAAAACCCCCAGAAAATGTAAGAAAATGTAAAGGGGGATAAATAAAAAACCTTTAGTATTAAAAAATGGTTAAATAAACGATTGGGTATTGTCATTGGAAGTCTTCTGAAGAGAACCAGAGTTTTCCGATCGGAAATTATTGATTTTCAAGAATTCCATACCATTTCTACGAAAAGTTGTTTTTTCCCCCATATAAAATACATGGAAAACTTTGAGCGCTTTGAGGGACCTCTAAATATTTTTTTTAATTTCGAAATAAAAAATAGGGGTATACTTTTCGATTTAGAACAAGCCTTGCCGGTGAGAGCATTAAAATTCCGACTTTACTTATTTTGGACAACCCTAGTGTACAATCTTGACTGGCATTAGTTCCTTTGGTATAGCGATGACCTCCGTTAGGAAAAACTCTGCAGTGATTTTGGAGCCTGAATTTGAGATTGATGAAAAGAAGACTAGGCTCTTTAAAATAATGGGCGGAAAACTGAGTTTTCTAAAAACTCCTAGGTGATACAAGAGATACATTGGATGTCTTGAGTATAAAAGAAACATAGGAAGCTCACTGAATATATGCGAAATCGGACTTTTCTAGCTGATTAGGTAGGATGGCAATCCAATCGGGACTCGGTTTTAATTTTTTCATTTATTCGCACAAATTTTCTTAATAGCTTAAATAACCAACAAACCATGCGAAGCTTAAAGCCGAAATTTGGTTTAATGTTTTTACTTATCAGCATTCAATGAGTCACACAAAGCCGTGCTTTTTTATGAAATAAATAATAAATATATGAGTTTCCAGTGAATACTCCGACGATAAAAGTTCATAAAAACTTAAACAACATTCTTATCAGAAATTTTGCCTTCCAGCCGGCAACATCGGAGGGCTGCGCTAAATTAGCATTTGTCACGTTTGCTGGCAATGACTTTCCTTATAACTGAAAAAATAAAAAATTACCACACGCGTACACCCGAGGTTAGGTAATAATAGCACCAGAGCTCAAACAACAAGCTCCGTGTAATTTGTTGTTGGTTCTGTACTCTTCAATGTCAATTTACGAAAAATTCAAATCCTCTCCTCTGCTGCTGCTGCCTTGCGTCTACATGGACAATAATCGGGATTCTTTAGTTATTTACGTTTAATTGCTCAAAAGAAAGATGGGATATTGTTTCTATCCCAGATTTTTGATATCAAAACATTATTTATAACTCCTCTTTGGTTTACGACGGCTAGAAGCTGGAAATTGTTTATAAGCATGCGACCTCCGATTTTATCGAATAAAATTTAATTCATAAATACATAATACTATTTAGCCGGCCTCGTATGCTCGAGTATGTGCATTAGGGTGGTCCTGAAAGTTAAATTAACGATTTTTTTTTCAGTCTCACCCCCTCGATCGGTAATACCACGATCACAGAGATCACATATAAAGTTTGGTAAAGTAATGGTCGTG
>NW_023458566.1:18299687-18300986 GCF_013731165.1 Rhagoletis pomonella
GATAAAATCGGAGGTCGCATGCTTATAAACAATTTGCAGCTTTTAGCCGTCGTAAACCAAAGAGGAGTTATAAATAATGTTGTGTGTGTGTTTTATATTGCAGAAATGTTTTGATATCAAAAATCCGGGATAGAAACAATATCCTATCTTTCTTTTGAGCAATTAAACGTAAATAACTAAAGAATCCCGATTATTGTCCATGTAGACGCAAGGCAGCAGCAGCAGAGGAGAGGATTTGAATTTTTCGTAAATTGACATTGAAGAGTACAAAACCAACAACAACTAACACGGAGCTTGTTGTTTGAGCTCTGGTGCTCCTAGTACCTATCCTCGGGTGTACGCGTGTGGTAATTTTTTATTTTTTCAGCTATAAGGAAAGTCATTGCCAGCAAACGTGACAAATGCTGCTAAATCAGCATTGCCGACTGGAAGGCAAAATTTCTGATAAGAATGTTGTTTAAGTTTTTATGAACTTTTATCGTCGGAGTATTCACTGGAAACTCATATATTTATTATTTATTTCATAAAAAAGCACGGCTTTGTGTAGCCAGTTGGTGACTCATTGAATGCTGATAAGTAAAAACATTAAACCAAATTTCGGCTTTAAGCTTCGCATGTTTTGTTGGTTATTTAAGCTATTAAGAAAATTTTTCGCGAATAAATGAAAAAATTAAAACCGACTTTCTTGCCCTCGGCTACCAATTCCCTCAGCCTCCGAGTCCCGATTGGATTGCCATCCTACCTAATCAGCTAGAAAAGTCCGATTTCGCCTATACTCAGTGAGCTTCCTATGTTTCTTTTATACTCAAGACAGCCAATGTATCTCTTGTATCCCCTAGGAGTTTTTAGAAAACTCAGTTTTCCCCCCATTATTTTAAAGAGCCTAGTCTTCTTTTTATCAGTCTCAAATTCAGGCTCCAAAATCACTGCAGAGTTTTTCCTAACGGAGGCCATCGCTATACCAAAGGAACTAATGCCAGTCAAGATTGTACACTAGGGTTGTCCAAAATAAGTAAAGTCGGAATTTTAATGCTCTCACCGCCAAGGATTGTTCCAAATCGAAAAGTATACCCCTATTTTTTATTTCGAAATTAAGAAAATATTTAGAGGTCCCTCAAACGCTCAAAGTTTTCCATGTATTTTATGTGGGGGAAAACATAACTTCTCGTAGAAATGGTATGGAATTCTTGAAAATCAATAATTTTCTATCGGAAAAGTCTGGTTCTCTTCAGAAGACTTCCAATAACAATACCCAATCGTTTATTTAACCATTTTTTAATACTAAAGATTTTTTATTTA
>NW_023458566.1:18301086-18312247 GCF_013731165.1 Rhagoletis pomonella
TATTGAAGTAAAATCACAATACATACATCTACAAATTTATGTCTACACTGAGATTTTTTTTTTTTTTTGTAATTTAAATTAAGCTAAAAAGTACAAGTTTATTTTTATTGTACGATTAGTGAATGAAAATTGTTAGCAATGGGAGTCTTTACATACACATTTGTGAAAAATACAGTTAAGAAATGATAGCGACCTAGGGTCTGAAAAGTCCCAAAATTTAGTGGGAGGAATCCTTGCACATATTTACATATTGCAAGCTCAAACTGGTCAACAGCAACATCGCAAAAAATATTATATATATATATATATATTTTTCTTAACAGCGGTCGTCCCTCGGCAGGCAATGGTACAAAACCTCCGAGTGTATTTCTGCCATGAAAAACAGCTTCTCATAAAAATACAATCGCCGTTCGGAGTCGGCGTAAAACTGTAGGTCCTCCGCTTTGTGTGACAACATCAAGGCGCACGCCACAAATCGGTGGAGAAGCTCGCCAATCTATTATTATTATATAAGCTCAAATTTTACATTTTCATTCGTATCATTGGGATACTAATCGCATATAAAAGTCCCATTTTCTATATCCCCTTTGAAAATTTCCGAAAAATTTTGATGGTAAGTTGCAAAATGGCGTTGCAAGTAATATTTCGTCATTCGTTTAATAATTACAAAGCACAACATACACTAGGTACGCTTTGCACTCAAAATTGCCAAAAAAGATCTCGCGCTTCCACACTTTAATGAACGCCATGTGTGTGTTTTTTTTTTCAATAAATTTCGTTTTCACTTTCAGTAAATACGAATATTAAATCAATTTATAATATAAATTTTTTTCAGTGCTGACATATTTTTTATTATTTTTTTTTCATTCTATAATTTTTTGTGTAAAATTGTACATTTTACTGGAGTGTCTTAAGGCGCTGGCCCAATGCAGGCTTGCTTTGCACGCCTTACTTACTTTAATTTGCTTTGATTTACTTCAAAACTCCTTTGGCCAAATGGAGGCTTGGAACGCTGTCAAAGCTACCAGTTGTTTAGTTAAAAAGTCAAGGTCTGTTCCCTTACACTAAAAATAATTTTCCCACAAAATGACGGAAAATTAACAAACAAAAAAAATAAATACAAACAACCTTTTCAAATTTATTTTTATATTATTGCGAATTAATTTTTGCATATCCAATTTTTCAAAAGACTACTGACCAGTAGTTTGCCATCATAAATATCGCTAGCTTTGTGTAAAAAACTGCTAAGCCCACATTTTTGTGAATCTTCATATTTTGATATAGAAAGCAAGAGAAATTAAGGATTAAGGTATTTCTTTTATATTTTCTCGTTTATACTCAATGAAAGGGAAATTTTATCCAAAAGAGGGTCCGGAAATCCGATAAGGCCAAAATAATACGAAATCTTTCAATAAAGATCCAATCGTTCTGATTCGTATGGAGCTTTGCTTTGCTTTAAACACGCAAAATCTTGTATTCAAGGTTCCTGTAAAATTTTTAAAAATAGACTTAGCAACTTTTCAGCCAGCGATATATTAAACATAAATATTTAAACACAGAATAATTTTTATCAAACTTTGAATTAAATATGTACTTATATTATATATTTTTTTTAATTACGCAAACAAATTTTTGGTCATAAATACGTGCAGCAGTTTATTTGAATTTATTTAAAATGGGAACATACCTTTTTGTCAAAAGCCTACAAAACGCTTTCAAATAAAGCATTTGCCTATTTCAAACTTTAAGGCGCTTAAAGCAAGTGAACTAAAGTTGCCTTTTGGCCAACTTTCATACATTTTAGTAGGTACAAAAAATGTTTGACAGTTCTCAAAGCGAAGCAAGCAAAGCAAGCGTGCATTGGGCCCAATGCCTTTAGCTTCATATGCGAGGGCGTTTACTTTGCCCTTCCATATGAAACTCGGGCACTTTCATATGAATTGTGTTTATACCGTATGTCAGGGCATACGGGAGGGCGATACATTTTTTTTTTTTATATTTAAAGTTTTAATTTGTATATGTGCCTATACTTCAGGGCAAAACAAAAACAAACAAGTGCTACAAGTGCTTATGGAGTGAGCAGCTCTGTTCTATGGGGAAAACTGCTGAATAATATTTTTACTATGGTGAGACAGTTTTGCCAATCTGCTGGGTGGAATGAGATATTTTTTGACAGCAGTAAATTTTTGATAACCGCAGATTTACGTGCAATAAAATATTACAAATTGAAGTGAAATTAATATTTTAAGAAAACATCTACCATCGTTGATTGCAATTCATTTTAATTTAAACTTTTTTTTTTAACGAAAAATTACACACATCAACAATCTATGCGATTGTCAAAATTTTCTACGCCTTTGTCAAAAATTTCACTAGCCTCATGAGCTAGTGAAATTTTATTCACCTCATAGTTGTAAAAAATTCACTCGCCGCGAACTTTGTTACCGATTCACACACGCTCCTAGTAGCAATCGGCCTTATCATGACTTTCATTTTCCCCGAACCGGTTCACTTTTCACTTTAGGTTTCCATGGTTTTACTATGGGCGGATGACAAATTTTCGGGTGAATTTTTTTTTTTCGGGCGAAACTCAGGATAAGGCAGAATATCATCATAAACTTATTACAGTATTCTGTTTACTAGGTGAAATGACACACATATTGTAGTACATATTTCATTCCTGGTATTTCAAAAAATTTTTATACAGCTTTTAACAAAGGCACCAAAATAAATATAACAAGTCATTTTTAGCAAAAAAAAACGACTTCAATTCTCATATAAAAAAATATATATATGATCGGATCTAAACCGGATTAGTATGGGACCACCTCTGCGACATTACCTTTCCGATGCAAAAAGAATTATCGAAATCGGTTGATGTGGTCCAAAGTTATGCGGTAACATACATAAAATAAAAAAAATATTCCGACGAACTGATAACCTCCTCCTTAATTCTGTCACCAGTTAGCGACAAGTTTCGGATCGATATCGCACTTGTTGACGTAAAAATATTTCATATCATACATACGTCAACAAAACCGATACCGATTCGAAAATTGTCGCTAATTGGTTACAGAATCTGCCTACAAAAATGATATCTTCCGATTCAGCTGGAACAAAAATACTTCAAACAAGTAAGAGTTTCTCTGTATTATGGCCTCGAACCGACATATATACATCTTTCATTTGAATCAGTATTAGAAGCTCTATTGGGGCTTCTACATTCGGGTTTTGATAGGCGAATCTCCCCTGAACCGTTTTTTCCATATTTTTGGCCTATGTGCGCTTTTATTCGAAACCCAAATGTTTCGGTACCGAGTATCGAGAGTATTGGATACTTAAAAGTATTGACTCAGCACATCACTACTGCTGTCACCTCGACTGTGACGTCAGCAAAACAGCTGATTCTGTCAAATTCACTGAGAGCCGATTAGCGGTATTGCCATCGGCGCCACCTTCTGTATTCTCTCCACCGTGGATAAATACCATGTTGCTCACATAGTACTCAGCTGTTATTTCAAGACACACATATGGTATTTGGCCGGTTCGTAGTAGGGTTGTTGCGAATATTCGCATTCGCATTCGCAACCAAGGCGCTTCCGCATTAATTTTAACATTCGCATTCGCTTTCGCATTCGCAATAATCAATGCGGAGCTTTTGCGAATGCGAATATTGTGCAAGAACACTGATAAAACGTATATCTGACAAACAAAATGACAAATTGACAAAGCAAAATATACTGTATTAACGATATGTTGAAAATTTGCGTTCATTTGCGTCAAAATATCAAAGCACATTGAATGCATGGAAGGGAATAATAAAACGGATTTGATGGATTATGGTACCGACTAGGGATGGGCACGGGCCGGGCCCCTGCGTAAGCCCGCGGGTACGGGCCGGAATATTTGCTGTCAGCACGAACTCGTGCGTGCATGGGTGTTCAGTAAAATTTCATAAAAGCACGAATAAGCACTAAAAAGCCCGTTGCTAAAACTACAAATTTAGATAAGGTTTTGTTTTTGTACAAAAAAAAAAATAGTACATATTAAAACTCCTTTGATAAGAGAAAATCAAAAAAAGAATTATTTGGAAACCGATACATCTTCTTCTTCTTCTTTTGTGGCGCTGTAACCGCCTAAGAGATTTTGGCCGAGTTCAGTAAAGCACGCCAGTCGTTTCTCCTCTGTGCCAACTGACGCCAATTGGAAACGCCAAGTGAAGCCAATTCCTTCTCAACCTGATCTTTCCATCGCAGTGGGGGCCTCCCTCTTCCTCTGCTACCACCAGCGGGTTCCGAGTTGAATACTTTCAGAGCTGGAGCGTCGGTGTCCGTTCGAACGACATGACCAAGCCAGCGGAGCCGCTGTATTTTAATTCGCTGCACTATGTCCATATCGTTGTAAAGCTCATACAGCTCATCGTACCATCGTCTGCGGTACTCGCCGTCGCCAACGCGTAAAGGCCCGTAAATCTTCCGTAAAATCTTTCTCTCAAACACCCCAAGAGCCGCCTCATCGGATGTTGTCGTTGTCCATGCTTCTGCGCCATATACCAGCACCGGCATGATGAGTGACTTATGGAGCGTGGTTTTCGTACGTCGAGAGAGGACTTTACTCCTGAATTGCCTACTCAGTCCAAAGTAGCACTTGTTGGCAAGAGTGATTCTACGTTGGATTTCAATGCTGACATTATTATCGGTGTTAATGCTGGTTCCCAAGTAAACGAAATTCTCTACTTTCTCGAAATTGTAACTGTCAACAGTGACGTGGGTGCCAAGGCGCGAATGTGCTGACTGTTTGTTTGATGACAGGAGATACTTCGTCTTGTCCTCGTTTACCACCAGACCCATGCGCTTTGCTTCCCTATCCAACTTGGAAAAGGCAGAACAGACTTCGCGGTTTTTGTTACCGATGATGTCGATGTCATCGGCATAAGCCAGCAATTGCACGCTCTTGTAGTAAATTGTTCCTGAGCGGTTCAGTTCTGCAGCTCTTATTATCTTCTCCAACATCAGATTAAAGAAGTCACATGAAAGGGAGTCGCCCTGTCTGAAACCCCGTTTTGTGGCGAACGGCTCGGAGAGGTCTTTTCCAATTCTGACGGAGCTGGTGGTATTGCTCAACGTCATTTTACACAGCCGTATGAGTTTTGAGGGGATGCCAAATTCAGACATAGCGGCGTATAGGCAACTCCTTTTAGTGCTGTCAAAAGCGGCTTTAAAGTCGACAAATAGGTGGTGAGTGTCGATCCTTTTCTCGCGGGTCTTTTCCAAGATTTGGCGTATTGTGAATACCTGGTCTATGGTGGATTTGCCAGGTCTAAAGCCACACTGATAAGGCCCAATCAGTTCATTGACGATGGGCTTCAGTCTTTCACACAATACGCTCGATAAGACCTTGTAACCTATGCTTAGAAGGCTGATCCCGCGGTAGTTGGCGCGAATGGCGGGGTCACCTTTCTTGTGGATTGGGCAGAGCACACTTAAATTCCAGTCGTCGGGCATGCGTTCATCTGACCATATTCTGCACAAGAGTTGATGCATGCACCTTATCAACTCCTCGCCGCCGTACTTGAATAGCTCAGCTGGCAGGCTGTCAGCTCCAGCGGCTTTGTTGTTTTTCAGTCGCGTTATTGCTATACGTACCTCGTCATAGTCAGGCGGTGGAACGTCGACTCCGTCATCATCGACTGCGGGCTCGGGTTCTTCTTCTCCACAACTTTCCGTGGAAAGTGTTCCCTCCATAATTTAATTACGCTCTGGACATCAGTTACTAGGTCGCCATTATTGTTCTTACAGGAGTGCGCCCCGGTCTTTAAACCTTCCGTAAGTCGCCTAACACTCTGTGGTAAAATTTTCGGGCATTCCTCCTGTCGTCCAGCATTTCAAGCTCTTCGCACTCACGTATTTCTGCCTCTCTCTTCTAAACCTGTCCATGAACAATATCCCAGATGTATGTACCTTTCTTCTTTGGTCTATTCTGGAATGAATATATAAATCTGGATCGTTCCAGTTACGTAGACCCGACTGTCGGGTTAAAGATTCTTGTTTTTACCTTTTAATCAGTTTTCTTTGCAGCTCAAATATTTAGTTTGTAGTTTACCTTTTCTCCGCGTAAGCAACTAAGAGGTCCTGGGCAATAGCAATTTTCAACTCATGGATCAATTCTTACCCATTGGCCATCGTTGTGTCGTTAATCTACTACATTTTTGTTTGTCCATTTTGGCTTTTCACTGTTGGGGAAGCTTAAGTTTGCATATGTCAAGTGGGTTTAATACAGCCGACTACAGTGCCTTCTCGATAATCGACTACATAAATACATGCATACATTACGGTGATCCAAAAAAAAGTTCAAAATGTTAAGCTCTCCCTCCTAGGATTTTTCTAAATGGAAAAGAGAATACCTGCATTTGTTGTTAAAAAAATATACATATACTATATATTTAAAACTGGCTCAAAGCATATGAAGTTTTCCATGTAATTTATGTATATAGGGAAAAACAACTTTTTCGTAGAAACGGTATAGAATTATTGAAAATCAACATTTTTCCATCGGAGAACTCTGTTTCTCTTCATGAGACTTCCGATAATTATACCCAATTGTTTATTTTACAACTTTTTAATACTAGCGATTTTTTATGTGTGCGTCCATTACATTTTTTTTCGGTGTCTTTGGGGACCCATAAAAAATAGTTAACATCCTATAGTTGCGGCGGATTTTAAACTAAACCTATGTGTCTTATATAAAGGCGTTTTATCTTTTTCATAAAACCCACTTTTATTGAAAATATACCAATTACAATCGCTTACTTCTAATTTTATAAATTCTTACATAAAACTTAACCTACGACATCCTAGACACCTACAAATACATAAGTAATATCTATATAATTTCTGTCTCTTCAAACAAGTTTCTCTGCATACAAATCTCTTGACTTCATACGAGAGTGCTGAGTATTCTTGGCAACTCAATTTTAAACATCTACGCAATTTATAAATTTATTTAAAGAACTTATAAAAGTCCAAATACGTAAAGCTAATCGCTAGTTTATTAAGTTGGAGGTATTCATTAGGTCCATTAGAACTTTGGTATTAATATTCGTACAATAAATGTCTCTACAAATGCATACATGTGTGGGTACATAGTGTATGCTTTGATCCTTAGTTCCGAACTTTCTGTCGACTTTCCAGATTGGCTAAGAAAAAGTGATAAAAAACATACAAAATTAATTAAATGTGCTTATACTATGATATTTGTTCATACATCGCACTACTTAAATTATGTGTTCATATCTATGTACATTAGACTGCATCACTCCCCATACAAAAAAAAAAAATCGGTACTGTTTTTCCATTGGAATAATAAAATCTATTATATTTTAAGACGTCCACCAAAATATTTCGGAAAAATATTAAGATTTAAGCGAGCTGGACCGATTTGAAAATAGGTACCCCCAAAATTGAAGTTTTTTATGAATAAAAATAGTTTCTTAAAGATTTTTTTTTGAAAAAAACCCCCTCAAAATGACAAAACGGTTTAAGCTTAAAAAATTTACCTAAAAAGATTTTAAAAAAAGTAAAAAAAAATATTTTGAGCGGAATCGTAATAATGAGATTTTTGATACTGTTTTTTAATTTTTTTCAAAGATTGGTATAAGAAAAACTTGAATAACTGAACCTAAACTATTCCGATTTAGACTTGTGAGGTATCATTGGAAAGGTATTTTCTCACTTTTTTATTTCTTTGCTAATAAACTTATTCAAAGGATGAAAGCGAAAGGTATGATGAAAAAGCGTCATTCCAAGTTGAATTAAGAATTGGTATTTGAAAAAAAGGGACACAAATGACCTTTTTTGCACACAAATAAAAATAGTGGGAAAATACCTTTCTACCGAGATGCCATAAGTCTAAATCAGAATAGTTTTGGCCCAGTAAGTTTTTCGTAAATCAATCTTTGGAAAAAACAGCATTAAAAATCTCATTATTACGATTCTGTTAAAAAGATTTTTAAATATTTTTACGCTGATTTCTTAAGCCTAATCTGTTTTGTCATCTGAGGAGACTTTTTTTCAAAAAGTTCTTTAAGAAACTATTTTCATTCATAAAAACTCCATTTTTGGAGGTACATATTTTCAAATCGGTTCAGCTCGCCTAAATCTTAATATTTTCCGAAATATTTTGATGGACGTCTTAAAATATAATAAATTTTGTAATCCCGACGGTAAAACCACAACTTTTTTTCGTGATGCAGTCTAATGTACATATATAAAACTTATAAGTAAGTATGTTCTTATCCTATCCGTTCAACAAGCATTTGTAATGACTTGGGGCATCTTAAATTGAGATGTTGTAGGCTATGCTCAAATGTTGTAGTTGTAATTTTTGGAGCTTCACGAAAACGCTTATTGCACGAGAACTAGTGAAGCGATTTCAAAGAGAGGTACGGCGTTTCAAAGACAAAATTCCAAACCTATCGACACATACATTTCTTTAAGTAACCGATTCGGTGTCTGTCCTAGAAATAACGGTAAATATTGGCTTATTTTGGGGTCAATATTGAGCCTTTAAAGAGCTATAACAACTTATGATTTGTACATACATATGTATTTCATTTTCGGTATATAGGTTCTCCGGAGCCATTGAAATATTATCGTGCACAAACTTTATATAAATTCAACCAAATCGAGGCAAAATAGACAAAAAATTTTTGAAAAAATTTGCAAATTTTTTTTAGTTACCAAAATTGCCGAAACCCGCTCGAATGATTTTGTTTTTGTTTTCCTTAATCAAAAATTCAAGGCTTTTCCTTTCGCTTGATATATGTGAAGTATTGGTTGATATCTTCTAAGTATGTTTATTTTATTCAAATATATGGGCACAAATGATTTTCCATACAAAATCACTTCGTCATCATTTGGGAAGCACGTGCTTGCGCTGGAAGTGAGAGGAGGAGACAAAAAGTATGTGTGTGTAGGTATTTCGGCTTTTGAGTAACAGATGGCGCAATATTTACAACCTAATCTCCTATGTATGTAAATACATACATATGTACATATTTTGATTTAAGTTTGTGGATGTATTTTTCTTTTAGTCGATAATCTATGTATGTATGTATGTACATATGTATATCTGTGTTCGTATGGAACAGTAGCTTATGTCGAAAGGCTGGCTTTAGTATAATGCGGCATTCCCAGCACACGATTGCGAATGGCTCACTGGCGCCGAGCCGTTGATAAACTTTTGGCAAATAAACGTGCATAAATATTTCCGATACTAGCAAGTCAATATTCTTATTAAGTCTAATCAAAAAATTTTTTGTCGTTTAAAGAATGAAGGGAATGCCGCATTATACTAAAGCCAGCTTGCCGACATAAGCTACTATTCCATACGAACACAGATATATGAACGCATAATACGCGAAAACTTTTTCGTCATATCAGATCTGTACCGTTCGTTCGATTTTATAAAATGTGGTATCAAATTAAAGGGCCAAGGCCTGTGGACTTCTTCTTTTTTTTTTTTAAAGAGTTGCCACCTGATAAAAAGAATGAAATTCAAATTATTTTTAAGTTAAATCAATTATTACACTATGAGTTTCGATCGAAATGGTTTTGAAAGGGCTTTATTTCTTAATTGTTTGTAGGAGGGTTGCCACCTGTTTCAAAAAGCAAATTCGGTTTAAATAAAGGCAGAAAACTGATATGTATATCCTGATATGGATGTCAGACGAAAGAGGTTGTGGTTTGAAAATATTTTGCAGAGGGTTGCCACTTGTTACAAAGTTAGATTCAATATAAGCAATAGGTTAAATAAATTACTTCAATGTGAATATAAAGCAAAATTGCTTTGAAGAAACTTTATTTTCAAACTACATGTAGGAGCGTTGCCACCTGATTTTATAATTAAATTGAAATTGAATTAAGAGGATTAGATAATTTAAATATGTATCACAATACAAGTGCCAGACGAAAAAGGTTTAACGAGGTTTTGGTTTAAAAATAATTTGAACAGGATTGCCATTAGTTAGTTAAATTAAATTATACGAAATATTGAAATATTGGCGTCAAAGAAAGGGCAAATAAGAAAAATTTAGTTTCAGCCCGTAGTATAATTTATAGTATTGTACTATTTTTCCGGTCGGCGTTGGAAAAATATAGTACATAAAAATACTATATTTCTTCAATTATAAATATGAATATGTTTAGGTAATTTGCACGTAAAAATGTGTATTAAAATGGATTGCCTTTATACTGAAATAAAGATATTAAATGAAATATTCTTTAAAGTGAAAGGTATTTGTGAGTTTAAATTCAAAAAAGAAAACAAAGAATTAACAAATTTACTTAAAACTATTTCATTTCTACTCTCTATTCCAACAACTTCGGCATTCACAGGAAACAATTTTCCATCACTTAAAAATCGCGTTTACTTTTTCT
This sequence comes from Rhagoletis pomonella, assembly GCF_013731165.1. NCBI lineage: Eukaryota > Metazoa > Arthropoda > Insecta > Diptera > Tephritidae > Rhagoletis > Rhagoletis pomonella. Next base: position 18,311,523 of record NW_023458566.1, read on the forward strand.
TTTAAATAAAATACTATATATATTTGAAGTGTACTATATTTTTTCTAATTTTTTGAAAAAGTGCTATAAATATATTAGAAAATGTTGACAACCCTAGTTTCTACCTGTGTAAAAGGTTAAACTCAAATTATTTAATAAGTCAAATGAATTATTAAAGTATGGGTACGAATTGACATTCGTTAAAAATGTTTTTTTCATAATTTTATTTCAGGGGGTTGCCATATGTTTTAGAAATTAAATTCAACTTGAATTAAAGGAATTAGATATACAATTTAAATATGTATCGCAATATGTGTGTCAGCTGAAAAGGCTTTAACAAGGGTTTGGTTTTAAAATATTTTGAATAGGGTTGCCACCTGTTTTAAAATTAGAATTAAATTTAATTGAGTATGAAAATATGACGTGAAAAGAAGGTGGTAAGATATCCTTAGGTGAAATAATAATAATATTAAAGAGGGTTGCCACCTGTTTAAAAAGGTAAACTCAAATAATTAAAGAGTGAAAGCAGTTATTAACAATATGGGTATCAAATCAAAAAAGGTTTAAAAAGGCTTTATTTCTGAACTGTATTAAGGAGCGTTGTCAAGTATTTAAAAAATAAAGTTTAACTTAATTCATCATCAGGCACATGAAATATGTAGGTATCACAATAACAGACGCAAGCTGATGTTACATATGATTGAAGTTGATGTGGATGTGCAGGAGGAAATCGCAATGTTCGAACC
>NW_023458566.1:18312347-18318190 GCF_013731165.1 Rhagoletis pomonella
ATCTATCGCCATGAAACGCCGCCAAGCGAACTTCGCATTTCGCTTTGCCTGTGTTCAATTTCATATGCTTGCGGGTGTTCTAATTTTGAGTTCGCCGTTCACCGGCATTGTATTTCAGCTATAAGGGCCGCCACATGATACCTGTAGGTTGCTGGATAGTTGAAATTGGAAGCAGTTCGCTCCTAGTTAAAGGCCAGTATGCAGCTTTCAAGAAAACGGTCAATAAAATATTTCCATTATTTCGAGAGTGTGTCCAAGGAATTTTGACATCTGATACTTTACCAGCCTGTTGCCTCACTCTTTCCTTCCTATTGCAAGCATGGGTTGCCCTGTGCTCTTTTTTCACAAAAAAACTTTAGAAAAGCGTAGTGGAAAGCGTAGCAACTTTCTTAAGAACTTTACACAAGAAAATTTCTTAGCCATTCCTTGTACGTCATTTTATATGGTGTTTTTGCTTTTCTTGAGAGCTGCATACTGGCCTTAAGTAAATTGTACATATATTTAGGGGATTCCCTTAAACGCGAAGAGCAGAAAACTCGAAAACCTCGAAAGTTTTCGAGGCTGTTTTTGGGAATGCACCTTTTTTCAGCCTCGTAAACAATGGAGAAATTCCGAAGCTTGACAGCTCATTCAGAGTTTTTTGTATAATACATCGCATCAGCTGAAATAAATACATATAAAATCAGCATTGAAAATGCCACGAAAAAGTGAAAAATGTAAATTGTATGAATTTATTGATTGATTGCAACACTGAAACTTACGAACGACTTTTCGAGGCTTTTTTCGCGACTAATTTGCCTCGAAAGTTTTCGAGGCACGCGAAAATCGCCACTCATACAATTTTTGACAGTTGTTTTTCGAGGCTGGAAAAGTTTCGAGGTTTCGTGGTTTTCGAGCCACTTTCGAGCTTAAGGGAATCCCCTAATTGATTGCGGCAGACTAGCTGAGTTGGCTGTCCAGCACCCACATCTAAAGCTATCACAGTTAATATTTCTTTCGGAGTAAACTGTTTAGTAGCAATTCTCGATGCTATACTTTTTATAGAAGATTCACATTGGGTCCTGGCGGCATTTCAGCAATCCTATCTTTATATAAAGGAATGCTTTATAACCCAGCTGCAAAGAGGAAGAAATGGATAACGGCATGGTACCGAGTCGAAAGTAGCGAACTGGCTTAGCCTGGGCGCCAAATCACATGGGATATGAAATTGGAATGAGATATAAATAATCCTTGCAATTGACTCCAACTCGTCCACCGAAATGAGAATTGTGTGAATTTTTCAGACAATGAAGACTCCTGCGCTTTCAGTCTCAGAAGGTCTAGTTGGGTACTAAAGTATCGAAATGTATCCATGAAGAATGGCGTACCCAGCCTAAATTGATGGGAAAGAGACGAAGGAATACTTATTGGGCAGACTGCCTCACTTTGCTAGACTTTCCTTTTTTTCAGAGAATGAATGCTTCTTAAGCATAATATGAGAGGGGCGCCAAATGAATGCCTCACCCGGGGAGCTTAAGATGGTTAAGGCCGGCCGTGCATTCCTACACACCAATTTGCATGTGTTGCTGTTCACAATTGCTGCAAAATTCACCACAGAACAATTACAACAACATTATTAACCCATCAACAGCCAACCACAAATCTACACCACTGTTAGGGGAGCGATTTGAAATAATAAGCAAACGATGACCAGCAGCGATGAGCGCGCTTAGGCTGACAGCGACGAGACGCTACGCCACTACGATGGATCCGCTGTTGGAATTTTTAGGGGCAATCATTCGCTAGTGACTTCTTAACGCTTCAGTTGAGTACAAAACATTGATGTGCGCGGTTGTTAGCACGGCTGATGAAAAGGAGCGAAAATACGGTCATCATCACATAGCGCGTCTACGGTCAAATAGTGCAAAACAACCGGTTGAATACGCGAAAGATATAGCAAATTATTTTTTTTAAATACCGGCTTATTTAGAGCTACTTTAAATCGAAAAAAAAATTGGCGAATAACGAGAACCCTCATCGTGGGGAAACCCACTTGCAATGACAGCCATTTACCTTTTAAATTAAATAAGTGCGTAAGAGTGTGTTTACATACATACATACATACATGGGCTCCAAAAATTATTGAAATTATTGAAAATATCGTATGTATATTTGTGGATTTTTACATCAATTGTGCAATTTGTGTGACAAATAAAAATTTCATTGAACAATTGTGGGTTGACAAAAAATTCGGTTTCTTTCACTTTTTGAAAAATAAAGCAGAAAGCGTGGACAAAAATAAAAGACATACACAAAAAAGTGATCCACATCTTAAGCAACCACTTACGACGTACATATGCACATATGTATATTAGACTGCATCACTCCCCATACAAAAAAAAATCGGTACTATTTTTCCATTGGTATTATAAAATCCATTATATTTTAAGACGTCCACCAAAATATTACGATAAAATATTAAGATTTAAGCGAGCTGGACCAATTTCAAAATACCTCCAAAAATGGAGTTTTTTATGAATAAAAATAGTTTCTTAAAATTTTTTTTTTGTAAAAATCCCCTCAAAAGACAAAACGGTTTAAGCTTAAAAAATTTGCATAAAAAGATTTAAAAAAAATTTTAAAAAAATATTTTGAGCGGAATTGTAATAATGAGACTTTTGATGCTGTTTTTTCAAAGATTGATTTACGAAAACCTTGAATAACTGAGCCTAAACTTTTCCGATTTAGACTTAAGAGGTGTTATTGGCAAGGTATTTTCTCACCCTTTTATTTCTTTGCTAATAAACTCATTCAAAGGATGAAAGAGAAAGGCAGGATGAATGAACGTCATTCAAAGTTGAACTAAGATGTGTTGGTATTTGAAAAAAAAAAAATTGGGACACGAATGAGTTTTTTTTTTTACAGAAATAAAAACAGTGTGAAAATACCTATCTAGACCCCTTAAGTCTAAATCAGAATAGTTTTGGCCCAGTTATTCAAGGTTTTCGTAAATCAATCTTTGAAAAAAGTAAAAAAAAACAGCATCAAAAATCTCATTCTTACGATTCCGTTGAAAATATTTTTAAATATTTGTATGCAGATTTTTTAAGCTTAATCTGTTTTGTCATCTGAGGGGGCTTTTTTCAAAAAGTTCTTTACGAATCTATTTTTATTCATAAAAAACTCCATTTTTGGAGGTATTTTCAAATCGGTCCAGCTCACTTAAATCTTAATATTTTTCCCAAATATTTTGGTGGACGTCTTAAAATATAATAGCTTTTGTAATCCCGGCGGAAAAACCGCAACTTTTTTTGGTGATGCAGTCTAATGTATATGTGTATATACACGATACACAAACAAAAAAATCGGCCGACACCTCTTAACCGTGGATCAACTCCACTCCACGCTTTGATTCGGTCTTTGTGGTTATGGAAAATATGCAATTGCAATTACTACCTAACATTTGCTGCTGTTTATTAAATATATACTTATGAATTATACATATGTACATCGGGCGGGGAAATTTTTTTGACTATGCGCGTATAGCATTGGAGCATTCTAGGTGCAATTCTAAGCAAATTTGCCGAAGTAAAGTCAATTTGTAGCTTGCCAAATTGCGAAAATAGGTTTCGAAGAAAATGTGAAATCTTCACTGTTGCGCCCTCTGGCGAAAAGTTTACGATACCTCATACCAAAAAAAAAACCCCTTATAGCACGTCTTTATACAAAATCTAAGCACATCTTTTCGACTCTACAACAAAATGCTAAGAAACCTACATTTTCGCAATTTGGCAAACTCCAAATTGATTTTAGCGCCATGGTTTCTTCGGCAAATTTGCTTATAATTACACGTAAAATTTTTCTGTGCTATACGCGCATAGTCGGAAAAAAATCGCACTTAACAAATTGACCCGCCCTAGTGTACATAGTTACATACATATGTATATATACATATAGTAAGTTTATAATTTCTTAAATTTATGTACATACCTACAAATACATATATACATATAAATATACCTGGATGACACACTCTTTAATTGTGCAATTGGTGTTGTTGGTTTTATTAGTTCAGCCCTCGTCGCTTTTTTAATGCACACTTGGATCACCAGTTCGACGCTGACATAAACAAAGTGACAAAATAAGCAACGAACGGCAAAGGCGAACTTAAGGCAGAGATAAAATTATACTACACGCACTTAAGATAACTTCGATTAAAAAAAAGATAAAATAAAAAACAACAAAAGAAAAACAATGAAAAGTTAAACAGCTCAGAGCTGAAAGAAAACGCCTTTGCTTGAAGAAGTTTGACCGGAACACACACGGCTTAAGTAATCGAAGATTAATACAGGTAAGTGTGAAAGTTGAGAAATACATACAGACATACATACAGACGTGCATAGTACATAATTTTTAGTAGCGGGGCACGGAACAGAGACTGATAACTAATACACCCCGCTTCACTTGTATAGGTACATTTCTTCTTTGAGGTCCATAGTTATACGCCTTTACTGGTCAGAAATAAAAAGGGATGTTTTTTTAAAGCTATTTTTTTTTACAGTTTTGGCCAATTTTCTGACATTTAGTAGAAAATCTCTTGTTTGGCTAATTTCTTTATGCCGCTTTTATAAAAAAAACACATTGAAGTAACGATATGTATGAACAGAAGTAAAAAGAACGTCTTGTTTACAATATTAAAATGTTTTTATTTTTCTACATATTCTTTTTGTTTTTTTTTTGCTACAATGCATATTAGCAACTGTTTAAAAGTCAGCGCTAGTGATACCGAGTGGAATATTAAAATTTCTGGTGAAGCTATCGAACGTGTTTTCAATTGAAATTTTGCTCTTCCAGCAATAAGGAACTCCGTCGTATGCGCATTGAAATATATGTACATAAACATACATTAGGGTGCTCCAGAAATGTACAGTCAAGTGAATATTTTGGAATTTTCATGCTGCCATTCTTAGAATTATAGACAATGGAAAATAAGCAGACTCGTATTTTTTTTTCTTTTTTTTGTAAACGTTAACTATACATTTTTCGCAGAATTGCTATAAAATCTTTAAAAATAAATATTTTTTAATCGAATGAAAGTATTTCCCTTCAGAAATCTTCTAGCAATAGCATTATGATGTAAATTTAGCTCTTAAATATTACTAAATATTTTTTAAAAACGCGCGTGAAGTGGTTACGAACACAAAAAAATTTATGAAAAAGAAGATAGTAAAATTTTAAAGTTAAATATGCATCATAATTTTATGGTTTGCAAATTTTTGAAGGAACATACATATTTTTTATTCGATCAAACGATATTCATTTTTAACGATTTTATAGCAATTCTACGAAAAACTGTATTTTACCCATATGAAATATTTCAAAGCCCGGCGGAACGGTTAAATGTTAACTGATTTAAAAAACAAAAAACAGGTGCCTCTTTATTTTCGAAAGTCTTCAGGTTTGCGAGGTTAGAAATTCTTTTTTTGACCACCCTAATATACGTAGGAATGTACATATGTACGTATGTATGCAGATTTGTGGTTGATTGATATTCGTGCGATTTTTTTAGTTTTTCAATACATTTTAAAATATAATAGTCACGCAAAACCGTGCATTCTAGTTATATAATTTTTTTGTTGAAATTAATTAGCGTTTTTCCCGGGAAGCCAGTGCCGATAGTGTAGCAACCGCTGGGCCTATTTATTGTTTTAATAATGACACATAGCAGTTGCATACTTGTTTTTAGATGAAATTGCATATACATATGTATTTTTCGCGTTTGATTTAAACGTTTGAAAAAAAAACGGAATTGTGACTACCCTGCAAGAACAGTGACTATCATTTGACAAATCATTTGATGGGCA
>NW_023458566.1:18318290-18341080 GCF_013731165.1 Rhagoletis pomonella
AGGCGGAAGATGGAAAATATATGCTGAATCCAATGAATTGTCCAATTACCTATGAGGAGCCTCCAACACTCATGCTCAACACGATAAGTGGGTGAAAGTGTACTTGCAATCTTTGCAAATCAAATACTTATGAACGAGAATTTCTTTATTCTTCGCAGTTCTGATGATTTCTGCTCCTTTCTTATATGCGACCATTCTGATCTACTGGCTCATCCCGGAGTTGTGGAACTTGCACACCAAATGTTTAATTTGCTATCTACTGTCGTTAGCTATTGGCACCACGATGATTGTAGTGACAAACATCCAAAACTCGGATTACGACAACGTGCTTTGCGCCATTATTGGTAAATTTCATTTTATAGGCGTTAAGATTTAGAAAATAAGGAAATTGGTGAACGCATTTTCTTTATATATTTCGACAGGATTTGTGACGTACTATTTCCTCACGGCGGTATTTTTCTGGCTTAATGTCATCTGTTTTGATCTTTGGCACAATTTCCGCGGCACCAAAGGAAATGTTCAGCATTTGACTCAGAGAAAACGATTCTTCTACTACGCTCTCTACGCTTGGGGTCTGCCGGCTCTGATGACCGTTTTGACTATAGCTTTGCAGTACTCCGATTTGCCAAATAAACTCAAGTCCGGTATAGGATATTCCCATTGTTGGTTGAAAGGTACGTTCGCGTGTAAATAAACATTCATGCAGTCGCACATAACTTTTGAGTCTCTAATTCCGCGTGAAGTTGACGACTGGTCAGCCATGATTTATTTCTACGGACCCTGCCTAGTGCTTATTGTTTTCAACATGGTTATATTTTACCTAACCGCTGAGCGGATCTACACCATACGAAAGGAATTGAAAATGTTCTCTCAGGGCGAAGACAGCAGGCGACATTTGCGTTCCCAAAAAAATGAGTAAGTTCTTCTTTATGAAACGTCTGCCTCATGTGAGTATTTGTATGCTCACCAACCATGGAAGAACCAATTTAATGAAATACTTTAGTTTATGGCTCTTCTTTCGATTGTTCATTGTTATGGGAATCGGTTGGTTGCTGGAGGTGCTGGGCTATATTGTTGGCAGTAAGAGTGAGTACGCCATTTTTTTCGCATTTGCCGACATTTACAACGCTTCTCAGGGTTTGATTTTATTTGTGCTGTTGGTTGTGAAGAAGAAGGTGCTGCTACTCATAAAGAAGAGGTAAATTTCTAAAATATTTATTATTATATTATTTCTAAATTGGCAATATTTGAAATAAAAACTTAATAATTCGCGAAGAATTTTATGCATTGAGGGGTCTGATACCACAGACTCAGCTGATTCGCGGTGCTCTGAAGAGGACGTAGCGCTGCAAACTGTCACAAATGGAATTCCCTCGATATTGAAATGAGTAAATGAATAGGTAAAAAAAAATGATTTCGGATTTCGTATTTGGTTATGGTGTTACTAACGGTTTTTTACGGTCGAATGGATCTAGGCTTGCTGCACATTTCCCATTACCTTAAAGCACACTAACTTTACTTTTCTTGTTTGAAGTGGGTTGCAATCGCATGAAATGTTTAGGAAAATACTATTTTATATACATAGGTGTTTGTTTATTTGATATACATTTTAGAAACTACAGCATGTTTGGTACTACTTTAACATTCATATCGTCACCATCAATGCGAAAAGCTCATACTTTCCAAAAAAAAGTCAATTATATACATACATTGATAACGACGATTTGCATACATACATATATATATGTATACGTTCTTCAATCTAATCCGCTTGATTCCGCGATGACCAATATAAATATCTACTAAACTATGGTATTTACATTACTTGCTTTGGTTTTAGAGTCTTTAAACCGGGAAGCACTGTGCAGTCATCAAATGGGCGAACAACCAAATCTAGTGCATCGACCAGGGAACTGAGTAAGTTAATCAAAAAATTGCATTCAATATTTTTATATGTTTTATCAAATGATTCGAACATTACAATTTCCTGAGAAAGTGAAGACCAATCAATAACAGGATGTTGCCATGAAAAAATTTTTAGCTTGGTTATTTTTTACCCAATTTTAAGTTTTTATAATGGCTTTGGAAAGAAGAATGTATGTATATCGATGGCTGAGTGGAAGATCGACCTATCTCAGCTGCCAGTTCGAAAACGCTCTATCTCAAAAAACTTTTCAAGAACGCCCTATTTCAGAATTTTATTGAAAAACACCCTATCTCAAAATTCGGTTCAAAAACGCCCTATCTCACTTCAAAATGTATTGAAAATATGCTGATATAGGGCAGCTGAGATAGGGCGTTTTTAAAACGAATTCTGAAATAGGGCGTTCTAGAAAAGTTTTTTGAGATAGAATGTTTTCGAACTGGCTGCCGACGAGATAGGTCGATCTTCCACTCAGCCATCGATATGCAGTATTTAAAGAAATAATTTTGTGAGCACATTGTATATATGTATGTACATATGTATGTAAGTGGAAAATTTTTTGAATAAATTTTGAAATTTACACCAATTTTTTCATTTCTACAACAATTGGATTGGATTCACTTAGATTCTCTTTAGAAAAATGTCATAACTTCACATTTTTGTTTAGTTGATTTTAATGAATGATACTTAGTTTTAGACAGAATTAAACATTCTTTTCGAAGTAGCAACTAAAAGAGACAATTTTCTTTTGAAATTTGGCAAATATTGTTGTGAAGGTTTAAAAAAAAAAATAATAAAAATGGGTGTAAATTTCAAATTTATTCCAAAAATATTCCACGTTTTTACAATGTGCTTACGAAATTTATTATTTCCTTCAACAATTTTGAATGAGCTTGAGGCCGTTTTTAATGAAAAACTTATTGTGGAAAAGCAACAATAATGTGAATAAAAAAATGGTAGAAGTGATAGCTATTTCGGAAATCACCACATTTCCTCATCAGACTTCTTTCAGTAGGCTTCGAACCGACGATCCCACTTACTCAGCCAGTTAGTTGTTGCCTATGCACTGTGCTAAGTTTGCTTTTTCCCACTTTTTCGTTTTTCGTTTTTTTTGTTTTTGTTATGCCACAACACAATGAAGCGCAGCTATTCCGCTGCAATTCACTTGATCATGTGGTGGTTGTTGGTTTTGTTGGTCTTTTCTAATAATTCTATTTTTAGGATAGGATAAGAACATATGCACAAGAGGTGCAATATCTTTTTATAAATTACTTATAAGTTTTACATATATATGTATGAACATATCGAGCCCTAACCGCCAAAATAACGTAAGCGACATTTTTTTTCAAAATTTTCTTTTTGATGCAGAAATATTCCTAGAGCGTCTAGATGCATTTCTGCATCAAAAAGAAAAATTTGAAAAAAATGTCGCTTACGTTATTTTGGCGGTTAGGGCTCGATATGTAAATATGAATATAGAATTTAAGTAGTACGATACATATGTATATAGTGTAAGCACATGTAATTAATTTTGTATGTTTTTGATTACTTTTTCTTAGCTAATCTGGCAAGTCGACAGAAAGTCCGGAACTAAGGATCACAGCATAGACTATGTATCCCCACACATGTCACCTACAAATACATAAGTAATATCTATATAATTTCTGTCTATTCAAACAAGTTTCTCTGCATACAAATCTCTTGACTTCATACGAGAGTGCTGCTGAGTATTCTTGGTAACTCAATTTTAAACATCTACGCAATTTATAGATTTATTTAGAGAACTTATAAAAGTCCAAATACGTAAAGCTAATCGCTAGTTTATTAAGTTGGAGGTATTCATTAGGTTCATTAGAACTTTGGTATTAATATTCGTACAATAAATGTCTCTACAAATGCATTCTAGGATTTTTTAGGTTAAGTTTTATGTAAGAATTTATAAAATTAGAAGTAAGCGATTGTAATTAGTATATTTTCAATAAAAGTGGGTTTTATGAAAAAGATAAAACGCCTTTATATAAGACACATAGGTTTAGTTTAAAATCGGCTGCAACTATAGGATGTTAACTATTTTTTATGGGTCCCCCAAAGACACAAAAAAAAATGTAATGGACGCACACATAAAAAATCGCTAGTATTAAAAAGTTGTAAAATAAACAATTGGGTATTATTATTGGAAGGCTCATGAAGAGAAACAGAGTTCTCCGATGGAAAAATGCTGGTTTTAAATAATTCTATACCATTTCTACGAAAAAGTTGTTTTTCCCTATATACATAAATTACATGGAAAACTTCATATGCTTTGAGCCAGTTTTAAATATATATATAAATTTTTTTTACAAAAAATACAGGTATTTTTTTCCATTTAGAAAAATCCTAGGGGGGAGAGCTTAACATTTTGAACTTTTTTTGGATCACCCTAATGTTCATTACGATGGGTATCAACTGGATACTGGAAATCGTTGGCTATTTGGTCGAAGACAAAACCAGTGCAGTTTTTGTTGTGGCTGACGTTTTTAATGCATCCCAGGAACAAATTATATTTCTGCTGTTTGTTGTGAAGTGGAACGTGCTGCTACTAATTCAGCAGAGGTACATACACCTACGCACAACGGTGCATCGAAAATTCGACGTGAAAACTAGGCCTAAGCATGCTATACAATATGGCCGCTAAGCAAATGCACCGAGACTTGCTAGAGTCGGTTGTTAAAATATTTAAATTTTTATTTATGCATTCTATGCATTTTAAAATAAGAATATTTTACAGAGGCAGCACAAATCTTTTAAAAGTCTAACTTTTCTTTTTTGGTTGGTTGACGAAGAAATTCCACAAGCCAGACAACTCATCGGGGGGCGTCAGGAAAACAATTGTCGATGCATCAAAATTAATAGACAAAACACTGTGGTCACATAATTAAAATCTACATAAATTATAATAATAATCTACGTAAATTACTGCATTAATAACAGCGTTGTATGTTTGTATGTATCTAACATCGCGGCCATGAGTTGTGGTCGTAATCCACATTTCATACTTAGCACTTGTTTACAATAATATGCGTATCTAGCAAGCACGGTGATCAGGATTACCCCGAACTTTTCTCTAATCTACAATAAACCACCGTACAGATGTCTACATACATATGTATGTACATGACAACTAGAATTCCATTGTTCTTTGTGGTTATGCATATCTTTTATTATTTAACAACACAACATATCAACGAGAATTTCGGGTTTATGATAAATTATATCAGGAAACGGAAAACTTTTCGCCACCACTGGCTTCTTCGCCACATTAGTCGTGTATGTAAATGAACACATACATATGTATCCACAGGACTGGTGGTGGTTTATTTCAAAGCATACCACCGATACAAACCTAACCTCAAAAACGCCTTAAAAAGGCCTTAAAAAGCGGACCGATGAACATATCATTCCGAAATGTTGCCCAGGTGTTAGCAATATAATGCCGAATACCATTTAAACAATTAAAGAAGTATAAGTTCGGGCGAAACCGAACTTTATATACTCGGCGCACGTATTAAATATCGTTTTTTTTTCAGAAGAGTATTTTTCGCAATGTCAAACAGTTTCAATAATATGCTATGATATATTGAAATAATTGGACCAAATTTGGTGGAAATCGGTAAGGCGGTTATCGTTATATACTTCTGTAGTCATAAGTGGGTGGTGCCAAGCCCATTTAACAAAAATCAATAATCTTGTGTCTTGTTAAACGATTGTTGCAAGTTGGCATCTTTAGTTATTGAAAAATCGGAGTTTTCGTACTCCTGAAATTTACCGTTATATGGTAAGTGGCAGTAATTTTAGTCCGATTTCAAAAATTTTCAACATATTGCTTTTTTGCGTTAAGGTTGCTAAATGTGTCGAGTTTGGTAGAAATTGATAAACCGGGTACCGATATACACATATGTAGGCGTAAGTGGGCGGTGCCACGCCCATTTTCCAAAAATTTCGCTAAAAATCATTTTCTGCTAAGAGGTCATTGCATATAACGATTTTGAGTAAATAAGCTTAAATAGCTACTAATTTATCGCAGTTTTCGTATTTCTGTAAATTACCGTTATATGGGAGGTGGGCGTGGTTCTTGTCTGATTTCAAAAAGTGTCAACGAGTTTCTTAGTGAGGACCTAAGAAATGTTCTCACCCAGTTTGGTAGGGATTGGTAAAGGGACTACAGAGATACAACATTTAATCATAAGTGGGCGTGGCCCCGCCCATTTTCCAAAAATTTTATAACTGTTCTATTTTACGCCAAAATTCTACTTCAAATACCAACTTTCAACAAATTTGGATCCAGTATTTCGAAAATACCGTTATATGGGAGGTGGGCGTGGTTGCTGCCCGATTTCTCCCATTTTCAATCCCAACCTAAATTGGATAAAGGGCAACCTACTTACCAAATTTAGTTGACATATCTCAATTTTTCATCGAGTTATCGTGTACACGGACAGACGGACGGACGGACAGACATGGCTTAATCGATTTCTCTTTTAATTCTGAGCATTTATGTATACATTTGTATATATTTATCTCGATTCGTTTTGGCTGTTACAAACAACCGTTATGCGTTATGCGTTTTGCCATTTAATACCTAGTGGAAATTCAGCATAACTTAACATCGAAAAAAATCAAAATGGGAGTAATCGGCTTATACCTCCCATACATACCTCCCATGCAAAATTAACAAAAAAAAAAAAAACGCCTTAAAAATTCCATAAATACCATCATTATTATATGAGGTTATGTTAAACGCGCCAAACTTTTTTCAGAAATCGATAGAAAACATTCCGATCTTTAATTTTTCTTATAGTAAGAACGAAACATATAGGTTGTTCGCACTTGGCTGGTTATCAGGTTATCTGGTTATGTGGTTATATTTTTCATTCAGTTTACAACAATAACATACACTACAGAATAATAATTTTTAACCAGATAACCGGATAACCAGGCAAGTGTGAACAATCCAATAGTTTTTGTCCATCAAAAGTGTCAAAGTTAACATTTATAAAGTGTTATTTTTCTCAGATTATATTTATTGAAATATTTGGGCGATTGCCCTGACTTTTTCTCTTTTTTGTTTAGCGAGTGCTATATTTCCATATGAACCTACAACAAAAAAAAAACAAAAGTTATAAGAAGAACATATTGCTTAAGTGAACAAAGATCTCAATCAATTTTAATTGAATAAAATTCTTTTGAATTTTGTTGCTTTTATTTTGTATAAAACTGCCAGTATCGTACAAAGTTACAATGAATTTTTCTTATTCAAATATCACTTTGATATGCTGGATTTACACTAGGCATTACAATCACAAAAAATTTATACCATTTAAATAATGCCATGTGGAAATAGACATAATGACTACTTTTATGAACGTAATGGCACGGGTATTTTTTAATGGCCAAAAATACAAATTTTTTGTCATTTAATGACTAGTGGAAATTCAGCATTAGGCTAAACCAAACAAATATAATGCTGGATTTCCACTAGGCATTAAATGGCGAAAATGACAAATGACAAAGTCGGGCATTAAAAAATAATCTTGTCATTACATTGAAAAAATAGTCATTAAGTCCATTTGCACTTAGCATTTTTTTAAATGGTTTAAATTTTTTGTCATTTCCTTTGCCTAGTGGAAATTCGGCATAAAGATTGAATATTAAAAAAATTTATTTTTCCGTCGAAATACCGCTGTGCGTTGGCGCTGTAGCATAAGCGCCGCCACATGATACCTGTAGGTTGCTGGATAGTTGAAATTGGAATGAGATATAAATATTCCTTGCAATTGTGTGAATTTTTCAGACAATGAGGCTCCAGTCTCAGAAGGTCTAGTTAGGTACTAAAGTATCGAAATTTACACAAGAACAATGGCGTAACCAGCCTAAATTGATGGGAAGGAGGCGGAGGAATACTTATTGGGCATCCTCCCTCACTTTGCTAGACTTTACTTTTCTCACAGAATTAATGCTTCTTACGCATAATATGAAATAAAGAGGGGCGCCAAATGAATGCCCCGCCCGGGGAGCTTAAGATGGTTAAGGCCGGCCGTGCATTCCTACACACCAATTTTCCTGTGTTGCTGTTCACAATTGCAGCGAAATTCACCACAGAACATTTACAACAACAACATTATTAACCCATCAACAGGCGCCAACCACAAATCTACACCACTGTTATAGCTGAAATACAATGCCGGCGAACGGCGAACTCACCACAGCGAAATTCGCGCTGTCAAAATTAGAACACCCGCAAGCATATGAAATTGAACACAGCCAAAGCGAAATGCGAAGTTCGCTTGGCGGCGTTTCATGGCGATAGATTTATTTCTATCGCCCTGCTGGGCGATGACAGCTGTGCGTGCCAAAGGTGGCCGTATTTGTTTTTTGCTTTCAAAGTTTTAAAAGAAAACAACCTAAACACGATTTTTTTTTTTGTTGTTTGAAAAATATAGTTGTGGATTCGTTAAATCTGGCTTGAAACAAATTATTTATAATAATCTTTCTTTGTTTTACATTTATATTTGTTATCATTTCCTCATTTCTAAATATGGTTTAGTTTTTTCTAAATATGGTCACCCAAATTATAAAGGCGACCAAATGGGATCAGCTGTTTTCGCTACCGCTCTAATTCTGTTTAAGTAGGCGAAATAGCTGGGCGAACGGTGAACGACAGCATCGCCCAATTCGGCGTAGTTTGCCGTTCGCCGGTATTGTATTTCAAGCATTAGGGGAGCGATTTGAAATAATAAGCAAGCGATGACCAGCAGCGATGAGCGCGCGTTGGCTGACAGCGATGTGACGCTACGCCACTACGATGGATCCGCTGTTGGAATTTTTAGGGGCAATAATTCGCTAGTGACTTCTTAACGCTTCAGTTGAGTACAAAACATTGATGTGCGCGGTTGTTAGCACGGCTGACGAAAAGGAGCGAAAATACGGTCATCATCACATAGCGAGTCTACGGTCAAATTGTGCAAAACAACCGGTTGAATACGCGAAAGATATAGCAAAATTTTTTTTTTTTTTGAATACCGGCTTATTTAGAGCTACTCTAAATCGAAAAAAAAAAATTGGCGAATAACGAGAACCCTCATCGTGGGGAAACCCACTTGCAATGACAGCCATTTTTACCTTTTAAATTAAATAAGTGCGTAAGAGTGTGTTTATACATATATGTATGTATGGGCTCCAAAAATTATTGAAATTATTGAAAATATCGTATGTATGTTTGTGGATTTTTACATCAATTGTGCAATTTGTGTGACAAATAAAAATTTCATTGAACAATTGTGGGTTGACAAAAAATTCGGTTTCTTTCACTTTTTGAAAAATAAAGCAGAAAGCGTGGACAAATAAGAGACATACATACACAAAAAAGTGATCAACATCATAAGCAACCACTTACGACGTACATATGTATGTATGTTTATGTGTATATATACACACGATACACAAACAAAAAAATCGGCTGACACCTCTTAACCGTGGATCAACTCCACTCCACGCTTTGCTTCGGTCTCTGTGGTTATGGAAAATATGCAATTCCAATTACTACCTAACATTTGCTCCTGTTTATTAACCGACTTCCAAAAAAGGAGGAGGTTATCAGTTCGTCAGATTTTTTTTTTTTTTTTTTTTTTTTTTTGATGTATGTTACCGCATAACTTTGGACCACGTCAACCGATTTCGATAATTCTTTTTGCATTTTTGCAAGGTAGTGTCTTAGAGGTGGTCCCATACTAATCTGGTTAAGATCCGATCAGCGGATCATGAGATATATATATATATATATTTTTTATATGAGAGTTGAAGTCGGTTTTTTTTTTTGCTAAAAATTACTTGTTAAATATATACTTATGAATTATACATATGTACAATGTACAAAAAAAAAAAGTCAATTTGTAGCTTGCCAAATTGCGAAAAAAAGGTTTCGAAGAAAATGTGAAATCTTCACTGTTGCGCCCTCTGGCGAAAAAAGTTTAGGATTCCTCATACCAAAAAACCACTTATAGCACGCTTTTATACAAAATCTAAGCACATCTTTTCGACTCTACAACAAAATGCTAAGAAACCTACATTTTCGCAATTTGGCAAACTCCAAATTGATTTTAGAGCCATGGTTTCTTCGGCAAATTTGCTTATAATTACACGTAGAATTTTTCTGTGCTATACGCGCATAGTCGGAAAAAAAATCTCACTTAACAAATTGACCTGCCCTAGTGTACATGCTTTGTTACATACATACATATATGTATATAAGTTTATAATTTCTTAAATTTATGTACATACCTACAAATACATATATACATATAAATATACCTGGATGACACACTCTTTAATTGTGCAATTTGTTGTTGTTGGTTTTATTAGTTCAGCCCTCGTCGCTTTTTTTAATGCACACTTGGATCACCAGTTCGACGCTGACATAAACAAAGTGACAAAATAAGCAACGGCAAAGAGGCGAACTTAAGGCAGAGATAAAATTATACTACACGCACTTAAGATAACTTCGATTAAAAAAATAAAAATAAAAAACAACAAAAGAAAAACAATGAAAAGTTAAACAGCTCAGAGCTGAAAGAAAATACCTTTGCTTGAAGAAGTTTGACCGGTACACACACGGCTTAGGTGATCGAAGATTAATACAGGTAAGTGGGAAAGTTGAGAAATACATACAGACATACATAGAGACGTGCATAGTACATAATTTTTAGTAGCGGGGCACGGAACAGAGACTGATAAATAATACACCCCGCTTCACTTGTATAGGTACATTTCTTCTTCGAGATCCATAGTTATACGCCTTTATTTTGAAGAATAATCAATTATAAAGCTCAATACGATGTAGAAAAAAAAACGATAGAAATTGTAGCAAAAAAAATAGGGGGTTTCGGCGTATGCTTTTTTTAAGCTATTTTTTTAAAGTTTTGGCCCATTTTTTGACATTTTATCATTTCTTTCGAAACTCGGCTTTGCACAAAGGTCGGTAGATTACTCTCTAAAGGCCTAAAGAAATTCAAAACCAACAACAATGTATATCAATAAACTAGTGCCAGTCTTTATTACACCCAGGATTTTGCAGAAATTCCCAACTAAAGAACCTTAGTTTTTATAAAGTTTTTAAAGACACACAAATTTTAGTTAAGGTCTTTCTATATTGAAGTAACGATATGTATGAACAGAAGTAAAAAAACGAACGTCTTGTTTACAATATTAAAATGTTTTTATTTTTCTACATATTCTTTTTGTTTTTTTTTTGCTACAATGCATAGTAGCAACTGTTTAAAAGTCAGCGCTAGTGATACCGAGTGGAATATTAAAATTTCTAGTGAAGCTATCGAACGTGTTTTCAATTGAAATTTTGCTCTTCCAACAATAAGTAACTCCGTCGTATGCGCATTTAAATATATGTACATACACATACATTAGGGTGCTCCAGAAATGTACAGTCAAGTGAATATTTTGGAATTTTCTCGCTGCCATTCTTAGAATTATAGACAATGGAAAATAAGCAGACTCGTATTTTTTTTAATTTATTTTGTAAACGTTAAATATACATTTTTCGCAGAATTGCTATAAAATCTTTAAAAATAAATATTTTTTAATCGAATGAAAATATTTCCCTTCAGAAATCTTCTAGCAATGGCATTGTGATGTAAATTTAGCTCCTAAATATTACTAAATATTTTTAAAAAACGTGCGTGAAGTGGTTACGAACACATACAATTTATGAAAAAGAAGTTAGTAAAATTTTAAAGTTATATATGCATCATAATTTTATGGTTTGCAGATTTTTGAGGTAAATATTTTTTATTCGATCAAACGATATACATTTTTAACGATTTTACGAAAAACTGTATTTTACCCATATGAAATATTTCAAAGCTCGGCGGAACGGTTTAATGTTAACTGATTTAAAAACAAAAAAACAGGGGCCTCTTTATTTTCGAAAGTCTTCAGGTTTGCGGGAGGTTAGACATTTTTTTTGACCACCCTAATATACATAGGTATGTACATATGTACGTATGTATGCAGATTCGCGCTTGATTGATATTCGTGCGATTTTTTTTAGTTTTTCAATTCATTTTAAAATATAATAGTCACGCAAAACCGTGCATTCTAGTTATATCATTTTTTTTTTTTTAATTAATTAGCGTTTTTCCCGGGAAGTGAGTGCCGATAGTGTAGCAACCGCTGGGCCCATTTATTGTTTTAATAATGACACATAGTAGTTGCATACTTGTTTTTAGATGAAATTGCATATATTTACGTGTTTGATTTAAACGTTTGAAAAAAAAACGTAATTGTGTCTACTTAATCAAAATATTAGCATTATAAGCTTGGAAATTGGTTTGTTTGGTAAATTTCTTAAAACAAGCTTGGTAACAAAGCTTTTTTTATGGTAACGGTACTTAAAATTCTGCGGAAGGTTCATTAGATTGATCTGGCTGGCAGTGTGTCACACATGGACCATTTTGACGTGATACCATAAGTGATAGAATTTTTAGAATCAACGCTAAAATGACAAAACAAAAAAAACGCCGAAAAACGTAAACTTAATTTTGGGTCGTAGATTGTGGATCTTTTGGAGCATTTTGAACTATCTAGTAGATATCAAAAGTCATATGCCCGGGTATCGCGTTCTTACGCCAGTCTCATTCTTCGACTATACATATTTTGGAGATATCTCTCCCAATTAAGATGTACGTATCTCATATGTACATACATACATATATGTATACATTTCTCCGGCCTATTGTGATATGCCCGAATTCACCTGCTGCTGCCAACCTAACAGCTTATTTCGCTGCAAGATTTTGCTACTTAGTTGACAATTGGCTCTAAGTCAGTATGATTTCTAAACTAAACATTGGAATTGTCCTGAGCGCTCTCGCTTCGCAGAGCGCAGCCATACATTGTAATCTCTCCAATTAAGACTTAACGATTATGTCGATGCCCTGCACCACACCAAAGCTCCATAAAGTAGTATTGGTTTAACTAGTGCTGTGTACAGGGTTGCCACTTTCGTAAGTTGTTACCAAAATTGGATTGGTAAAAAGGTACATTTTTTCTCATTTTGGTAGATTTTTGTTGAATCGTTCGTA
Organism: Rhagoletis pomonella; assembly: GCF_013731165.1. NCBI lineage: Eukaryota > Metazoa > Arthropoda > Insecta > Diptera > Tephritidae > Rhagoletis > Rhagoletis pomonella. Next base: position 18,331,347 of record NW_023458566.1, read on the forward strand.
GTTATTTTTTTATTATAAATTTCTTTACAAAAGTGCAGTGTACTTTATTGCATTAATTTTCGAACATTTTAATGCACACTTTTTATATACATACGAATAAATGTATATCGATAAAAGGCGAACATTCAAAACTCTTTTTACTGGATTTCCGAGAAGCTTTTGATTGCTTAAATATTTTAAATGATTATTTAAATAAAAAAAAGAACGGACAAGTATGTAATTACCCACTTCGGGCCTTAGAAAAAAAATTAAATCAACGCATATTTTTATCAATGGCAATTGTTAAATGAAAAAAAAAACACAAAATACTGGTTGCAAAAAAATTAAAAACTGCCAACGGGAATTTTTAGCTGAACATTGTTGATTAGTCTCAAGTAGTATGGGCTATAAAACTCCATACCTTAAATTGTTAAAAAAAATCAGAGTAAAAATATCGAAAATTTTTGAATTTTTCTAAATGTTGTATTTAGCTTGAATCCTTGATTTTTAAATGTTTGGCTAAAGCGTAAACAATATTCTTATAAAATAATACCAAAAAAAAATTGGCTTGAAAAAAAAGGTGAATATTAAAAAAAAATTCACCTAGCGTTTTTGAGTCACTGTATTTATCTATAATACATCTCAAAAATTTTCCAGTATAATCCAGTTCAAAAATTTTCAAATGAAAAAGTTTCGTTGTTGCCTTTAGTTTATCACTTTCGCTTTTGGTTGAAATAGTTCCTTTAAACACAATTTGAATTCTTATGGAATTAACTGAAAAAATATCAAAACTATAGTTTTCATTAAAATAACTAAAAAAATTGTTGGTAGATATTTTCCACAATTGGTAGATTTTTTTCAAGTCGATGGTAAGTATTTTTTTTTGTCAGTGGCAACCCTGCCTGTGTAGCACCAATGCATCAGAGTTTTTAATTACATTACACATAGTTTTTATTTAAAACATAGATCTATCGACTGTCGCATGCAGTAAGTATTTGTACCAAGAAAAATTATTCAAATTGTGATCGACTAACAAAATTGTATTGTAGGCATCATTAAATGCTGTGCCGATTATAAATAGATACATACATAACACACATACATACATATGTACTTGGAATGTCTTCCAGATTGCACCTCTTCTATTTAATTGCATCTAAACAGAGTGTCAAAAGCTAAAATTCCAGTATGTACGCGTGACTGTGTGTGTCTGCCGATTTACCGACGATTTTGCCATGAATCTTTCAATAACCAATTAGCCTATTCATACATACAAATCTATTTATTTATGCATTCATATCTACATATGTACATACATATGTATTGCAGATTTCAAGGTGAAAGCACAAATCAGCAGCAGCAACAATGCTCATAGTTGGCCAATATTTTTGGGGAAAAACAATTCAGTTGTGGTTGCTCGAAATTGTGTGGGATATGTATGCTCGTATGCAGTACACATAAATATATATACATACATACATACATACATATATGTAAGGAGCGACTGCCCAGCCAGCAAAATCATCGTAAACACGCTCGTAACTGCATATTTTCTCCAAGAAAAACCGGATAAAAAGTCGTTTATGATAGCCGTTTACGATTCGTTTTCGAGTACTTTTTCTCTTGAAATTGCGGAGCGCCTACGTACAGTCGTAAACGGATCGAAAAAAAACATTCGTATGCGAATATTATAAAATGAAAACTTTTTCTTGTGCTGACACAAATTACTACAAGCCTCTTTCTATTACACTTTTTTGTGTATCATTTACGAGCCTTTCTCTAACTTTTTGCCAATCGAGAATCCCTCGTAAAAAATGTACGTTTTCTTGCTGGCTGGGTGGTTCCAAATTTTTAGTTTGCTTAGAGTAAATAGCTTGGATGTAACTCAAACGTCTTGGTCCTTCAAACGAAAATCGAAGTATTTGTTAAACTGGCTTAAGCAGGGCCGGATTAAGAATGTGTGCGTCCGAGGTCGTGTGGAGCCCCTTTTTGAGTTAATAACACTGTGCACCGAATTTCCAAAAGTTGGACGTGATGGGAATCGGACCAACAGCATTTGATTAAGCTTGTCAAACAATGAAAAAGTTCCAAAGGATTTGAAAAAGTTGGTTAACATTTATTTGTTTATCTTAATTTGAAGTTGACGAAATAAGCTCCCAATGAGAACGTATAATATAAAAATACATTTTTCAAAGTTAACGGAGCGGAAGGGGAGGGGATTGAGGAGTTTTTGGCTCGGCTCAGTGTTCGACTGAAAAATTTGTACTATATATATGTGTATATATATACATACATATATTTATGCAGATATGAAATTTGTGAGCGAAACCGACAGAAAAAAATCATTTTACTTGAACCTGAAATTGACTACTACAATTCGATATAAAATGGTAATGGGGACCAACTTTTAATGAATGCAATTGGTCTCATTACCGTCGAAGTTATTATTTCCCAGCGGGTTGTTGATAAATAATTGACGTGCCCTCGTCCCTTATTTCCGTATTCTTTGATATGTCCGTGGGTCATTCTGAGCTATTAGTTTCAGCGTCCCACGGAAATTTCCATTATTCCATTATTGGCTGAGTCGAGAGAATCTCACCAGAGCCACAGAAGCTAGGCGAGGTTCCGCAAGTGTATTGATGGAGCTGACAAACCTTTTTAATACCAGCGTAATCTTTGAAAAATTATTTTTTTGTTATTTCGTCATCATATGTGGGGGCCCTGGGCCGCGGCCCCTGTCGGCCCTGCCCTTAATCCGGCGCTGGGCTTAAGGTAATGTACCGGTGGCGTGTTCAATATAAATTATTTATTTGCTCCCGCATCAATTGCTTCCTTTGGCCAATATATAGTTGCATGACTATTTCTGAACCGGTATAATTTCTTTTATGATTTTTAAATAGTTCGTTTCACTCAATCGACGATAAAGCCGAAATCATTCGTTTCATACCTGCTTTGATGCAAAACCTGAATTGTGTTAGAATTTTCAATGCCGAAGAGACAGAAGGAGGCCTCCATACCGCTAATGGTTTGTACTTCCAAACAACCCCCACATAACTTCATCCGCCACAAATGACGTCTCGGAAATTTTGTGGAAATCGATTTCCGATTAAATTCGCTTGGTTAGCTACAGATTTTGTACAAGCTATATAATAAATAGATCGATAAAAATTTATGAAATAAAATAAGAAATTGGCTTTAATTCCATTCCCTCGACCTTAATAAAATTTTGTATTTTTTCACCGATATGAAAGTCAAACTTTGCACTCCAAAGATTTACGAGCCACGCGAAAATAGGCATTTATGTACACAGTACTTCTAAAAAAGTATTGTATAACAGTAATGTATATCATTTTTCCTTGTTTCAACCGCAAGCAACCGTAATAAAGTTTTGCCTCCAATTTTTTTCATTTGTATCAGGGTAGCCAACTCATGTTTGAGAATTCCCCGATTTCGACTAAGAAATTACTCGATTTTGTCCCAAATTCCTCATCCATGAATATCTCCTTATTTAAAAAAAAAAAAAAATTGTATGTATTTCTGTTTGTTTTATTTTTAAATGTGATTCATCTACGTAACTCAACGTTTATAAAGTTTTTAACAAATAAAGAATAAAAAATGTACATATAATATTTACATACATACAGTGGTCGAAAAATATTTAGTCAACCCAAATTTTGACCAGCTTTCACAATAATTTTTTTTTCCTATTTAATTTGAGTTATTTTTTTTTTAATATAGTTCATTTTTTAATAAAATCCATATAAATCAAAATTTTAAACTGTGTGCAATGTTTAAAAAAAAAAATCAAAAAATTTTCGTAAAAATTTCAAGCTTTTTATTTCGATTTTTGTGTAGTGCAAGTTTCAAGTGGTTAAAAATTTTCGTTTTAGAATTTTTTTCCCGAAGGTGTTGCGGTTTACTTCCATATAAAAATTAATTATGTTTAGTCGTTCCATGAAAGCAAATGCGACAAAGAAAATTTGCAGGGTTGCATAATCAGTACTTTTAGTTGCAGTTGCATTTATCATGCAACTTTTTTAAGTCATTATGAAATTTGTGGAGGAAAAAAGAAAAAATTAGTTAACACCTAGATCCTCACAAAAAAAGCAGTTCATCCCCCGATTATCCACGTAAGCTTAAATTCCCCACAAAAAGTGAAATTCCCCACGAGTTGGCTTCCCTGATTTGTATGCCAAATTAATGTGCCACACAAGCTGCATATATACATACATACATACCCACTTCTCGCCACTTCTACTGATGTTAATTGTCTGACTGAATTAAAATAAAAACAATAAGCGATAAAAAATAGAATTGATCACCTACAAAATTACAAAACAAATCATATCATATCAATTTGCCAATTGCGCAAATAAGCAAAGAGTCTCATTGCTCGTTTTGCACATCCGCAGCAGGTTCGCTTTAAGCATCTCGCAAAAGCCTCATCCACGACCAGTGCGGTAAGTGTGTGATTGCAGCCGGCGGGCAAATCGAATGGGCCACCTGTGGACGCGGCGCGCTGCACTAAACACATCAACGCCGCCATTGTACCCGCTCAGCTTGGCCAATTAACAGTGATCGCCATCGTTGGTGGCTTACGCTTTTTGATGTTTGACCATTTGTTTTGAGTAACACTTGAATGTGTGTATAAGTACATAGGTATGTATGTTTGTTTAGCCGTTTGGCATAACGTCGGATAATTTAGCTCTTGAACTGTGAGGTAGGCATGGTAGCAAATTCACAACAAAACACAGTCCACATACCCTTATAATTGAATTGTTTATACTTAAGACACTTTTCGAAAGCACTGCGATGTGTCGAAAACAAAAAAAAAAAACAAAAAAAAAACGCACATTTGTTCATAAAGTCTGCAGATACTTGAAATCACAAGATTTCAATTGGTCGAAAATAGGAATGAGCTGAGGAGGAAGCAAGTGATCATTTGTGGTTTTGTCTCAAAGAAAGCAAATAAATAAGAACTCTGGAGCCTTTTCTTCTACGAGAAGTGTATGCTGGCTTGAATTAAAGCAAATGAGGCAGATGTATGTGGCGTTATACCTTCAGACGCAATCACCTAGAGAAATTCATGCAAGAAGTGCCTTAAGTTTAGCAAAAATGAAATGCCCTACATCCTTACCTAAAATATCCACATGCAATTATGTTCAAATGTATGTATGTATGTATGTATGTTCGGTGCCCAGAGGATTATTCATCATTTGCTTTGAGATGAGCTCATTAAACGCTCTTTGTATTTCTGGTGATACGGCTTAAGCTTTCGACACATGAAATACCCATAAAAAGTTTTTTTTTGTACAATGTAGGTACGTTGTGAATACATACATTTGTACATAAATAGTAATATACATATATATGCCTATAGTAATTACATAATATACATGATAAGTACCCTTATGTACATATGTATATGTATCCAGTAATCCTTGAATTCGAGAGAAAGCAAAGGAAAGCGGTATGATACCACTTGCGATATTAGTGGCTTGGGATTGGCACTTTTACACATGGATATACATACATACATGTGCTAAACATACATACATATGTATATACTACATACATCCCTGCAGGAAATGTATCTAACTATAAGCTAACTTTAAGTTGATTGGGAAGGAGCTAAAAGTCACTTATTATCTGTATAATTTCTTTGACGAAAGCTAACTATATTTCTATGGTGATGGCCGCGAAATAGTCAAGGGTGGTTACCTCTGCATGAGATGTAGTCAAGGGTGGTTTGATGTAACTAACTTGTAACTAACTACTTTTGGGCATAAAATATCAATAGGAAAAACAAAATATTTTTTTTTTATTTTTTTTATTTTTTTACCTTATTTGTTTTATCACATTTCATATTTGTTTCCAAATTCTGCTGTAGGTGGTCCCATATTCGAACTCCGTCAGACATACATAACTTCAAAATGAAAATATGAAATTTCGAGCTTCCTTTTATTTGTCCGCAATTCGAAAAAGTATTTGCGAAGTGCAGGATATTTAAATAGAAACGAGTTTAAAGAAAACAAGCTCATGCATCACTTGTCAACTAGTTTCAAGTTAGCTTTTCGTAGCTAATTATAAGTTATATATTTTATAGAAATCACGCAAAAAAGCTAACTACAAGTGGATTATTTTTTATCAATTGATAATTTTTTTCTGCAGGGTTATTTAGGCACTTGTGTATGGTGTGTATGTGACAATTGACGCCACAAGCGACTAAATAATAACTAATCAGGCTAATGAGACATTTATTCCGTATCAATATCCATTTGTTGCCAATTAACATATGACGCACTTCGCATTCGCTTATTGGCCTAAACTGTGTACACACACGCGTGCCTATGTACATACATACTTACATATACATAGATAGCTTAGAGGTGGAAAATTGCTAAGTCCGATTTTTTAAATTTTACTGAAGAGAATAAAAAGCTAACAAACTCATTTTCAATAGAAGATTTCAATTTCAATACGAGATTTCGCGTATTCTAAGCTAAAAGCGTAGCAAACTTGCGTATAACTGTTTAGAAACGGTTAGAAATAAAAAAGGCATGTAGTTCGATCTTTTAGGAAATTGTTCTTGCTTCTTGCATAGAAATACATATAGTTGACTGAGTAACTTTTAACTCTAAGCCGGCCATATGTACATACATATAGATGTATCTAAGTATGAATACGACAATTTTATGTAAGATGCTTTTTTATATGCTTTGTTATTTTTGGGGCCATTAAAATTTTCGCGGTATTCGGTATCTTAAATAGTTTGGAAATCATCGGTCAACACATACATATGTACACTGGCGGCAGAAATAATAGACTCGTCGTACTTTTAAGAATTTTGGCTATATTTCTGTAAGTTTATTTTATGTTTAATATTTAAAAAAAAAAGCCTAGGTAGTTATACAACAAACATCATATAAATCGGCTTTTCAAACTATGAACAAAAATTATAAAAATTCGACAAATTTTCACCAAATTTTCAAACTTTTTATTCAGAATTTTAAGAAAAATGTTTGGTATGCAGTTTTGTAGACCATTCAATTTTAGTACAATAAAGTGCAAGTTTCATACCGTTGATTTGTAGGATTTTTTTTTGCTGATGACGTCACGCATTTTTCCCCATACAAAGTGTGCTCGACAATTTGTTTATATGGAAGAGAATGCCTAGTATCGTCAACAAAAAAAAAATGTCAAAAATCAACGGTATTTTCTAGTCACTTAATTACACTAAAACATATATATTCAACAATTTGGTTGGTCGTACATATTTTATCTCAAAAACCAGACCGACCTCAACTAGGGATTTTTTTTTTGCTGATTTGAAGTGCATTTACAACATTTTTCTAGCGCATCCAGTTCTTGAGAAAAAAAAGTGTGGAAGTCAGTGTTGCCAGAAGATCCATATAACATGACCCTAAAGTCTTTTAATTTCTCCCTAAAAAAAACCCTAAATATAGATTGTAGATATCTAAGGCTGCTAAATACTAGTAACTCGTACTAGTAGTTATCTAGATATGCTGGGTGTTAAGCAATTAATTTGTTAATCAATTTGCTAATTGATTAAAAAGGCAATTTCAATCAAGCTTTTAATTGGACATTGCCATTAAATTAATTACAATTACTTTTTAAATTGTTTTATGAAACAATTAGCATTCTTATACGGAGCTAAACTGAAAGAATTAAACGATTTAGAAAATTTTAAATACATTAATAAAAAGAGATAGCTTTATTGAGAGAACAAAAACACATTCGATTTTTAGCTGGTATTTTGCCATGAACCAAATATACTTTGTGTGTACTTTTGCCTTAAAACATTAAATTTATAATGGATATATTCCGTTACACACATATGTATGCACACGTAATATAGCACTGTTCGAAAGTTACGATATTTGCCAGTTTTTCTTTGACTGCTCTTAGAACAAAAAAAAAAATCTAAAAATTTAAAAAAATCCCTAAGAAAATCCCTAAAGATATTTTATCCCTACTTTTCTCACTAATGACCCAGAATAACCCTAAATCTAGGGAGAAATACCTAAACTGGCAACACTGGCTGAAGTGTCGAAAAATGGCAAAAATTGCAAATTTCAAAAAACTACGTCCAAATTCTAAAAACAAAACTTAAGTAAAAAAACTTGGGTATATAGTACCTAAGGTATTTAGTAAATTTTTAAATACTAAACGGCCCAGGAAAAGAAACAATAAACATTGGTTTTTGCTTTTTGTATTTTAGAGATTGCCAATATAATGAAATGATTCGTGACTTTTCGAATCTTTTTTAGATTCTCACCGGATTTTTTTGTAATTTTTCGTGCGGAAATATTTTAAGAAATCTGAGATTTTTTCGTAATTTTTTTTTTTTTGCAGGATTTGCAGGGAGCTCCACGACTTCGTCACCGTTTTGATGACATTTTTCCAAACACTGCCACCGATAGTTGTTTAGTTAGACAATATTCTTATGTTTATTTTCGTTGTTTGTTGAAGTGGAGGAGCTTTCTTTATTTATTGTAAAGTTAAGAAACAAAATACCAAAGATAAACAAATGACCCAACCCTAACACTTTTGCAAATTAAACTACAGAAAATACTCAGCGCAAAAATTTTATACACAAAAGTTTTATTTTTATAAGTTTTTATTATTTCTTTAAGTTTTTATCGCATAATATAAGTTTGTAGTATAAGTACTATATTTACATACATATGTAGATGCATACATACATACATGCTCTTTAAATTTTTACATTTATTAGACAGCTGGGAAAGCCCGACCATTAAGCAAATTAAATGCCAATTGGTACGAGCAGTAAAGTAGGTTGGCAAATAAACGCATCTACATACATACATACAACATAGCCATTCATCTCATTTATAAAATCATCCACAAAAAAAAAACACGCGTAATCACACCTACATTTACATACATACATAAACGCTAATTAAGATCCTATAAAAAATCTCTTCATTTCTATTGATAAAGCAAACAAAATTTAAGCGAAGGAAAATAGACATTACTCACTATTGTTGTTAATCGCCAGCAAACGCTGCCATTCAACTTTTTTTTTTTATATTTGTATGTATGTATGTATATGTAAATATTTACGTAGTATGTAGTATATGCATATGTAGATCCGTATGCCCACATGCGGTTTGTTTTGTTTGTTAGTTAAGATGTTTTTTTTTTTGACGGACAAATACAGCCAGCGCCGTTTGGACTATTTTTGGACGAGTTAACTGGCTGATTATGAACGATTGACCATTTAATCAATTAATAAATTAGCAATAAACGTTTTGAAGAGCAACTAGAAATTGCTTTTTGTACATATGTATGTACAATGTTGAACATACATACATACATACATAGGTAATAAATACTAATAGGGGTTTCCCATAAACTCGTTAAGTCTTAAACCGTGTAAAGCTCGTAAATTTACGAGGCTTTTATGGGTACGCCCCCTTTGTGAAAAGGTGTCCATAGGTGCGCGCAAAAGTGACTGTTTGACAGATCAACTGGGATTTTGTGAAGCAATTTTTGTTTCGTAGTATTTTCCATAACATCCCGCCATCTTGTCTCTATCACTCTTGGCTAAAATATCTACAATTAACTAGTAATTTTTAGCTAAAAAAAAACCGACTTCAACTCCCATATAAAATATATATATATATATATATATATCTCATGATCTGCTGATCGGATCTGAACCAACGTGGTCCAAAGTTATGCGGTAACATACATATAAAAAAAAAAAA
>NW_023458566.1:18341180-18347041 GCF_013731165.1 Rhagoletis pomonella
TTCCGACGAACTGATAACCTCCTCCTTTTTTGGAAGTCGGTTAAAAATGCCGAAAATTAGCAGAAAACCTAAGTCAATACAGTTAGTTGATGAAATTCATTCATTTTATTAGCGTATTATTTTTTCATTTATTTCAAATATTTTATCATTCATTTTAGTATAAAAATTTCGGCTCCTCGGCAACACTAAAGTTTACGAGGTCGTTTGCGCATCAAATTTGCCTCGTAAAATTACGAGGGGCTCGTAAATAGAGCTCCATATAAATTTTGACAGTTCTTTTACGAGGCTTTTATGAGTTTACGGGTTTAAGGGTTATATAGTGAAAACACCTTCGAAGTCAGGTGTTATAACAGATAAAATGGGTTTAAAGGAAGGAAAAACAAGCGACGTCTATTCATTTTTGGTAAAACTGTTGGAAGTTATTAAATGGCTTCGGAGGATAAAGGCAAAGTGTATTTTTCTAATCTCGGCAAAAAAGGAGCGGGCGGGATTAGGTCTGTTTTGAAGGTGTTAACCCGCAGTCTGTTCGTGTTGGCAGAATATTACCAAATCGTCGACAATGGCGACATCCTTTTGGTCCTTTTTGTGAGAGATTACATTTATCACCAAAAGCCAGAAGAGAGGATATAGTACATCTGTGCAGTGGGTGCCTCTGATGGTCCTTTTCCTTCTGCATCTGCAAGGATTGCTCTGCTCTCAATACTGATTGTAATGCACCAGAAGTGCCCTCGCTTCCAGACCAGTTTTTGGTGCATACAGGAAAAAGCGAAACAGACTGGAGATGGGTACGGGACTAAATATTCAATTCCGATTCCGCCCATCGCGACATCCCCGAGTCTGGCGGGTCGGGATACTTGCATATCTCTTTCTCATACTGAAAGATCTGGCATCTACTGGTTATTCTGTTCTGTTTGCCGTTCGTTTTTATCACAATATAAGGAAGATTTCTGAATTTTTGGAAGCTGCCGATTTTCTCGGGGGTATCGGGAAAGGATTTTGTTCCCTTTCCGAATGCAAATTTTTAAAAACCTTCCCGATACCGCAAATCTCATTGGTCTCTAGACCAGACCTATTCCATTGCGCAACAATCTAACGCATGTGTTGTTGATGTCACAAAAAAAGCTGTTCATGTCCACGACGCTGCTGTTTAGTCTGACTTTAATAAATACAGCCATTTAAAAAAGCCCGGCGTTATCTAATAATAAAAATTTTATTGCTATAAAATGAAGTAGTAAAATGCAATCTAACTAGTAAAATTACAATTAAATGAATGTTGTAGCCAATATTTAATTTTTATGGCCATTACATTCGTCATTCTACACTTACATATTTACGTTAAGTTTTTGCTAATTTAATGACCATTTGATGCCACCCAGCGGCATGGCTCCAGAGAAATTTTAATATTCCATCCATCAATCGTTGTTGTTTTGTTTTTTTTAGCAATAATTGCAACTACAACTGGTGAATAGCAATCTGCGCATTTGCTGTACACTTTTTCCCACCTTCCATCGTTTGCCCAAAACCTCCCACTGTGATTTACCGACATTAATCGCTTTTTACTAGACAGACGTGTGTATAAACATATGTACAAACATATGGTGGCGAAGATTTAGCAATTTTTCAAAAACATATACAAAATAGTTTAATGCCATCAATACTTGGAACAAGCGAGGGCGAGTGGTGGTTTGAGTGCGAAATTTTGAGTGGCCCCCCATCAGAAAAAGCGTGCGTAATGTGCGGAAGCATTTACTTCAACCAAAGACAGCGGGGGGGGGGGGGGGGCGGGGGTTTGTTGCGTGCACACTAGGGTGGTCCAAAAACAGTAAAGTCGGAATTGTTATGCTCTCAACCCCAAGGATTGTTCTATATCGGAAAAATGTATACCCCTATTTATTTGAATTCTTGAAAATCAATATTTTTCGATCGGAAAACTCTGGTTCTCTTCAGGAGACTTTCAATAATAATGCCCAATTGTTTATTTAACCATTTTTTAATACTAATGATTTTTTATTGGTCGCCCCATTGCATTTTTCGGGGTTTTTGCGAGTTTTTGGCGGACCTATAAATTATAGTTGCGATGAAAAAGTGGTCAAATAAACAATTGGCTATTATTATTGGGAATCTCCTGCAGATAAATTAAGTTTTCTGGTAGAAAAATGTTGACTTTTAACTATTCTATACCATTTCTACGAAAAGTTGTTCTTTCCCCATATAAAATACATGGAAAACTTTGGGCGCTTTGAGCGACCTCCGGCGGGTTGAATGCTGAATGCTGAGAGGTATGCATGTATGAACGTGGCTTATTTGCTGCTTACCGGCAGAGGTATCAATCACGAGCGCACACGCTAAGAATCGCTGGTGCGGCTCAATTGACAAGCGACTTATTTGTTGTCACTGCGGCTTTATGCACTTGTCTCGGTTGGAATTTGAATCAGAGTTGCCACTTTGGTAAATTATTACCAAAATTGGTAGAAAAAATTTGCGTTGGTAAAAAGGTAAATTTTTTCTCATTCTGGTACACTTTTGTTAAAGTATTTTATTTGAAAACCGACTAAAATTTTGTTCCCGCTTTATTTTACGTAGTTATCTTTGTATTATGATTTTATTTCCAAAAGTGTAGTCTTCTTTATTGCATTAATTTTCGAACGCTTAATGCACACTTTTTATATACGTACATACATACATACATACATATGTGAGTATGTATATCGATAAAACGCGAACAAATCGTGCTCCATTAAAAACTCATTTCACTGAAATCTTGAGGAGCCTTTGAACATTTGAGCATTTTAAATGTTTCTTTAAAAAAAAGAAAAAATGGACAGGCTTGTATTTACACGCTATGATTGTACAAAAAAAATTATAAAATCACCGCAAGTTTTTATAAATGTCAAATGAAAATTAAAACACAAAGTACCGGCGGCAAATATATTTTTTGAATCAAATGGAGTTTTTAGCTGCACATTGGTGGTTACACACAATTCCATACACCGAAAATAGTTCTAAAAATTCAGAGTAAAAAGTTCGAAATTTAGACGAAATATTTTTGATTTTTTCGCAATGTTGTAAACGTCCTTGATTTGTATGCGTTTAGTTAAAGCGAAAACAATTTTCTTATAAAAAAAGAACAAAAAAATGTTTACTTAAAATAATTAAAAAGATACCAAGCGCTTTTTTAATGATAAAGTTTCGTTGTTGCCTTTAGTTTCATCACTTTCGCTTTTGGTTTAAGAAAAACCGCGAAGATGCCATTAATATGATCTCAAATACCATGTCACCATGTAAAAAAAGGTTATTGGTAGATATTTTCCAGATTTGGTAGATTTTTTCCAAGTGGATGGTAAATATTTTTTTTCGTCAGTGGCAACCCTGATTGGAATTCTAACTTGGACGCGCAAAGTCAGTGAAAAAGCAAACGCTTTGCTAGTAATTAATATGTATATAAGTACTTGCGAACACAATACTCGTTTTCTTCATAGGTATTCAATTCTAAAAAATGTGTTATTTAGTATGTAAATATTTACACAAATGTATATATAGCACAAACAAAGATACATATGCGCATGTACGTATGTAGGCATGTAAGCTTATTTGAGCGGAGCTTAAAATTTTCTTAAACGAGTTCCTGCAAACAATTAATGTACTTATCTGTTAGTCCGAATTTGCTAATTAGCAAATTGGTTCTTCACAAAATGTTTAAAAGATTGACTTAAGGCAGAGGTTCCCAAACTTATTTTTCTCGTAGACCGCTTTCAAAACTTTACTGGTATTCCCAAAGCTCATCAAAAAATGTGTGTGTGCAATTTTGCATGGCGGCTGAGTTCCAAATCTAAATTCGGAGTGACAAAAATAAAGATAAAAAATGTATAGCTTTTACGCCAAGCTTCAAATTCAGAAACTGATAAACGATGATAAACAAACAAGCAAGCAAGCAAGCAGCTCAAGAAGTATTCCATCCTCTTCAAAGAAGGATGGGAAAATGGGTCAGTCAGATGTTTGTGCCAGGTGAAGTGACCAGTCAGTAGTCCCGTCTTCTCAAAGAGAGGAAAAAACTAGATAGACCTTCTGAGATTGAAGGCAACCTGCATCCACACGATGGCTCCCAGTCATTGCTGAGCGAAGTATCCACCCAGTTTCGGATGGTGGCTTCGATGGTCGAAGTGGGGAGTGCTATAACTAATTGCGGACCGAGGAATGCCTGGTCTTAGCCTACTGTGGCCAAAGGGTCAGATATCTCATTTTGCTCAAGCGCACAAATATCTGCCGCCGGAAATTTCCACATCGCCTCACTCAGTGTTTTACCAACATCCGTTTCTTTTTAGTCTGCAGGTGGCCTTCAAAGTTCCCCACGTACGAAGACACAAAGCGACAGTAAGTTCACCAGTGAGTCAAGAGCACTATAGACCACTCAAAAAAATTAAAATTAAAAAAAGAGGCTATCAAGCAACCATTTTGGTTCTTTACTATCGAAACCAGATACATTTTCGTGGACCCCCACTTACAACTCGTGGATCACCATATTTTTTTCACGCCAACGTAGACCCCTGTCGAGTCTACCGTGGACCCCTGGGGGTCCACTTGGACCACTTTGGTAGTCACTGACTTAAGGTGTAAAAGATTTGTGCAAAGAGTCCATTGATTACATAGAATATCGTCACTGGTTTACTGGAAAGAAATTCTATGTGCTTTGAAAAGAAAAATCCTAGTGAAGAAAAAGCTTAAAAATGAGTTTCAAATTTGTTGGCCATTTAAAGACAGGACACATATTTTTTGGCCTTAATTTATTGGACATACATTTTTGGTCATTTAAAAATGAACATACGTATTTTTTTAAGCATTTAAAATGTAGAAATTTGTCAATGTTTAGGGAATGGTTTTTAGTAATTTAAAAAGTATTTAGCTATTTAAAAAGCAAAAAGCTGCACAGTAAAAAGTGTACATACATTAATTTTTAGTCACGTGAAAAGTGGACCTTACAAAATGTATTAAGATTTTACTCCCTTTTTGAGTGTTAATTTTGTTTGGCCACTTTCCAAATGAGCAAACATTTATGTTCATTTATTATATTTTTAAAAGTCCAGTTTTGAAATGGCAACTGGCTGTGCGGAGTGGTTAGAAATGCATGTTTCGCGTGCATTTCTGCCTTGAAAAACGTCTCAAAAAACTCAGTTATACGCAAAAATACCTTTTTCGCTAACAAAATTTCTTAATGCACCGAGGTAGTATAGATTTATCAGTCGCGTCACGTGATGAAATTGCATACTAGGGTGATCCAAAATAAGTAAAGTCGGAATTTTAATGCTCTCACCCCCTAGGATTGTTCTATATTGAAAAAAATTATATATATTTTTATTTATTTTTATTTTGAACTCAAAAAATATTTAGAGGTCGCTCAAAGCCCTCGAAGTTTTCCATGTATTTTATATGGGGAAAAACCAACTTTTGGTAGAAATGCTGTGGAATTCTTGAAAATAAATATTTTTCGATCGGAAAACTCTGGTTCTCTGGTTCTTTCCAATTGTTTATTTAAACAATTTTTAATACTAAAGACTTTTTATTTATCTACTATCAGTTTTGACTATTTTTCTTTTGTTTGATAAATCATCATTATATAAATAGGCAATCATGTTTCCTTTACACCCCTCTTACGGCTAAACTATAATTCTAAGGTATAGACAATTATATATCATTAGAAAGGTATTTTGATGCTGATGTGCAGGCAATTTTTAAAATTTCAAATTAGTTTAAAATGGAGCGATAAAATCAATTCAAAAGTCACACCAATACCAATGCCATACATGTACATGGTTGGGCCGGAAATGCCCCCTAAATGTATGCTTTAATATTGATAGCGAATTAAA
>NW_023458566.1:18347141-18361915 GCF_013731165.1 Rhagoletis pomonella
TCGTTGAGAATGTGTTAGAGTTTCTGTCATTCGCGTCTTGTAGGGTACTTAATCAAAATATTAAAGTGGTTTGTTTGGTAAATTTCTAAAGGAATGCTACTAGACAATATACAGCGTAGCTGACTAGAGCCTTCTACTTAAAACAAGCTTGGTAACAAAGTTTTTTTTGTTTATGGTAACGGTACTTAAAATTCTGCGGAAGGTTCATTAGATTGATCTGGCTGGCAGTGTGTCACACATGGACCATTTGGACGTGATACCATAACTAAACGCTAAAATGACAAAAAAAAAACGCCGAGAAACGTAAACTTAATTTTGGGTCGTGGATTATGGATCTTTTGGAGCATTCTTCGACTATATTTTGGAGATATCTCTCCCAATTAAGACGTACGTACATATCTCATATGTACATACATATAAGTATACATTTCTCCGGCCTATTAAGATATGCCCGAATTCACCTGCTGCTGCCAGCCTAACAGCTTATTTCGCAGCAAGATTCTCTACTTAGTGGACAATTGGCTCTAAGTCAGTATGATTTCTAAACTAACCAGTGGAATTGTCCTGAGCGCTCTCGTTTCGCAGAGCGCAGCCATACATTGTAACCTCTCCAATTATAAGACTTGACAATTATGTCGATGCCCTGCACCACACCAAAGCTCCATAAAGTAGTATTGGTTTAACTAGTGCTGTGTACAGGGTTGCCACTTTCGTAAATTGTTACCAAAATTGGGTTGGTAAAAAGGTAAATTTTTTCTCATTTTGGTAGATTTATGTTGAATCGGTCGTAGTTATTTTTTTTATTAGACATTTCTTTAGAAAAGTGCAGTGTACTTTATTGCATTAATTTTCGAACATTTTAATGCACACTTTTTATGTACATACGAATAAATGTATATCGATAAAAGGCGAACATATCGATCAAAGGCGAACATTCAAAACTCTTTTTACTGGATTTCCGAGAAGCTTTTGATTGCCTAAATATTTTAAATGATTATTTAAATAAAAAAAAAGAACGGACAAGTATGTAATTACCCACTTCGGGCCTTAGAAAAAAAATTAAATCAACAACGCATATTTTTATCAATGGCAATTGTTAAATGAAAAAAAAAAAAACAAAATACTGGTTGCAAAAAAATTAAAAACTGCCAACGGGAATTTTTAGTTGCACATTGTTGATTAGTCTCAAGTATTATGGGCCATAAAACTCCATACCTTAAATTGTTAAAAAAATTCAGAGTAAAAATTTCGAAATTTTTTGAATTTTTCAAAATGTTGTATTTAGCTTGAATCCTTAATTTTTAAATGTTTGGCTAAAGCGTAAACAATATTCTTATAAAATAATACCAAAAAAAAAATTGGCTTGAAAAAAAGGTGAATATTAAAAAAAAGTCACCTAGCGTTTTTTGAGTCACTGTATTTATCTATAATAACTCCAGTTCAAAAATTTTCAAATGAAGAAGTTTCGTTGTTGCCTTTAGTTTAATCACTTTCGCTTTTGGTTGAAATAGTTCCTTTAAACACAATTTGAATTCTTATGCAATTAACTGAAAAAATATCAAAACTATAGTTTTCATTAAAATAACTAAAAAAAATTGTTGGTAGATATTTTCCACAATTGGTAGATTTTTTTTTTGTGATCGAATAACAAAATTGTATTGTAAGCATCATTAAATGCTCAGCCGATTGTAAATAGATACATATGTACATAACACACAAACGCACATATGTACTTGGAATGTCTTCCAGATTGCACCTCTTCTGTTTAATTGCATCTAAACAGAGTGTCAAAAGCTAAAATTCCAGTATGTACGCGTGACTGTGTGTGTCTGCCGATTTACCGACGATTTTGCCATGAATCTTTCAATAACCAATTAGCCTATTCACACATACAAATCTATTTATTTATGCATTCATATATACATACATATGTATTGCAGATTTCAAGGTGAAAGCACAAATCAGCAGCAGCAACAATGCTCATAGTTGGCCAATATTTTTGGGGAAAAACAATTCAGTTGTGGTTGCTCGAAATTGTGTGGGATATGTACATATGCCCGTATGCAGTACCCATAAATATACATACATACATACATACATACATATATGTAAGGAGCGACTGCCCAGCCAGCAAAATCATCGTAAACTCGCTCGTAACTGCATATTTTCTCGAAGAAAAACCGGATAAAAAGTCGTTTGTGATAGCCGTTTACGATTCGTTTTCGAGTACTTTTTCGCTTGAAATTGCGGAGCGCCTACGAACAGTCGTAAACGGATCGAAAAAAAAAACATTCGTATGCGAATATTATAAAATGAAAACTTTTTCTTGTGCTGACACAAATTACTACAAGCCTCTTTCTATTACACTTTTTTGTTGTATCCTTTACGAGCCTTTCTATAACTTTTTGCCAATCGTTTTTTTGCCCTCGTAAAAAATGTACGTTTTCTTGCTGGCTGGGTGGTTCCAAATTTTTAGTTTGCTTAGAGTAAATAGTTTGGATGTACCTGAAACATCTTGATCCTTCAAACCAAAATCGAAGTATTTGTTAAACTGGCTTAAGCAGGGCCGGATTAAGAATGTGTGCGTCCGAGGTCGTGTGGAGCCCCTTTTTGAGTTAATAACACTGTGCACCGAATTTCCAAAAGTTGGACGTGATGGGAATCGGACCAACAGCATTTGATTAAGCTTGTCAAACAATGAAAAAGTTCCAAAGGATTTGAAAAAGTTGGTTAACATTTATTTGTTTATCTTAATTTGAAGTTGACGAAATAAGCTCCCAATGAGAACGTATAATATAAAAATACATTTTTCAAAGTTAACGGAGCGGAAGGGGAGGGGATTGAGGAGTTTTTGGCTCGGCTCAGTGTTCGACTGAAAAATTTGTACTATATATATGTGTATATATATACATACATATATTTATGCAGATATGAAATTTGTGAGCGAAACCGACAGAAAAAAATCATTTTACTTGAACCTTAAATTGACTACTACAATTCGATATAAAATGGTAATGGGGACCAACTTTTAATGAATGCAATTGGTCTCATTACCGTCGAAGTTATTATTTCCCAGCGGGTTGTTGATAAATAATTGACGTGCCCTCGTCCCTTATTTCCGTATTCTTTGATATGTCCGTGGGTCATTCTGAGCTATTAGTTTCAGCGTCCCACGGAAATTTCCATTATTCCATTATTGGCTGAGTCGAGAGAATCTCACCAGAGCCACAGAAGCTAGGCGAGGTTCCGCAAGTGTATTGATGGAGCTGACAAACCTTTTTAATACCAGCGTAATCTTTGAAAAATTATTTTTTTGTTATTTCGTCATCATATGTGGGGGCCCTGGGCCGCGGCCCCTGTCGGCCCTGCCCTTAATCCGGCGCTGGGCTTAAGGTAATGTACCGGTGGCGTGTTCAATATAAATTATTTATTTGCTCCCGCATCAATTGCTTCCTTTGGCCAATATATAGTTGCATGACTATTTCTGAACCGGTATAATTTCTTTTATGATTTTTAAATAGTTCGTTTCACTCAATCGACGATAAAGCCGAAATCATTCGTTTCATACCTGCTTTGATGCAAAACCTGAATTGTGTTAGAATTTTCAATGCCGAAGAGACAGAAGGAGGCCTCCATACCGCTAATGGTTTGTACTTCCAAACAACCCCCACATAACTTCATCCGCCACAAATGACGTCTCGGAAATTTTGTGGAAATCGATTTCCGATTAAATTCGCTTGGTTAGCTACAGATTTTGTACAAGCTATATAATAAATAGATCGATAAAAATTTATGAAATAAAATAAGAAATTGGCTTTAATTCCATTCCCTCGACCTTAATAAAATGTTGTATTTTTTCACCGATATGAAAGTCAAACTTTGCACTCCAAAGATTTACGAGCCACGCGAAAATAGGCATTTATGTACACAGTACTTCTAAAAAAGTATTGTATAACAGTAATGTATATCATTTTTCCTTGTTTCAACCGCAAGCAACCGTAATAAAGTTTTGCCTCCAATTTTTTTCATTTGTATCAGGGTAGCCAACTCATGTTTGAGAATTCCCCGATTTCGACTAAGAAATTACTCGATTTTGTCCCAAATTCCTCATCCATGAATATCTCCTTATTTAAAAAAAAAAAAAAATTGTATGTATTTCTGTTTGTTTTATTTTTAAATGTGATTCATCTACGTAACTCAACGTTTATAAAGTTTTTAACAAATAAAGAATAAAAAATGTACATATAATATTTACATACATACAGTGGTCGAAAAATATTTAGTCAACCCAAATTTTGACCAGCTTTCACAATAATTTTTTTTTCCTATTTAATTTGAGTTATTTTTTTTTTAATATAGTTCATTTTTTAATAAAATCCATATAAATCAAAATTTTAAACTGTGTGCAATGTTTAAAAAAAAAAATCAAAAAATTTTCGTAAAAATTTCAAGCTTTTTATTTCGATTTTTGTGTAGTGCAAGTTTCAAGTGGTTAAAAATTTTCGTTTTAGAATTTTTTTCCCGAAGGTGTTGCGGTTTACTTCCATATAAAAATTAATTATGTTTAGTCGTTCCATGAAAGCAAATGCGACAAAGAAAATTTGCAGGGTTGCATAATCAGTACTTTTAGTTGCAGTTGCATTTATCATTTTATTTAAGTCATTATGAAATTTGTGAAGGAAAAAAGAAAAAATTAGTTAACACCTAGATCCTCACAAAAAAAGCAGTTCATCCCCCGATTATTCACGTAAGCTTAAATTCCCCACAAAAAGTGAAATTCCCCCGGAGTTGGCTTCCCTGATTTGTATGCCAAATTAATGTGCCGCACACAAACTGCATATATACATACATACATACCCATTTCTCGCCACTTCTACTCGTGTTAATTGTCTGACTGAATTAAAATAAAAACAATAAGCGATAAAAAAGAGAATTGATCACCTACAAAATTACAAAACAAATCATATCAATTCAATTTGCCAATTGCGCAAATAAGCAAAGAGTCTCATTGCTCGTTTTGCACATCCGCAGGTTCGATTTAAGCATCGCGCAAAAGCCTCATCCACGACCAGTGCGGTAAGTGTGTGATTGCAGCCGGCGGGCAAATCGAATGGGCCACCTGTGGACGCGCGCTGCACTAAACACATCAACGCCGCCATTGTACCCGCTCAGCTTGGCCAATTAACACTGATCGCCATCGTTGGTTGGTGGCTTACGCTTTTTGATGTTTGACCATTTGTTTTGAGTAACACTTGAATGTGTGTATAAGTACATATGTATGTATGTATGTATGTATGTTTGTATGTTTGTTTAGCCGTTTGGCATAACGTCGGCTAATTTAGCTCTTGAACTGAGGTAGGCATGGTAGCAGCAAATTCACAACAAAACACAGTCCACATACCCTTATAATTGATTTGTTTATACTTAAGACACTTTTCGAAAGCACTGCGATGTGTCGAAAACAAAAAAAAAAAAAAAATTAAAAAAAAACGCACATTTGTTCGTAAAGTCTGCAGATACACGAAATCACCAAATTTCAATTGGTCGAAAATAGGAATGAGCTGAGGAGGAAGCAAGTGATCATTTGTGGTTTTGTCTCAAAGAAAGCAAATAAATAAGAACTCTGGCGCCTTTTCTTCTGCGAGAAGTGTATGCTGGCTTGAATTAAAGCAAATGAGGCATGTGTATGTGGCGTTATACTTTCAGAAGCAATCACCCAGAAATTCATGCAAGAAGTGCCTTAAATTTAGCACAAACCAAATGCCCTACATCCTTACCTAAAATATCCACATACAATTATGTACAAATGTATGTATGTATGTACGTATGTTCAGTGCCCAGAAGATTATTCATCATTTGCTTTGAGATGAGCTCATTAAACGCTCTTTGTATTTCTGGTGATATCTGGTGATATCTGGCGTATATGCATGCATACATATGTACATAATATCCATGATAAGTACCCTTATGTACATATGTATGTGTATCCAGTAATCCTTGAATTCGAGAGAAAGCAAAGGAAGGCGGAATGATACTACTTGCGATATCAGTGGCTTGGGATTGGCACTTTTACACATGGATATACATACATACATGTGCTAAACATACATACATATGTATATACTACATACATCCCTGCAGGAAATTTATCTGACTATAAGCTTACTGTAAGTTGATTAGGAAGGAGCTAACAGTCACTTATTATCTGTACATTTTCTTTGACGAAAGCTAACTATAGGGTGGTTTGATGTAACTAACTTGTAACTAACTACTTTTGGGCATAAAATATCAATAGGAAAAACAAAATATTTTTTATTTTATTTTTTGTCTATTTATTTACCTTATTTGTATTTGTTTTATCACATTTCATATTTGTTTCCATATTCTGCTATAGGTGCTCCCATATTCGAACTCCGTCAGACATACATAACCTCAAAATGAAAATATGAAATTTCGATCTTCCTTTTATTTGTCCTCAATTCGAAAAAGTATTTGCGAAGTGCAGGATATTTAAATAGAAACGAGTTTAAAGAAAACAATCTCCTGCATCACTTGTCAACTAGTTTCAAGTTAGCTTTTCGTAGCTAATTATAAGTTATATATTTTATAGAAATCCCGCAAAAAAAGCTAACTACAAGTGGGTTATTTTTTATCAATTCAAAATTTTTTATCAATCGATAATTTTTTTCTGCTGGGATATTTAGGCACTTGTGTATGTGTGAATGTGACAATTGACGCCACAAGCGACTAAGTAATAACTAATCAGGCTAATGAGACATTTATTCCGTATCAATATCCATTTGTTGCCAATTAACATATGACGCACTTCGCATTCGCTTATTGGCCTAAACTGTGTACACACACGCGTGCGTATGTATGTACATACACTTACATATACATAGATAGCTTAGAGGGGGGAAATTGCTAAGTCCGATTTTTTAAATTTTACTGAAGAGAATAAAAAGCTATCAAACTCATTTTCAATACAAGATTTCAATTTCAATGCGAGATTTCGCGTATGCTAAGCTTAAAGCTTAGCAAATTTGCGTATAACTGTTTAGAAACGGTTAGAAATAAAAAAAATATGTAGTTCGATCTGTTAGGAAACGAAGTGTATCTTGCTTCTTGCATAGAAATATATTTTTTTTTACAAAAAGTGGACTTAGTAACTTTTCACTCTAAGCCGGCCATATGTACATACATATGTATGTATCTATGTAAGTATGAATACAACAATTTTATGAAAGATGCTTTTTTATATGCTTTGTTATTTTTGGGGCCATTAAAATTTTCGCGGTATTCGGTATCTTAAATAATTTGGAAATCATCGGTCAACACACACACATATGTACACTGGCGGCAGAAATAATAGACTCGTCGTACTTTTAAGAATTTTGCTATATTTATTTAGTTTATTTTATGTTTAATACTTAAAAAAAAGCCTAGGTAGTTATACAACAAACATCATATAAATCCGCTTTTCAAACTTTGAACACAAATTATTAAAATTCGACAAATTTTCCAACTTTTTATTCAGAATTTTTAGAAAAATGTTTGGTATGCAGTTTTGTTGACCATTCAATTTTAGTACAATAAAGTGCAAGTTTCATACCGTTGATTTGTAAGAATTTTTTTTTTTTTGCTGATGGCGTCACGCATTTTTCCCCATACAAAGTGTGCTGGACAATTTGTTTATATGGAAGAGAATGCCTAGTATCGTCAACAAAAAAAAAGTGGTCAAAAATCAACGGTATTTTCTAGTCACTTAATTACACTAAAACATATATATTCAACAATTTGGTTGGTCGTACATATTTTATCTCAAAAACCAGACCGACCTCAACTAGGGATTTTTTTTTTGCTGATTTGAAGTGCATTTACAACATTTTTCTAGCGCATCCAGTTCTTGAGAAAAAAAAGTGTGGAAGTCAGTGTTGCCAGAAGATCCATATAACATGACCCTAAAGTCTTTTAATTTCTCCCTAAAAAAAACCCTAAATATAGATTGTAGATATCTAAGGCTGCTAAATACTAGTAACTCGTACTAGTAGTTATCTAGATATGCTGGGTGTTAAGCAATTAATTTGTTAATCAATTTGCTAATTGATTAAAAAGGCAATTTCAATCAAGCTTTTAATTGGACATTGCCATTAAATTAATTACAATTACTTTTTAAATTGTTTTATGAAACAATTAGCATTCTTATACGGAGCTAAACTGAAAGAATTAAACGATTTAGAAAATTTTAAATACATTAATAAAAAGAGATAGCTTTATTGAGAGAACAAAAACACATTCGATTTTTAGCTGGTATTTTGCCATGAACCAAATATACTTTGTGTGTACTTTTGCCTTAAAACATTAAATTTATAATGGATATATTCCGTTACACACATATGTATGCACACGTAATATAGCACTGTTCGAAAGTTACGATATTTGCCAGTTTTTCTTTGACTGCTCTTAGAACAAAAAAAAAATCTAAAAATTTAAAAAAATCCCTAAGAAAATCCCTAAAGATATTTTATCCCTACTTTTCTCACTAATGACCCAGAATAACCCTAAATCTAGGGAGAAATACCTAAACTGGCAACACTGGCTGAAATGTCGAAAAATGGCAAAAATTGCAAATTTCAAAAAACTACGTCCAAATTCTAAAAACAAAACTTAAGTAAAAAAACTTGGGTATATAGTACCTAAGGTATTTAGTAAATTTTTAAATACTAAACGGCCCAGGAAAAGAAACAATAAACATTGGTTTTTGCTTTTTGTATTTTAGAGATTGCCAATATAATGAAATGATTCGTGACTTTTCGAATCTTTTTTAGATTCTCACCGGATTTTTTTGTAATTTTTCGTGCGGAAATATTTTAAGAAATCTGAGATTTTTTCGTAATTTTTTTTTTTTGCAGGATTTGCAGGGAGCTCCACGACTTCGTCACCGTTTTGATGACATTTTTCCAAACACTGCCACCGATAGTTGTTTAGTTAGACAATATTCTTATGTTTATTTTCGTTGTTTGTTGAAGTGGAGGAGCTTTCTTTATTTATTGTAAAGTTGAGAAACAAAATACAAAAGATAAACAAATGACCCAACCCTAACACTTTTGCAAATTAAACTACAGAAAATACTCAGCGTAAAAATTTTATACACAAAAGTTTTATTTTTATAAGTTTTTATTATTTCTTTAAGTTTTTATCGCATAATATAAGTTTGTAGTATAAGTACTATTTTTACATATGTAGATACATACATAGATACATACATAGATACATGCTCTTTAAAATTTTACATTTATTAGACAGCTGGGAAAGCCCGACCATTAAGCAAATTAAATGCCAATTGGTACGAGCAGTAAAGTAGGTTGGCAAATAAACGCATCTACATACATACATACAACATAGCCATTCATCACATTTATAAAATCATACACAAAAAAAAAACACGCGTAATCACACCTACATTTACATACATACATAAACGCTAATTAAGATCCTATAAAAAATCTCTTCATTTCTATTGATAAAGCAAACAAAATTTAAGCGAAGGAAAATAGACATTACTCACTATTGTTGTTAATCGCCAGCAAACGCTGCCATTCAACTTTTTTTTTTTTATATTTGTATGTATGTATGTATATGTAAATATTTACGTAGTATGTAGTATATCCATATGTAGATCCGTATGCCCACAAGCGGTTTGTTTTGTTTGTTAGTTAAGATGTTTTTTTTTTTTTGACGGACAAATACAGCCAGCGCCGTTTAGACTATTTTTGGACGAGTTAATCGGCTGATTATGAACGATTGACCATTTAATCAATTAATAAATTAGCAATAAACGTTTCGAAGAGCAACTAGAAATTGCTTTTTGTACATATGTATGTACAATGTTGAACATACATACATACATACATACATACATACATACATACATAATAAATAGTACTAATAGGGGTTTCCCATAAACTCGTAAAGTCTTGAACCGTGTAAAGCTCGTAAATTTACGGGACTTTTATGGGTACGCCCCCTTTGTGAAAAGGTGTCCATAGGTGCGCGCAAAAGTGACTGTTTGACAGATCAACTGGGATTTTGTGTAGCAATTTTTGTTTCGTAGTATTTTGCATAACATCCCGCCATCTTGTCTCTATCACTCTTGGCTAAAATATCTACAATTAAAAATGCCGAAAATTAGCAGAAAACCTAAGCCAATACAGTTCGTTGATGAAATTCATTCATTTTATTTGCGTATAATTTTTTCATTTATTTCAATTATTTTATCATACATTTTAGTATAAAATTTTCGGACCCTCGGCAATACTGAAGTTTACGAGGTCGTTTGCGCATCAAATTGGCCTCGTAAAATTACGAAGGGCTCGTAAATAGAGCTCTACTGGCATCTACTGGCTATTCTGTTCTGTTTGCTGTTCGTTTTTATCACAATATAAGGAAGATTTCTGAATTTTTGGAAGCTCGGGAGTATCGGGAAACGATTTTATT
The DNA here is from genome assembly GCF_013731165.1 of Rhagoletis pomonella. NCBI lineage: Eukaryota > Metazoa > Arthropoda > Insecta > Diptera > Tephritidae > Rhagoletis > Rhagoletis pomonella. Next base: position 18,357,639 of record NW_023458566.1, read on the forward strand.
CCATTTCCGAATGCAAGTTTTTGAAAACCTTCCCCATAGCGCAAATCCCGGCCACCCATCTCTAGACCAGACCTATTCCATTGCGCAACAATCTAACGCATGTGTTGTTGTTGTCACAAAAAAGCTATTCATGTCCATGACGCTGCTGTTTAGTCTGACTTTACTACTTACTGCCATTTAAAAAAAAACCCCAGCGTTATCAATAATAAAAATTTTATTGCTATAAAATGAAGTAGTAAAATGCAATCTAACTAGTAAAATTACAATTAAATGAATGTTGTAGCCAGTATTTAATTTTTATTGCCATTACATTCGTCATTCTACACTTACATATTTACGTTAAGTTTTTTGCTAATTTAATGACCATTTGATGCCACCCAGCGGCATGGCTCCAGAGAAATTTTAATATTCCATCCATCAATCGTTGTTGTTTTGTTTTTTTTAGCAATAATTGCAACTACAACTGGTGAATAACAATCTGCGCATTTGTTGTTCACATTTTTTGCCACCTTCCTTTCTTTTGCCCAAAACCTCCCACTGTGATTTACCGACATTAATAGCTTTTTACCACAGAGACGTGTGTATAAACATATGTACAAACATATGGTGGCGAAGATTTAGCACTTTTTCAAAAACATATAAAAAATAGTTTAATGCCATCAATAAGTACTTGGAACAAGCGAGGGCGAGTGAGTGGTGCTTTGAGTGCGAAATTTTGAGTGGCCCCCCATCATAAAAAGCATGCGTAATGTGCGGAAGCATTTACTCCAACCAACAGCGACAGCTGTGGGTCTGATGCGTGCACACTAGGGTGGTCCAAAAACAGTAAAGTCGGAATTGTAATGCTCTCACCCCCTAGGATTTTTTTTATATCGGAAAAAAGTATACCCCCATTTTTTTATTTTGAAATCAAAAAATATTTAGAGATCACTCAAAGCGCCTTTGAATTATTGAAAATCAATATTTTTCGATCGGAAAACTCTGGTTCTCTTCAGGAGACTTTCAATAATAATAACCAATTGCTTATTTAACCATTTTTTAATACTAACGATTTTTTATTGGTCGTCCCATTGCATTTTTCGGGAAAACTTTGGGCGCTTTCAGCGACCTCTAAATATTTTTTGATTTAAAAATAACAAAATAGGGGTATGCTTTTTCGCTATAGAACAATCCTAACAATCCGACTTTAATTTTTCCCACATGCATTTTTGGACCACCCTAGTGCACACACACAACTATAAAAATAACAAAAATTAAAAATTTAAAAAATTCAAATTCTTTAAACGCACCAAGCGGCAGGCAACGCTGCCGTGTTGTGACTTCTCCGGCGGGTTGATTGCGACGTGAATGCTGAATGCTGAGAGGTATGCATGTATGAACGGGGCTTATTTGCTGCTTACCGGCAGAGGTATCAATCACGAGCGCACACGCTAAGAATCGCTGGTGCGGCTCAATTGACAAGCGACTTAATTGTTGTCACTGCGGCCGCGCAAAGTTAGTGAAAAAGCAAACGCTTTGCGAGTAATTAATATGTATATAAGTACTTGCGAACACAATACTCGTTTTCTTCATATTCAATTCTAAAAAAATGTGTTATTTAGTATGTAAATATTTACACAAATGTATATATAGCACAAACAAAGATATCCACATGTACGTAGGCATGTAAGCTTATTTGAGCGGAGCTTAAAATTTTCTTAAACGAGTTCCTGCAAACAATTAATGTACTTATCTGTTAGTCCGAATTTGCTAATTAGCAAATTGGTTCTTCACAAAATGTTTAAAAGATTGACTTAAGGCAGAGCTTCCCAAACTTATTTTTCTCGTAGACCCCTTTCAAAACTTTACTGGTATTGCCAAAGCTCATCAAAAAATGTGTGTGTGCAATTTTGCATCGCGGCTGAGTTCCAAATGTAAATTCGGAGTGGCAAAAATAAAGATAAAAAATGTATAGCTTTTACGCCAAGCTTCAAATTCAGAAACTGATAAACAAACGATGATAAACAAACAAGCAAGCAAGCAGCTCATGAAGTATTCCATCCTCTTCAAAACAGGATGGGAAAATGGGTCAGCCAGGTGTTTGTGCCAGGTGAAGTGACCAGTCAGCAGTTCCGTCTTCCCAGTGAGAGGAAAAAACTAGATATACCTTCTGAGATTGAAGGCAACCTGCCTCCACTCGATGGCTCCCAGTCATTGCTGAGCGAAGTATCCACCCAGTTTCTGGTGGTGGCTTCGATGGTCGAAGTGGGGAGTGCTATAACTAATAGCGGACCGAGGAATGCCTGGTCTTAGCCTACTGTGGCCAAAGGGTCAGATATCTCATCTCCAGGCACTCCCGAGTTGCCCGACACCCAGAGTAAAGCAAGCTCGTTATCTTTACCAACAAAGTTTTTGGTCGAAACTTGCATTGCCTTGCTGGCCAATGCCTTAAGTACAGCTTGACTGTACCTGTAGACACGTAAACTCCTTCCCCTCCACCGGATTTCCACCACGTAGTCTATGGCTTCGGGGATTGCAATTACCTCAGCCTGGAAGACCGAAGAGAAAAAGTGAAGCTTATCCCCATTCACTTCGAAAAATACTCCAGATCCTGACCCTGAGTCAGTTTTGGAGCCATCAGTGAAGATTCGACAATGTACGAGAGCGGACTCAGTGCTGGAATTAAACCAGCATTCCCCCTCAGGGAGCTCTAGAATCTCTTCAACAATGGTAATGGCGTACTATCCTGTAGTACTGAAAAGACACAAGTGCTCAAATATCTGCCGCCGGCAATTTCCACATCGCCTCACTCAGTGTTTTACCAACATCCGTTTCTTTTTAGTCTGCAGGTGGCCTTCAAAGTTCCGAAGACACAAAGCGACGTTAAGTTCACCAATGAGTCAAGAGCACTATACACCACTAAAAAAAATTAAGTTAAATAAAGAGGTGGTATCAAGCAACCATTTTGGTTCTGTACTATCGAAACCAGATAAGTTTTCGTAGACCCGCACTTACAACTCGTGGATCCCCATATTTTTTCACGCCAACGTAGACCCCCGTCGAGTCTCCCGTGGACCACTTTGGGAATCGCTTATTTAAGGTATGAAATATTTGTACAAAGAGTCCATTGATTACATAGAAGATCGTCAGTGGTTTACTAGAAAGAAATTTTATGTGCTTTGAAGAAACATCTTAGTGCAGTAAAAGTTTAAAAATGAGTTTCAAATTTGTTGGCCTGGAGACATATTTTTTGGACTTAATTTAATGGACATACATTTTTGGTCTTTTAAAAATGAACATATTTTTTTTAAGCATTTAAAAAGTAGAAATTTGTAAATGTTTAGGGAATGGTTTTTAGTAATTTAAAAAAATATTAAGCTATTTCAAAAGCAAAAAGCTGCACAGAATAAAGTGTACATACATTAATTTTTAGTCACGTGAAAAGTGAGCCTTACAAAATGTATTAAGATTTTACTCGCTTTTTGAGTGTTAATTTTGTTTAGTCGCTCAAGGCCCTCAAAGTTTTCCATGTATTTTATATGGGGAAAACCAACTTTTGGTAGAAATGCTATGGAATTTTTGAAAATAAATATTTTTCGATCGGAAAACTCTGGTTCTCTCCAATTGTTTATTTAACCATTTTTTAATACTAAAGACTTTTTTAGTTATCTACTATCAGTTTTGACTATTTTTCTTTTGTTTGGTAAATCAATTATATAAATAGGCAATCATGTTTCCTTTACACACCTTTTGCGGCTAAACTATACCTCTAAGGTATAAACAATTATATATCATTAGAAAGGTAGTTTGATGCTGATGTGCAGGCAATTCTTAAAATTTCAAATTGGTTTAACATAAAGCGAAAAAATCAATTCAAAAGTGACACCAATACTAATGCCGTACATGTACATGGTTTGGGGCGGAAATGCCTCCTAAATGTATGCTTTAATATTGATACTGAATTACAAGAACGTGCTAAGCAGCAGTTCAGGAATAAAATGTATGTATGTATGTACATGAATAGATTAGACTCAAACAAGGAAGAAGGTAAAGTTGAGTATGGAGAAGAAGAAAGTGATAAATACAGAAATTAAAATAAAAGTAAAGAAACCTAGATATAAAGACAAAGAGGAAGGAAAATTTAAATACCTAACCTAATAACAATGGTGGGGGTGAATATTTAAATGAAGAAAAGAATGGACATATTTAGATCAGGATAAAGGAAAAGATAAAGATGAAGACCAAGACGAGGAAGATGAAGATGAAGATGAAGATGAAGATGAAGATGAAGATGAAGA
>NW_023458566.1:18361925-18367108 GCF_013731165.1 Rhagoletis pomonella
GATGAAGATGAAGATGAAGATGAAGATGAAGATGAAGATGAAGATGAGGATGAAACACACCACAACTTAACCCCCACACCGTAATTCACCACACTTCAACTCTCTCACCACACCTTAACTCACCACACCTCAACTCACCACACCTTAACTCCACACACCTAAATTCACCACACCTTAATTCACCACACCTCAACTCACCACACGTTAACCCCCCACACCTAAATCCACCACACCGTAATTCACCACACCTCAACTTTCTCACCACACCTTAACTCACCACACCTCAACTCACCACATCTTAACTCCCCACACCTAAATTCACCACACCTCAACTCACCACAGATAAATTCACCACACCTAAACTCACCGCACCTCTTAAGCCCACCACACCTGAATTCACAGCGCCGTAACTCCCACACCCAATTCCACCACATCGCAAACCACCACACCCAATTTCCCCACATGACATGATATCACTTTATGTGGCATCAATGGCATTGCTTTAATATTGATACTGAATTAAAGAAATCTGCTAAGCAGCAGTTTAGAAATCAGAGGAAGAAGGTAAAGTTGAATATGTAGAAGAAGAAAGGGATAAAGGCAAAGATTAGAATAAAAGTAAATAAACCTAAATAAAAACGAAGGTGGATATGAAGATGAAGATGAAGATGAAGATGAAGATGAAGATGAAGATAAGGATAAAGATCATAACCCCTTAACTTTAACTCATCTTAACTTAAAAACTTACTCCACCTGAGCTCACCACACATTAATTCACCACACTTTAACTCCCCACACCTAAATTCACCACACCTCAACTCGCCACACCTTAACCCCCGCACCTAAATCCACCACCCTTAATTCACCACACCTCAACTTTCTCACCACACCTTAACTCACCTCAACTCACCACACCAAAATTCACCACACCTTAATTCACCACACCTCAACTTTCTCACCATAACTTAACTCACCACACCTGAATCCACCACACCTAAATTCACCACACCGTAACTCCTACACCCAATTCCACCACACCGCAGCTCACCACACCCAATTTTACCATATGACATGATATCACTTGATGTGGCATCAAAGGCAACATCATTTGGCATAAAATGAACCAAAATAAATAAGATTTAGATAGAGGTGGAAAAAGGGATAAAAAGGAAATACAACTGAAGAGTGTGCGATGTTATATTGTGGTGTGTTATGCTTCATATGTTATGTTATTTATTCTTATGTTATGGTTGTGTTATGTTATGCCAAGTACTAAGCTAAACTCCCCTCCATTCAACTTACATAAAATATCCTTAATTTTATCGGTTGAATTTCAACCGCTGGGCGAACACTAGTTTTATTAATTTCTTATTAAAGTCTAGTTAATTATATAATATTCAAACAAAAGACAAATCCACAAAAGTATTATTCATAAGCTTTAGAAAAATTCTAAGAATGCAGTTTTGTAACCAATCAAATTCTAGTAATAAAGTGCAAGTTTCAAGAGGCGTTATTATTTTCCTCCATACAAAAAAATTTTCCTACATAGTGACTTTTTATAAAAGAAAATGCGTGTCAGCAAAAAAAATAATTCCTATAATTCACGGTATTTTGTAGATACTTCATTGTGCATTATTTTATTGTGCGTTTTTTTATTTAAATGCCATTTCAAAAAATAACTAGTACTATTACTGTAAAATTTTTTTTTTATTTTTGTCAATCGAGATATTGCGAAACGAAATTTTTTCGCAGCAATATTCAGATTCCTGTTCAAAAAAATTAATAATCTATAAAATTGGATGAAACATCTGGTACGACTTTGAAACAAAAAAAAGAAACTGTTGACCTCTTAAGGATATCATGGGCCTGAACCAACTCCCAGGCAGATCTGCAATGAATCAAGCAACTACAATCTTAAGGTGTAAATAATTTAATTTACTAAACACAAACTCGATATATATATATATGTACATATTTTATACGCTGTGCTTCTGCTGATTTCTTGGCAACAATGAAACTCTCTCAAAGCCACAATTATCAGCAAATAAGCAGAAGTGATTAGATTTCGCTTTATCTATAATTTAATTCAACCACTGTGATAAGAAGGTTTGATGTCCGTACACATAAGAGACCCTGTAGGGAAAGACATAAGGCAGAAAGTATGGGCTTGGTTTCGAGCTTGGTGTTGCGAGGAAAATATGTTTTTAAAAAATATTTTCATCACCCTTAACATCGAATGTCTGTGATCTATTAATGCAAATTTAGAACTAAAGAATTTTGTAGAAAAGCACGTTGGTTGCTCTTTCTTCACCGCGTTAATTTGAAAAAAAAAAACTAGAAACAATTAAAACCTTATATGTATGTATGTATAAATAAAACGAGCAAAACGATAAGTTTTTCTTTTGGATTTTCTAAGTATTCCCAAATAGTAATTATTTGTTTAAAGTTAAAATAAATACCTGTGTACGTACATATGTATGTATGCATCGACAAGAAAGAATCTCTAAAATCAAACAGCGGCATACGCCTCGAATCGATTGTTTATTTAAAGTAATACAATAATAAAATTCTGCACAATTTTGTGTGCGTTCACGTACATACATACATACGTATACTTCACTACTACCCTGCAGCAATTCAGACTCACCCTAGGCTAACCCTTCAGATAGTCCCTATTGTTACCAGCACTAGTCCCTCATAATTCCCCTGCCAATGGTTTCAACTGCCATTTTTAGCATTGGTGTGCCATTTGAAAAGGGCCGATCCACTCAACAGTGACCGTAAGATAGTCCTAGACTAGTCCAATTTTGGAGATTTTTTTTTCGTTGGACCACGATTACGTTCTGCACTTCACAGATGCTTTTTCATATTTCGGAAACATAAAAAAAAAAAAATTTATTTTATCATTTTACAACCATGTTGCTTCTGACGGCATTTGAACCCGGACCCGGTGTGTTCAAATGTTCACTTTGAATCAAGGCCAGACGAAGCGATTGGGGCATTTACAGGGTGGTGTTCTTAAAATTTTGTTTATTGAATTGCAAGACAACACCACCCTGTCATTGCCAAAGTGTAATTTTCGTCTATCTCTAGACCGATTCCTTGGAGACTGGTCGAAGGCAAGCAAATGGCCAATTCTGACCTGTGAAATTTTAGCCAGTGAAATACTAGTCCTTTACGGAAAATTGGCCGCCTTTTTGCTGCAGGGTATGTATGTATGTATGTAGATTTTATTCTATTCGCATGTATGTAATTGTTTACACCAAATTGTATAATTTTCACTCTAATGATTCGCTTAATCACCGCAATGTCGGAAAAATGTTTAATAAAAGCAGTTTGCAATCTTCAATGGAATTTGTATATTCCAACGTCAAACTCTATCGCGCTATATATGTATGTACATATGTATGTATGAATGTGGATGCATACTTTTAAATATTAGATATTAAATAAATTTGGTAGAAAATATAGCAGTTTTGTGTATTTGTTACTATTTTTACATATTTTTATTTCTTTGAAGCATTATTTCTTTGAGAGCACGTTCATGAGCAAGTAAAATGCTTAAATAATTTATGATTTTATTTTCAATAATTTGCTTATACATATGTATGCAATAACAAATAATTTACTTTATCAAAAGTTCTTATTACAAAACTGACAAGGCAGCGAAATTGCAATGCACTTGCGGTGTAAAAATGTACCTACAAAACACACATTTTGGCACCCTCTGGCAACGCTTCCACACTTAAAGCAATTAATTAAATGAATTATGAAGATTATTGCAAACAAATTAATCACAAATGGCAGGAGAACGTCAAATGTGGTTAGTGTAAATTTTGTGTGTTTACTTTGTAGGCAAATCGAATGAATTATGGCCAGTACTCGTATTTATCATAGCGCATCCCCTCTTCTAAAGAGGCACAACTCAAATATCAGTTTCGGAAGTATATGTATGTAACTGCTTGTGGATCGTACAGATTCAACATTCAACCTTCAATACCTTGTCCAGAACCAAGGTGGAATGAGTGCAGAACAGGCTGCCATGCTCGTTACGGGAGCACTGCCCACTACACCCACTAAATCTCTGGAAGCAATGTTAAATCTTCCACCTGTGGATCTCTACGGCAAATTTCGATCCAGCCGTGGAGAGGCCTCAGATTCGGATAGGCAAAAGTACTTGAAACTCTACCGGATAATCTACGACAGTTAGATTATACCACACCTCTACTCTGTTTAGACAACAAATTATCCACAATAATCCCAGAGATAAACAAATGGGAAGGCGCCACAAACTTGAACCCAGGGTCTACGGCCATATATGTATACAGATGGTTCCAAGCTTAACAAAAGAGTGGGTAGCGGGATTTACTCTGACGAACTCGCGCTAAATCTCAGTTTTCGCTTACCGGACCATTGTAGCGTTTTTCAAGCAGAGCTAAATGCCATAATGGAGGCGGCTCGTTGGCTCATAACCTCGGCCCCTCCAGGACGGCCTATTGCTATCTATTCTAACAGAACAACGTCCAAATTAGTCATAGAATGCAGGAAGACTCTCAACCTGCTGGCATCAAAATGCTGCTTGACTGTAGTATGGGTCCCTGGACGATTTGTAAACGTTGTTCCGGTGTGTTAGCCTTTGCTTGGTAATTTGCCAGGTTCGACAGTTATCCTTCTAGGAAATTTCATACCTCTAAAAACACCCGTTATAACATAAATCCATATTAGTGTAAATTTTATAAAGAAACCTTTTTCATAAACCTCTCCATAAAAAAACTGTTATGAACGTAAATATGTTTGTCTTCCTCTTACTTACTCATACATATATCAAACAGGATATTATGTATGTACATAGATATTCCAGGAAACGGACGAACATTTTTACCTGCTACTTGTGCACTCCGAATTTGTATGGGTAATTGCTTCACATTCATTAATTTGAACAGCTCTTTAGGGAATAAATATTAATTCTTCATAATCAAGAGTTGGCAGAATAACCCTTGCTAGCTAATATTCTCATAAATTTATTTATTTCGCGCGTGTGCAAATACGCTATGACAAATTACTTTGTATTCGTGTGTACCGGACGCACTAGTAAGTATGTAAACAAAATGGGTACATTCTCATATGATGGGGTCACACACTCACTACATGTCTGTGTACTCAACTAGTCAACACTCCCCCCC
>NW_023458566.1:18367208-18371189 GCF_013731165.1 Rhagoletis pomonella
GGGGGGGAGTGTTGACTAGTTGAGTACACAGACATGTAGTTAGTGTGTGACCCCATATGAGAATGTACCCATTTTGTTTACTTACTTACTAGTTCGTTCGGTACACACGAATACAAAGTAATTTGTCATAGCGTATTTGCACACGCGCGAAATAAATAAATTTATGAGAACATTATTTAGCAAGGGTTATTCTGCCAACTCTTGATTATGAAGAATTAATATTTATTCCCTAAAGAGCTGTTCAAATTAATGAATGTGAAGCAATTACCCATCCAAATTCGGAGTGCACAAGTAGCACGTAAAAATGTTCGTCCGTTTCCTGGAATATCTACATACATATGTACATACATAATATCCTGTTTGATATATGTATGAGTAAGTAAGAAGAAGACAAACATACATATTTACGTTCATAACAGTTTTTTTTTATGGAGAGGTTTATGAAAAAGGTTTCTTTATAAAATATTTACACTAATATGGATTTATGTTATAACGGGTGTTTTAGAGGTATGAAATTTCCTAGAAGGATAACTGTCGAACCTGGCAAATTACCAAGCAAAGGCTAACACACCGGAACAACGTTTACAAATCGTCCAGGGACCCATACTACAGTCAAGGAGCATTTCGATGCCAGCAGGTTGAGAGTCTTCCTGGATTCTATGACTAATTTGGACGTTGTTCCGTTAGAATTGAGCGATTTTATAGCAGCATGGCTGTTAGAATAGATAGCAATAGGCCGTCCTGGATGGGCCGAGGTTGTGAGCCACCGAGCCGCCTCCATTATGGCATTTAGCTCTGCTTGAAAAACGCTACAATGGCCCGGTAAGTGAAAACTGAGGTTCAGCGCTAGTTCGTCAGAGTAAATTGCGCTACCCACTCTTTTGTTAAGCTTGGAACCATCTGTATACATATATGGCCGTAGACCCTGGGTTCAAGTTTGTGGCCCCTTCCCATTCGTTTCTCTCTGGGATTCTTGTGGTGAATTTGTTGTCAAAACAGAGTAGAGGTGTGGTATAATCCAACTGTCGTCGATTATCCGGTAGAGTTTCAAGTACTTTTGCATATCCGAATCTGAGGCCTCTCCATGGCTGGATCGTATTTAAGCTAGCCAAACTGCAGCCGGACCGAAATTTGCCGTAGAGATCAACAGGTGGAAGATTTAACATTACTTCAAGAGATTTGGTGGGTGTAGTGGGCAGTGCTCCCGTAACGAGCATGGCAGCCTGCTCTGCACTCATTCCCCCTTGGTTCTGGACAAGGTATTGAAGGTTGAAGGTCGAGTCTGTACGATCCACAAGCAGTTACATATATTTCCGAAACTGATAGTTGTGAGTTGTGCCTCTTTAGAAGAGGGGATGCGCTATGATATGAAATACGAGTACTGGCCATAATTCATTCGATTTGCCTACAAAGTAAACACACAAATTTACACTAACCACATTTGACGTTCTCCTGCCATTTGTGATTAATTTGTTTGCAATAATCTTCATAATTCATTTAATTAATTGCTTTAAGTGTGGAAGCGCGTCGCCATAGAAACAAATGAGGGTGCCAAAAAGGTGTTTTGTTGGTACATTTTTACATCGCAAGTATATTGCAATTTCGCTGGTTTGTCAGTTTTGTAATAAGAACTTTTGATAAAGTAAATTATTTTTTAAATATTGCATACATATAAGCAAATTAATGAAAATAAAATGATAAATTATTTCAGCATTTTACTTGCTTATGAACGCGCTCTCAAAGAAATAATGCTTCAAAGAAATAAAAATATGTAAAAATAGTAACAAATACACAAAACTGCTATATTTTCCACCAAATTTATTTAATATCTAATATTTAAAAGTATGCATACATACATATGTACATATATAGCGCGATAGAGTTTGACGTTGGAATATACAAATTCCATTGAAGATTGAGAACTGCTTTTATTAAACATTTTTCCGACATTGCGGTGATTAAGCGAATCATTAGAGTGAAAATTATACAATTTGGTGTAAACAATTACATACATGCGAATAGAACAAAATCTACATACATACATACCCGGCAGCAAAAAGGCGGCCAATATTCTAGGACTAGTATTTCACTGGCTAAAATTTGACTGATCAGAATTGGACATTTGCTTGCCTTCGACCAGTCTCCAAGGAATCGGTCTACGGTTTGGCAGTGATAGGGTGGTGTTGTCTTGCAATTCGATAAACAAAATTTTAAGAACACCACCCTGTAAATGCGCCAATCGCTTCATGTGGCCTTGATTCAAAGTGAACATTTGAACACACCGGGTCCGGGTTCAAATGCCGTCGTCAGAAGCAACATGGTTGTAAAATGATAAAATAATTTTTTTTTTTTATGTTTCCGAAATATGAAAAAGCATCTGTGAAGTGCAGAACGTAATCGTGGTCCAACGAAAAAATAATAATTCCAAAATTGGACTAGTCTAGGACTATCTTATGGTCACTGTTGAGTGGACCGGCCTTTTTCAAATGGCACACCAATGCTAAAAATGGCAGTTGAAACCATTGGCAGGGGAATTGTGAGGGACTAGTGCTGGTAACAATAGGGACTATCTGAAGGGTTAGCCTAGGGTGAGTCTGAATTGCTGCAGTGTGGTAGTAGTGAAGTATACATATGTATGTATGTACGTGAACGCCAACAAAATTGTGCAGAATTTTATTATTGTATTACTTTAAATAAACAATCGATTCGAGACGTATGCCGCTGTTTGATTTTAGAGATTTTTTCTTGTCGATGCATACATACATATGTACGTACACAGGTATTTATTTTAACTTTAAACAAATAATTACTATTTGGGAATACTTAGAAAATTCGAAAGAAAAACTTATCGTTTTGCTCGTTTTATTTATACATACATATACGGTTTTAATTGTTTCTAATTTTTTTCAAATTAACGCGGTGAAGAAAGAGCAACCAACGTGCTTTTCTACAAAATTCTTTAGTTCTAAATTTTCATTAATAGATCACAGACATTCAATGTTAAGGGTGATGAAAATATTTTTTAAAAACATACAACAATAATTATAAAAACAAGCCCATACTTTCTGCCTTATGTCTTTCCCTACAGGGTCTGTTTTGTATACGGACATCAAACCTTCTTATCACAGTGGTTGAATTAAATTATAGATAAAGCGAAATCTAATCACTTCTGCTTATTTGCTGATAATTGCGGCTCTGAGAGAATTTCATTGTTTCTAAGAAATCAGCACGAGCACAGCGTATAAAATATGTACATATATATATATATCGAGTTTTTGTTTAATAAATTAAATTATTTACACCCTAAGATTGTGGTTGCTTGATTCATTGCAGATCTGCCTGGGAGTTGGTTCAGGGTCCATGATAAGGGGTCAACTGTTTCTGTTTTTTTTTGTTTCAAAGTCATACCAATTTTATAGATTATTAATTTATCTTTTTTTGGACAAGAATCTGAATATTGCTGCGAAAAAATTTCGTTTCGCAATATCTCGATTGACAAAAATAAAATAAAAAATTTTACAGTAATAGTATTAGTTATTTTTTTGAAACGGCATTTAAATAAAATAACGCACAATAAAATAATGCACAATGAAGTATCTACAAAATACCGTTGATTTTAGGAATTATTTTTTTTGCGGACACGCATTTTCTTTTATAAAAAGTTACTATGTAGGAAAAATTTTTTGTATGGAGGAAAATAATTACGCGAATTCTTAGCCTCTTGAAAGTTGCACTTTATTACTAGAATTTAATTGGCTACAAAACTGCATTCTTAGAATTTCTCTAAAACTTATGAATAATACTTTGGTGGATTTGTATTGTGTTTGAATATTATATAATTAACTAGACTTTAATAAGAAATTAAGAACACTAGTGTTCGCCCAGCGGTTGAAATTCAACCGATAAAATTAAGGATAGTTTATGTAAGTAACTTAAAAACTTACTCCACCTGAGCTCACCACACATTAATTCACCACACTT
>NW_023458566.1:18371289-18397549 GCF_013731165.1 Rhagoletis pomonella
CCCCCCCAAAGGAATAGGTTAAGTTCGTGAGCACTTTCCTGTTTACTAATAAATGAGAACTGGTGACGCCATTCGAATTGCCTGAAGGCACATTAAATTATGATAAACAATAGAATTACTTAGTTGCACAATACTTACAACATACTTATCTCCTGATATTATCATAATTTAATAACGGTTATGGCATTGGACTAACACTAGCTGTGTGCTAAAGCCACTTAATGCCCATCGGCGACCGACCTGCAGTACAACTAAAATTAATTTGCGTATTTTTTCATATTTCTTCAATTTTATTTTCACACGTTTTCTAATCAATTACCGTTGCATACCGTGCTGTCATTTGATACGGATAAATTGACAGGTAGTTAAGGGACACGTATGTAGGGCTAATAGATCGTCAATAATCGCTTGACATTTGCGCTTAGAGTTTACTGTTATTTTGTTTTTTTTTTTAGAGGGAGAGTATCCATTCTGAATTGAATTGTTTTTTATTGGAACGAAGGGCTGCTTGGGGAGAACTTACAGGCCCTTATGTTGGGTGTATTTGAATATTCGATGCTACTTGAAGATAAATTAAAACCATAACTTTTTTATATACACATTTATAAGTATGAACGTACATAACTCGGGCATAAAAACAATTTTCCAAGTATTTCATATTATCGCTTCTATGATATTAACCGTAGTCTTCTTTCTGAGTGGCAGCACTTACGAGTATTGCCAGATGAATGTTTCTGTTGGATCCGTAAGGTGACATGCAAGGGTAGTTGAATTTAGTCACCAAAGCGTTCCGTTATTTGTGAACGTGGATAAAAGATCCATCTTTAGAAGGCGTTCATTTGGTAAATAGGCTGCAGTGGGTGTAAAAGCAAAATTTTCAGCTTACCTCACTCAGTAGTATTTCACTTACATCCACTGACAGGGCGAAATGTTTTAGGACTATCCTTGACTGGTAGTTGGATGCCAAACTGACCTTACCATAAGTACGCTTAAAACTAAATATAATAGATGAGAAGAATGTACATTGTACATTATATCCAGCAGATTTTAATCAGGGATATTTAAGAAATCGTGACTGATAACCTTTTTGATTTGATTAAACTGACAAAATAATATTCGCCCGATAATTTACAATTTCTCCCCTTTCACTTCTTTTCAGCCATCGCACATTTAAGTCGCCATGTCGCAGCTCTACACCCAATCACAAGTTCATAGATATCCACTACTGGTCGCCTTGATCTGCTCGACTATATCCCTTTGCATTCCACCGCTCGCCAGCGCATACAATGAGGAGCTCCATCAGCGCGATGGCATCCATGTGCCCTGCACATTCTTCGATACAGTCAATGTCACCGGCGATCTGCGGTTCGCAAACGGATCCTATCTGCACGACGGCGTATTGATCCCACCACAACTGGTCGGCTGGTATGATTACATCTATACGGACTTGGTGCGACGTGTGGAAGTCGAGCCACATGCACGTGCGTGCATCTGCAAGCTGAAGCCGTGCATAAACATTTGCTGTCCATGGGGCGCCAGCTACAGCACCAACGAGAGCGCCTGCGTTAACAACACGGACTACGAGTGGCCACAGCCGCTGCTGAATTTGACGTTGCCAGATGAGACGCTGAGATCGGTCGACATGTTCAAACAATTTGCGGTGCAAAGTTTTCGCCCTTGCGAATTCATGTACTCACTGCAGCCAGAGTTGGGATCCTTTGACGATTGGAAACTGTTCGAGGTGAGTGACATACCGATGTACCTACATACATATGCATATGGAAGTCAAACGAATTATTTCTTTGCAGAATGGTACGCTACTCCGCGAAGACGACATGGTATATCTAAGTAAGAACGAATTCTGTTTCCATCCGACTGTGGCGAACTACACGGACACTATGTACATCATCAATCCGGCCAATTGCAATTACGATACGGACTTCAGCACAATTAAGACTATTAATGCGTATGGTAAGTTGTTCGCTTTCGAATGACTTCTATGTTTTAAAATCATTTCTACGTTCTATCCCCACCAGCTATGCTTTTCTCCATACCTTTCATGATACTCACCATTGTCGTCTATCTGAGCATTCCGGAATTGCGCAATCAGCACGGCAAGTCGTTGGTCTGCTACTTGATCGGTCTAATAATCGGTTACTCGCTGCTGGCTATGAGTTCCTTGCGCATGGACTACTACTCTAGCATAGCATTTTGCAAGACCCTCGGTTATGTGGCCTACTACTTCTTTATGGCGGCATTCTTTTGGTTGAGTGTGATCAGCTTCGATTTGTGGCACAACTTCCGTGGCACACGGGGCATCAATCGATTCCAGGAGAAAAAACGCTACCTTATTTACTCACTATACGCCTGGGGCATCCCTGTGCCCTTTCTGGTGTTCACTTGGTATGCACAGGAGGTCGCTGATATACCCGACTATCTGAAACCCGGCATTGGTGGCGGGGAGTTTTGCTGGTTGGATAGTAAGTATTTTCACTTTCATTTAGGTTAGTCTTTATTTAAAACGTGAATTTTTCTTTTTCAGTGCGCACTTGGTCGGCGATGATATACTTCTTTGGTCCCATTGTACTGATAATTATGGCCAACAGCATAATGTTCGTTTTGACCGCCATGAAGATACACAAGGTGCAGCGTGAAATGGCACGAATAATGGCGCGCGAGGATAGTACGAAGAATTTGCGTACCGAAAAGGATAAGTGAGTTTTGTGAAAAATGCGTTTTAAGATAATCCAAAACAATTGGAACCGCTGTCGTCATCGTCTGAGTTACTAATCAAGAAGAGTAGGAGTACAACTTCCCGAATGGATAGTAAGAGCCAAAACGACTTTTCATAAATCTAATCGCCTCGATCTGTCAAAAGTATTTAAGAGGCTTAGACACGATTTTTTATTGTTGTTTTTGACTAGACTCCTTGACAGGCATGGATAGTTCTATTAGAAATAAATCATTCTAAAAGAAAGGGACTGTACCTATTAAATTTATCTTCCCTTTAAACACATCGACCGTCTCGCGTATGGATGTGAAGGTACATACACATATACACCTTTAACATTCCCTCGACTTGATATTTCAAAAGCCGCTGAATTCCCTGTTCAGAGAATAAGAAAAAGTGTCATAGCTCATCGTACCCATATTCCAGTGATTCCAAGACTCAATAAGAAAATAGACTATGACAAGGTCGAAAAGACGTCATTTTAAGGCTCTGGAACTAATGACAGCGTAGTCGAACCATATTGGCGATTTGTGGGTTGATGTACACCTTTATTGGTGCGTTGCTTTAGGTCGAGAATGGGTATGAGCTTATGCGCGGGCAAAGCTCTTTCAAGCTTTCTACACTAAATGCCTACAAAGCTTGAAAGAGCTTCGCCCGAGGTCAGGACGGTGCCGACCAACGCTTTAGATCTTACTGATCACAAAAGTTCATAGGGTGTAAGAAGGTGGAATTACTAAGCTTCATCGAGCTTAAAATTAAAGAAAGTTTATGTAAGCGCGCTTAGATACGAATCGATTTTAAAATATAGCCAACGGATATAACTTTCCAAATACTGATTACAAATTCATTTCCCAAACATAACCTGACCCAAATAAACAAGCCTGGTGGCACACTTATGCTCATAATAATGAAACGATTCCTTTTGTTACATCCAGTTCGTGGTTTTACTCTAGATTATTGACTTTCTCTCACTTTTCACAGATTCGGACTCTTTCTACGCCTATTCATTGTCATGGGCGTGACTTGGTCTATGGAGATTTTGTCGTATTTTGTAGGCGCCGACAAAGGATGGGCCAAGATCTTCTACATTTCGGACATTTGCAATGCCATACAAGGATTTCTCATATTCATGTTGTTTGTCATGAAGAAGAAGGTCAAGCACTTGATAACCAACCGGTAAGTTACCCGCTGAACCAATTTATATATATGTTGTAGTAGTTGTAAACAGTTGTGATGTCGCGAAAATATTCTTTTCCATTATTATTTTTGTCTAATGTTTTGTCTTTGTAAATTCGTGATTCTTCATAACAAATCGTCATCAAACAAATCATAAAATTCGACATCAATCGAAATGAAACAATGTTGAATGAAAAAGTACTGTGCGCGTGCGCAGTTACCGTCAAACCGAATCGACCACATTTGGCGCCGGTAGCATATCGATGCGTCAACGATTCCAAAATGTCTCACTGCACATACGACAATTAGTTGTTATACGAAGCGCTTTCAATGCTCCCAGAAGTAATACGATACACACAGAGAATAATTCAGTCTTACACCATTCGCATACGGTGTAGAGAGAGAGAGAGAGAGTGATCCTTCATCAAATCAGAAAAATTTCATTCCAATTAATTTGAAGATTCATATTATGGACACAAACTTGAACAGAAAGAAATGTTAGTAAGCGGCTTTCTTTCTTAAAAAATACTATCTGTATCAAAATGTGTGAGAGTTTTATGTTGTCTTTGTGAGCAAAAACTGTCTAGAAGGTTGCTTACGCTCAATGTGTGTGTACAAATATAAATAACTACTAACGAACTGCTCGCTTTCAAAGCGTTGGAATTCAAATGTGTAATTGGATTAGCCATTACTTTTGTTCATCGAAGTACTTAATTAGGTCTTGTACAAATGTTTTTTTAAATGATACCCTAATAGCTTATAGTCCCACATCGAGTGTAGAATAAATTTACCATCTGTCTGCGCGTCATTTTCACAGCTAGGCCCAATTGCTCCCAAGCCAAGAATCATAAGATCATCTGAATACACCTCTAGCTAGCAGCTGAGGCTCCTCCCTGGCACGGCATTCATCGAGACTCAATCAACACCTTCACCAACTCTCGCCTAAACATTGCCGTCATCGGACACTAACTACCGCCTATTGTAAACGCAGCACTCGAGTTGCATCCTGAGATCCGCATAACCTTTGCAAAACTCCGTTCTGGATACTCAATATATAAAGATCGCGCATGGCTCCATAACGCTCCTCCTCTTATGGTCTTGGTTTAGTTAGCTATTACAACAGGAACAACTCATTTGCATTCTATCACAGCCACCTTACGATTTGTTGTAATGGCTGACTTGCCTAAGATGCGGGCTTTACTCCAACTCTACACTACAAGCAGCTGCAGTTTTGAGTTACCAAAGCTTGGAGTCATAGGCGAAGGTACTAAACTAAAGTTGCCCCGCGGCAAACACCATCTCGGAAATGGTGAACGCTTTGTTGTGGCTTAGGGCACAGTGCATATTTTGCATTTTTCTTTTAAATTTCTCGTGTACCCAGACGAGTGTCAGCAGGGCGAATGCCGTAAGGACTCAGATCGGTAGCGCGCATACCCGCATATGCAACAGCACTTCAAGGTCAGTTTTTCCTTCCTCCTACCACTTTGACTCGCACACGAGAGTTTGCTATCCAACATAAAGGTTACTTCGTATTCTATTTCTGCTGAAGAGTATCCGGTCCCCCCTCCCCACCTCCCCATTTCTTAGTTTAGGCTTCATGTTAGAACAAACGTAAGTAGCATCCGGTGGGAGTTTATTAGTCAGGCGAGCCTTTAGTAATGGGTTCGCTTATATCCCGATATACATAAATACCTAGAAAATTTATAAATTTTTTTCCAATCGGGGAAGAGCATAAACCATAGTTTTGTACTTTAGGCTATAAATTGGTTGATATTTAATATTACCGCCGGAAATTAGAGGTTTTCGCTACTCTAAATATTGAAAACAAACGCGCTTGCTTATTAAAATGTTCTAATTCGAATTCTAACAAATAAAATTTTTATAAAATTCACAGTCCATTGAATTGGAAAGATCAAAAAATATACATATATGTATGTAAATATGCATGCGCGTTGTATAAATGTAAAATTGTAAATACATATATACTTAGATATTTCTTAGAACAGTTACTACCAGATTTAACAAACATGCTACATATGTACATATAAGGGTGGTCCTTAAAAAATGTCAATATCACGGGGCACCCCTTCATTTTGTTATATATACGTACAAATCAAAATTAAAAAAAAAAAAAAAAAATTGGGTCACTGCCGGAAAAAAATACAAAATTTGATCATCTATAACTCTGCGAGTTTATGACTATATACATATGAATAAGTTTCAAAAATATGCAAAATTTATCACAATTCAAGTCAAAATTTTGTCAAATTTTTGAAAAAATGTAAATTTTTCCTGTGCTGGGAGCGACTCCTAAGAAGTTGTTACAAATTTTGAAATTTTCGCCGAATTCTTTATTTTGTACACAGAACCAAATAAAGGGATGCCCCAAACAAAATTAAGATATTGATGTTTTAATTACTACCCTAATACATATAATATAACATTACTTTATAACAAAACTGAAGTGAATTGAGTATAAAAAGGCAAATGGATACTACCAAATACACAACCAAATACGCTCGAAATTAGTCTTTAATAATCCACTTAGCCTTGCCTAAAAGGCCCTACACACGCATTGATTTATCGGCCAACCAGTTGGCCAACCGCTAGAAGTTGGTGGTAAATAAGCCGTGTGTAGGCAAGTTGTTCGTCAGGTTGGAGAAAAATAAAAAAATTTTGAGGCAGGTTGGTCAACTTGTTGCTCGGTGTTTTTCGGTTCGTTTCGCTGGTGAAACTGCGTATAATTTGTGAAAAACGGGGGCGGTAGCAGTAATAAATACATAAAAATGATAAGCATTCCTAGCGTAGCTTAAAAGTTTATCGATGCTGTTGTGTTGTTCACAGTTCAAAAACTCTTCTTACTCAAATGAAATCGGCCAACTGGTTGGTGCGTTTGTAGGGAATTTCGTTAAGGAGGTCGGTCAACTGGCTGGCCGATAAATCAGTGCGTGTGTAGGGCCTTTAACCTCGCCGATTTCCGCTCACCAACTTTATTGTATTCTAAATTTTCTCTTTTATGTTTGCGGTTAGAATGAGTGTAGTAACTAATGCAAAGAGCAGCGAAAGCAAGCAGGTCGCAGTGGTGACCATAGCGCCGCACTAGCAATGCCGTACTCGCCGTACATACCTGCTACCTGTTGCCCGCCACTTTCAACCCGCCATTCATTTTTCACCACCCGCCACAGCTAAGCAAAACTACTTACAAAATTGAATTGCAGTGTATATATCATAAATAACAGTAAACTTAATCAGTAGTCAAGTACTTTGTGTATAAAACGCCATCAAGAAATTGTATCGCTACTCGTTGCCAACATCAGTCGAGAAAAGAAGCGAACTTTAACAAAACAAAAAAAAAAACAAAAAACCAACCGTTTTATTTATAATTGATTTCTCGAAAGTCTACTTAAGCGCCGGCCGCCGGGTACCAGCCACACGAACTCCACCAGCTCAACCAATTCCAACTATAGCCAAAACCCAGATAAATACGCAATGAAAGTGAAGACGTCGCTGGCGCTGCGCGGTGATCAGAGGTTCTAGCGAAGAGGTAAATACATACTTACATATTTAGATGCTCAGTTATTTGTGCTGGCGGAGATTTCGAGCTGGTAGGCTTGCATGCAGAATGAAGTATGTAGCTCGGTGTTGCGCCACTAACCTCAACCCATCGAAGATATCAAAATTTGCACTAACTAATCTACATATATATATAGTCCCGAAACATACGAAAGTTCATCACAGACTGATGGGTAAATAATAGTTACGACTAATAGCTGCAGCACAATGCCGACGAACGGCGAAATTCGCGTGAAGTGAAATGCGAAGTTCGCTCGGCGGCGTTTCATGGCGATAGATTTATTTCTATCGCTCGGCTGGGCTATGGCGGCAGTAAGTACATGCCAAAGGTGGCCGTATGTTTTTTTTGCTTTCAAAGTTTTAGAAAAAAAAAAACAACATATCACACGAATTATTTTTGTTGGTTGAACAATACAGTCGTCGTTTGGTTGAATTTGGCTCAAAATAAAATAATATAAAATAATTTCCCGTTGCTTTATATTTATATTTATTATAGTTTTCTCAATTCCAAATAAGGTTTCGCTTTTTTAAATATGGACACCTAAATTAAAAATGCAACGCAACTCTAATTCTGTTTAGGTAGGTGAAATAGCTGGGCGAACGGTGAGTGACAGGATCGCCCTATTCGGCGAAGTTCGCCGTTCGCCGGCATTGTGTTTCAGCTATAATACTCTACACAACGAAATTTGTTCTGAATCGAGGGTGGTGTCTAGAAGCATGCCTTACTAAATACTATTTCTAATTTTATCCACTTATTAAAAAAACATTTTGCCATTTTTCATTCCTCTATTCACGTTATGTATTGAAGTTACAAGTCCTGCCCACAGAATCCTGCTCGTCTCTTATAAATCCTCTTGGCCTTTTTTATTTAGCTTGCACAGTTGAGCTTCGTGAAAAATATTAAATTATTTATTTTCTCAATATCGTCACTAGACACGAATAAAGGCGCGAGCTCAAAAGTTGACGGCGAAAAAAGACGCATAAAAAACTTTAGCGTCAAAAACTCTTAACATACTTCGCAGAAGTTTTTCATAAGCATCTTTTTTCGAAAAATTTTTTTACGCGCCTTTTGTCAAAGAGACTGCTACATCTCCTAAAAAAAAATATGGGTTCCGGGACATAGAGACAATTACGAAAACGTGGCAGCGGACGAACTAGCAAGGTGCGGCTCCGCACTGAAAATTACCGAAATTTATCACTTCAAGGCCAAGCAGAGGTGGAAGCGTACCGAATCGTACAGGATTACCCGGCAGTTCTGGGTGTCCTACGACCCACTTAAAACCAAAGCTCTCTTAGGAATGAGCAATAAAGATACGCACAAACTTACTGCAGACTGCACAGGGTAATGGCCCCTTGGAGTGCATGCCGAAATGATTGGCTTGTCCTCTTCAATAGGTTCTGTCGCAGTTGCTGCGATGACCCTGGCTCAAAACTTCCTGTGCGAGTGTCCAGCCCTCCCAAGGATGACGCAAACCAATCCTGCAGAATGTTTCAGAGTGCAGCTGCCTCTCTCTGTATGACGTCCTTGCTAATTGCGTGCCACCAGGGTGACAATCCCCTTAAACCGCCAACCATTCATCTGAACCACTATTAAACTGTCAATAGGAAAATAATTTTAATTGCATATTTCACTCGTTTATAGGGCTTATTTTTGAATTTCGAGTGCTATTGTATGCGCAATATTTTTTTTTTTGTTTTTTTTTTTTTAGTGCATGAGACTCCGAGCACTACTTATCACTATTAATTCATCCCAAATTCTTTGCGCATTGAAAAAAGTCGAAAGCTTTTTTTATAAAATATTTCTTCTTCACATATTTAGTATCTTACTAACATATTTAAAGCACATTTGTATGTAGATATTTATAGGCACCATATTAATGGCCTAGACTACATTCTTTGTCATTAACTAAATGGAATAGCATAGCTGGTGTGGGCCATCAGTAAAGAAAAATTATTTATTTGATTTTACGTCACTCATACACCCCCACTGACAAACACATTAATCGTATAATTTGTGCATATTGAATGTATTTATGTACACTAGGGTGCATCACTATCCATACAAAAAAAAAAAAAAAAACTAAAAAATATTTACGTGAGATGGACTTGAAAATACCTGCAAAAATTTAGAGGATAGAAGAGTCTTATCAAAGTAATCAAAATAATGAAATTTTTGGAGACATTTTCAAATCGGTCTAACTCACTCAAATCTTAACACTTTTGCGAAATATTTTGACAGAGATCTTAAAATAAAATAAATTCTATAATTCCGGTAGAAAAACCGCAACATTTTTTGGTGATGCATCCTAATGTACACATCTATGTATTTGCTTCTCACGCGTCACTTGTGAATTTGTGCTTCTAATTTTGTACCATTTTGTTTTATCAGTGTATACTAAATTAAATAAATTGTTTGTTGTTAATTATATTAATTGTGTGTTTTCTTTTATTATTCTTTCTTATTTACGAAAGCTATTCGTCCACGCGTGACAGTAGCAACCAGCGCCAGAGTCAATACTCAACGAAGACAACGTCCAGCAGCGTTGGCAATTTAACGCTCTCGGCCGCTGGTCCCGCTGAGAGGCCACTAATGTTGCCAACGGAGCGCACAACCAGTTTGAGAAATTGAACAGAACGCAAAGTAAATAGAAATGGAAATGGAAAGGAATTGAATTCAAATGAGTAGTGTCTCTACAAAGAGACTTGAAATAATGGAAACAAGTAAAAAAACTAATTGAAAATACAACAGAATAGAATATCAGCCGTTCAAAAATCAGCGCGTGGAGTGTAAAGGACACTTTGGCAGCCGCCTGCAAGAAACAAAAAATCACAAAATGTAAATGTAAAAAATGTGAATAAGTTGTAACTGGTATTTATGTGTGTACATATCGACACTTGGGTGGAAGAGCGACCTATCTCAGCAGCCAGTTCGAACACGCCCTAAGCAGAAAACTTTTCAAGAACGCCCTACTTCAGAATTTGATTGAAAAATTCGGTTCAAAAGCGCCCTTTCTCAAATGAAAATGTGCTGAGATAGGGCGTTCTTCAGCCAAATTCTGAAATAGGGCGTTTTTGAAAAAATTTTCTGAGAAAGTGCGTTTTCGAAATGGCTGCCGAGATATGTCTATCTTCCACCCAAGTATCGATATGTACTTATGTATGTAGATTTTAAGAAAAAAAAAAATATATATATATTTGTGTGAGTGTCATATTTACGTTGTAAGTAATAATTAGGATTTTAGAATATTTATATGTATGCTGATATATGTATTATTATATAAATGTACATCACATAAAAGACATCAGACACTCACAAAAAATGAAAAATGTCTATCATCGCAGCGATTTTTATAAAACATCATTGAAAGAAGTTAGTGTATCTCGGCCAGTACAAAACAGCTGTACTACAAAACATATCTCTGTACATATAATTTTCTTATTTCCCCACTGACTTTGTAGTGGCTTACTTAGCTAAGAGCAGGAAAGGTTAATAATTTTTCTATAGTCAATGCCAGTCTGATAGAAAGCAGAATAGTGAACTCATTTCAGCATCACAAAATACTTAGTAAACATTTATGTATCACTAAGATAAACACTCATAGTTTCACTCAAACTTTACACTAAACTACAAATATTTATAAAAAATAATATTTATAAAATATTTGAAAGAATGATGTCAATCAGTCGATCGTGTAAAGTCCTCATTAAGTTAAGCTAAGCGGTGTAAGGTAACTTAAAAAAAAGTTCAACATTACCATAGAAGTAAAATTTGAGTCACAAAAATACGTAAGTAAACAGCTGTTGTAACTCATAATTTGTATTCGAGTGTCTCTATTGAAATAGGTTTAGTTTTCAGTGATAAATTATATTCATAATGCAATATATGCACTTATCTATCAACTTAGCCTAAGCTTACACAAAAAAGTCTAATTTATAATTTGTAGTTTTACATATTATCATTTTTATTTCTATTATTTTTATTTTTTATTTTGCTTTACTCACCACTCCCATTACTTAGTTAGATACGAGTATGCATGCATTTTCTATGAATACAATCCATGCGAGTATACTGTAGACGCGAGTCTAAAATTAAGAATAAATTTGTTATCTGTTTTGCATTTAAATAAAAGTGTAAGTAAAAACACCAAAAGTTGCGAATTTTAAATTCAACATTATTGGTAAGAATAAAGCGCAGTCAGTTATTTGCTACACAAAGAAAAAAAGTAACATGATTTTTTCAGACTGCGTCATTTTCGGGGTTTCAATTTTTGTGATATGAAAATTTTGAACAGAAAAAGTATTTTATAAATCATTTTCACATTATCGTAATAACGGCTCATGCTGAAATCACTAATTTTGCCATGTAAAATTTGTCAATAAATGTGAAATTCGCCAAAAGTTTAAAACATTTCAAAAATTTGCTATCAAATTTTAAAATTTTGTAATCAAATTTTTTAGAAAAGTTTTGGGCATGCATTTTCAATTCAATTCAATTTAATTTCAGTATAATAAGATGCAAGTTCGAAGTTGTGCATTTTCTTCGATATAAAAATACGAATATTTTAGAACATACACAAACAATTCTCAAAAATCAGCGCGAATTTCGAGGTATTGGAAACGTTCACTTCTTGTACTGAAATTGAATGAGGTATAATACTTTTTAGCCAAAAATTGTCCTTCAGCCTGATACTACGCAGCCATATTTTTTAACTGGCTAAAGATTGAAAAACTGATTTCTGAAGTAGCGTTACTTGCTTGAAGTGTGACCAGAATGCAGAAAAGTTTGTAAACCAATGGAAAAGAATATTCGTCCCAGTTACCAAGAACTTCACGTTACACGTAGGAGTATTTGTATAATAAAACCGGTCAAAATTCAGGTCTATCAACTTTGATATTCTCTTTAAACATATTGGCTGCATTTCTTTATTCATTCTGAACGTTTGGAATAAACTTTTTTGTTTATTTATTCTTTAGAACGTTCCTGATGATATGTTGACGTATATTTCAAACACATTCTGTTTATTCCGGCTGTGAAATGGGATTATCCGGAATGTATAAAGAAACGCAGCCATTATTTCTCAAGCCATATAACCGATCTATCAGTTGGCAGCGAGTTAAAGCGAAGTTTAAGATCCTTCAAAGGGGATTTCAAACAGAAATTTTCAACGGCTAGTTATAGGGAGAGTCGATGCTGGCATAGTTAAAAGTCCGTTAGTCTGATCGAATATTATTTGTCAAGGATCTGGTGGAAAAACTCCTACTCCTAAATGCTTTCGTTGGAGCTGAGTACCCAGATTTACTTTAATAATAATAATAGATTGGCGCTTCTCCTTGGCTTTGCTAGCTTTTCCTATAATGGCGTCGTGTGCAGCGGAAAGAGGTCTCAAAAGATTACGTAAAGGCTGGGAGCTGCAAGGCTGGATGGCTATGCACCGAAATCTATTCATCTTTTATTCTGAAGACACTTGAAAGACTAATTGATATCAGGGAAAGTATTAGCATCCACGCTATGGACAAAGCCCAAAAATCAATTAGGAAGGGTAGATCTGTAGGAAGTGGGAGCCGCGGCGACAGAACATGGCATACGTCTTCTTCTTATTTGGCACTATAGCCGTTTGTCGGTTTTGTTTGAGACCTTTACCAATTGCCTCTCCCTCGCGAAACGTCGCTAGTTCTTCATCCCATGGCCGTCAATGATTTAGAATAGTATGGATTTACTCCATGTTTGTGATCAAAATAACCAACGCAGCTATAGACATAAGGCTCGCGAGAAGAAGAGCCAACAGTGACGCTCCCCATATAATGGAAGTATTACGCCTTCCGGCATTTCTAAGTAGGCCAACCAGAAAAGGCAGGGAGGTTAACTCCTCAAAAATAGAACACGAAAGATAAAACTCACCGCCTTTTCTCTGCCGAAATCGCCTTTGAAGCGAAATACTGATTTGGTAAAGGAATGAAGTAGGATCTACCAAGGTACTACACCTGCAAAAGAGCTGGTGGAAAGCTCTATAAAAAAGGATAAATAATGAAAATGATTGGAAAAGTGCAATAACTAACATGATCTTTCGTTTACGACGTAGTTGTTAGGAGCGCCCTTAGACTTAGCAAAGCCTACACAAATGTGTAAACCAATAAACTTCGGGCATGCGGCAATACTGGGTGAAGCACAGCATATTTCGGCGATTGAGACGTCAATACAAGTATACAAGAAAAATACGACGCAGACGGTCTTGTTGCCTACCAAGCCGTTATTTATGCTATCGAGAGAACAGCCAGTCTTCTACTAAAGAGGACGTTCCACCTGGAAAAGAGGGAATCATCGCCGATATCCAAGCCATTTGAAAGCAATAGGAGCCAAAGTAATGTAATAAAAGATTACAGGAGAATTCCGTGCCGGGTTGGCCCGACTTCGCCATCACAAAGTTGGATCTTCAGAAACAACAACAGCGCTATTGCACTCATGATCCAATGGTGGCGAATTCTAATGAGTTCTGCCTGCAGACGTCCCCGCGATGAGAGTGAGGAGGAATCAATTGAGGGACAGCTAAAATGCCTACGATCACGTTTCTTCGCCAATCCGCTAGAAATAGCGGATGCGGAAATCCTTCTTTGCTTTTTTTTGATGGGATGACTAATATTCTCGCCACCACTGTAAATGCTAGTTCAGCTTCGCACATTCCTACTGGTTTGTGCTTCGGCTATGCCGGAAGTGAGCTTTACTGCTTCAATTTCAAAATTTTCGTCCACAATAAAAATTACCGCCACTGTTTGTTAACAAATTGTTGCTTGCTGCTGAAGGCCAAGGTGCCTCTCGTAGAACTACACGTTTGTAGGAGATCGTATATGCATATGCTGTACATATGTGGTACATATGTATGTAAGTATGTCCGTGGTTGTTAGAATGAGCACTTGCGAGCGTTAGTGGCTTGTCGCTATAGCGTCTGCTGGCAGTTTGTTTTGTTTTCTGGACCGCTTTGGACGTGTGCGAAGCTATTGACGATTGTTGGTGGAAACGCGCATAGAAAGAACGGGGCGGCGCGCAGTGCGAGGCGGACGACTGGTACGGCGTTGAACGCCAGTGCGATTGTGAAAGAACGCGAGTGCACAGCACAACAAGTAGCCGAAAATGTCCAAATGAATTCAAAAAAATAATAGAAAATTTAATTATACAAATACCTGAGAGCGTGACGTCACCTCGGCGGCTAAAATAAAATATTGGCGATTAGCGAAAAAATATTTTCGAAAGTCAATCACGTTGCGCTTAATTAACATTGAGACAAAATCTATGAGAAGTTTACAAAAACCCTACGACTTATGAAGTGTGAACGTCGCGTGCGTGTGTGTGTGTGTGAATTGGTGTAATTAGCAGCTTAGAAATTTCCGCAGTTCCGCAATCGCCATGGCAGCCGCCATTTCTAGCCGCTTAAAACCTCAAATTCTTGCCGTGCTGACGCTGCTGCCGCTGCTTGTGTGCGTGCGGTCATTACAGGCAGCGACCCCTACACCGACCTACCCCTGCGCGTATGCACAAACTGTCAACATATCCGAAGGACTCCGGCTCAAAGATGGCTCTTATTCATACGAAGGGCTGCTGATACCGGCAAATATGACAGCGCTCTACACATTTCAGGTGGTAGACGGCATTCTCTCGAACGCACCACCACACATGCGCGGCTGCGTTTGCCGCCAACGGCCTTGCATCACATTTTGCTGCCCGCCGGCGAAAGTGTTCGACGAGCTGACGCAGAGCTGTGTGTCACAAGCGTCGGCGCTGAGCGGCCAGCAGCAGCGGCCGCAGCACGCTCACATCGAAATCACCGCCGCAAATGGCAGCGTCAATATAGTCAGCATTCGCGATATGTTCGTGATGCGCTACGAGTTAGGCTGCAGTCGAAAATACATCAACGAGGCGAATGAGATCTTCTGGAAGTGGGACCTCTTTGCGGTAAGATTTTGCAACTAAAAAAAAAAAATTAACTAATAAGTACATGTTTGGGAAGATGTGATATCACATGATGCGGTGATGGCGTGATGTGATATCAATTTGGTTTCATTTTTAATTCTTTGGAGTTCATTGTTTGATCGAGGCCTCATAGCCATCCACCAGAAAGCCATTGTACAAATAACCGAACATTTCCCAAGTAATTTTTTGATTGCGACCCAATTTCACATTGAGGTCTGATTTTTTCGCTTCAATAACATCAAGCAACACTTTTTCAGAATGGTTCTCTATCCAGTCAGGGTCGAATTTGGGACGCCGATCAGTACTGCTTCACGCCATTGGAACATAAAAAGGTGTGGAGCTTGGTGCCGCTCACCTGCGAACGTTCGGCGCGCGGTTTTCGCCTCTGGATTTATGTGATTTGTATGCTTTGCTTATTTTATTTCTGACTTCAATTTAAAAAACAAGCTTTCCATTTCTTCACAGGTATCGCATTGGCTATACTTATCTACGCCTTCATTCTCCTGACACTCGTCTCCATCAAAGCGGTGCGCAATGGCGGCTATGGTGAATCGCTTATCTTCTATCTGGCCTCTACAATCATCGGGCTCTCAGCGCTGCTATACCTGGCCCTACGCTCGCGTTTAGATCTTTCTGAAACTGCCTGCCGCAATATTGGTATGAGCTTAGGTTTTCAATATTTTAAGGATCAAATGTTTAAACATCGTTCTCTTTTCAGGCTTCATTGCTTACGTCTTCCTCATGTTTTCGTTCTTCTTGCTCACCATCATCAGCTGGAATTTTTGGTACAACTTCAAGTCGCGACGTCTGAGCAGCTGGAAACGCAAGTTGATCTATATGCTTGCCTTCGCCTTAGCTGTGGCGCTGAGGTTTCTGTTGAAGTTCATACAGGACTCAAATGTTTATCAGCAGCTGAAACCGGGTATCGGCGATGCGTTTTGTTGGTTTGATGGTTAGTAAAATCTCTGTGTCGTGAGAGTATATTTTGAAAAAAACCAAAACTCTGATAATTCTCTTTTTTATTTTTAATTTCTAGTTCGTTTGTGGGGCATTTTGTTGTACTTTTATATACCCATTGTGGTTTGTTTGGCGCTAAGCATGACGCTCTTTTTGAAAACCTATTTGGCTATTTGGAATTTGCCGGAGGATGTCATTAATATCGCTGGCTATGACGTAAAGCTGATAAAAGCACAGTGAGTGTTCTCGTGGATGTACACGTAGATATTTTCAATACTCTAAAGTTCGCACTAATTTCGGTTTTCTATCCGCGTTATTTTTCGTTCGTTTGAGATGTTGTTTGTGTGCAGAAAAGGAGGCTAAGCATTCATTAGTCAAGGACACAATTAGTGCAATTTCGATACGCTTTCTTTATAGCGAATGATATTATCTGGTGCCGCGATTCGTTGGTATCAAACCACTTAGGCTTGTCGATGGATCTACATACTAATTTGGTAATGTAGCATTTAGAAATCTGCATAAGACTACCCTAGTTTCTCTTGTCTTTTACGTGCCAGAGCTAAGTAATCTTAAAAATAACTTAAGACTGCTGGACTCTATATGCTATTTTGGGAAAAAAGGCAACGGAAAATGGTATTTAAAGCCTTTGAGATGGAAAATTTAGGAAAAATTTAGTCGGTGGATAAAATAATTATTTTTACCTTTCCAAATAGGTTTTGATTTTTGTCCTTTTTTGCCTAAAATCAGCGTCTATGCAATGAAGTTTTAAGCACATATTTTTGATGGGCTTATTTATATGTTTAAAACTAAAAAAAAAAATCAAAATTGAAACCTTTTATTTAGTTTTAAGGGCCAAGGTAATTTTCCTACCCAACGATACTATTTTCCGAGAATTCCCATCTCAAAATCTTTAAAATAATGCGGCCACATATGTCCTTTGAATTTTTCAGCTTCTTAGGCTGTTCCATCGCATTTCAGACATTCGTACGAACTATGAATGTGAATGTGGGAACCCAGTTAAAAAATATCTTTTAATTCGGCCGTCCAGGTTAGCATACAATTCAAATCTCTGGGTACTTAAAAAATTGCCATTGGTGATACTGGTGCTATCTGAATAATTGTATGATTTTTGTACTCCTAGAAGGAGCGAAAGAAATACATCCAGCTTCTTAGAGCAAACCTGGGTCTGTATAAACTAGGGTTGCCAACCGTACTATAATGTATAGTATCGTACTATTTTTTCGGACTGCGTACTATATATTGTACTGGAAAAAAATATAGTATGCAAAAATACTATATTTCTTTAATTATAAATATTATTATATTTCATTAATTTACAAGAAAGAATGAATATTAAAATGGATGAGCTTTAATCCTGAAGTAAAAATACTGAAAGAAATATTCTTTAAAATAAAAGATAATACTGAGTTTGTTAATAGAACCACAGATCAAAAATTGCAAAATTTTTAAAAATACTTAGAATGAATTTCCCCATTCCAAATTTTTCTTAAAATTATTTCGTTTCTGCTCCTCTATACCTGTAACTTCTGCATTCACATAAAGGGTTTTTTTCTATTATGAATGTCAAATGGCGAGATAAGAGAAACAAAGCGACTACCTCATTAATAAAAATGAACTTTTGATTTATATTAATTTAAATATTGATTGCAAAAATGCCTAAGAAAGAAAGAAAAAATATGTACACTTAAAACGCGTTTTAATTTTTTATTTTATATATAATACTATATTTATTTGAAGTGTACTAAATTTTTTAAGATTTTTTTTTTTAATGTACTATAAATTTCTTAGAAAATGTTGGCAACCCTAGTATAAACGCCAGTCGAGTTATCGTCCATTACCCTGTATCTACTCCAATCCCGCCCTGAAGAAGACTACAGCCGAAAGTATTTCCTCAAATCTGTCATTGGCAATATGTAGTTTGATTCTCTCCCCGGTTCTCGAATAGCTTGACTCGTTCAGTTTGATTGAAGAGAGTGTAACCTGAATAGCGCTGCTTCTAGGATTTCGCTAGTCTTTGGGGGAAAGAGACTTGACACTGCCACTTATACATAGTCTGCATGTGAGGCTACCTTTACTTCTCCTTTGTTAAGTATTAGACCAGCAGAGATAGGGCTCTTTCTTGAGAAGTGCTAACGGGAAAGTAATATTGAATATTGGCTGGGGATTATGACGCAATTTCTAAGCTTCCGTTCAATCCAATCTTCGAATTCCTATAGATATGTGCCACGAATAATGCTACGCGTTGACAAGGGTCTACTTTGGACTAACCAGAAGTAAAAGCCAAAAAAACTATTTAGTAGAAATTTCTTGAGCTTAGAGTGTCGTTCAGTCTTTCGGCGCATCTGAGGGGACCATATCCGTAGTCCATCTGACCGGTAGCTCGATGGTTCGATTGTATGTTTGTATGTAGCTTATTTTATGCCTTCTTTAGTTTCACCTTGCTTTGAAAGCTCCAATGAATTGGGCTAACATTTACTCCACTTTTTTCGAAAATTTATTATTTCATTTTTTTAGTGCTGTCGAAAGCCAATCCTTACCTTTTAAACATTTTCTATTCATTCCATTCCCTTTCCGCCTTACAGTTTCTATGCCTTCTTCGCCTATCTACTGGGCGCTATGTGCGTATGGATGCGCGAACTAATTGTCTATTTGATATTCCGTTGGCGCAACAGATATTTTATTTTAGACTTCCTAACTGGAGTTTGCCTCTTCGGTCTCGCCTTGTGTGGACTGATATTCTTACTTTATAAAAACCCATTGGTACGCGCTTGGTGGCATGTAAATGTGTAAGTAGAAAATTGAAAATATGTAAAATATGTAAACGAAAATGGCTTCAGAATACTCCCCTACTATTCAGGACATTTTACTTGCCTTACAGGAAGGAAGGGAGAGCTGAAAACGGTGTCTATTTGACGCAAATTTATCGCACCGAACAAGTGCGGACAGACAAACTAAAAGGTATGAAGAAAATATATTTGCAAATTTTTGTTGTTGTGCAATCGAAGTAATTTTGCCCTTATTTATCTTCTTACAGAGGGCTATAAGGACGAGATTAAAGATGAAGATATTGCTTTGAAATGAGACTTTGGTAGAAATTGTGAAATTTCTATATAAATTATGTACAATTTGAGTAGAGAGATTAATGGGCATAACATCCAAAGTTTAACCAAAAAATTGTTATTCTTTAAACGGTTTTTCTTCACATATATTTTTTTTTTAATTGTATTTAAAAAATGAAGGACAGATGTAACCAAGTCTTCCTATATATTTACATATGTATGTATGTATATACTACATACGAAATCATATCGTAGTTGTATATGTGAATAAATTAACTAAAAATTTTATATTCAGAATAAAAGTATTTAAAGTACCAAGACAAAAACGAGTAGTTTGTAGGCGACCGAGTTTAATGCATACTGGGTTCATAGCATAAAAAAACGTAGATAAAAGTTCTATTAAAAGTAGCACCCACTGTGCCCTAGGCTTCACTTTAAAAAGAGTAGTCATGCTTACACTTTGCATTGTAAAATAAATCCCTCGACGTATGGCTAATTATTTCAAATTTTCCTAAATTTCTGGACTTTATTCTGTGTAAGAATGAAAATTATTATAAGAAGCTTATAAGCTTACACTCATGAAAAAAGCTCTAGGCAAAAAATGGGCTTAAACCAGAGCTTTTAGAGTTCAAGTGACGAAACGTGTCCAACCGAAACTAAAATAAAGTGTAGAAAAAAATTTGACAGAGTTGATTACCTCCTCTGCGATCTACAATTCAAAAACGTAACCTCTAAATTCCATATAGCCAAAGTTGTTTAGTTCTAAGACCCAAAGCAATTAAATTTGCAAGATTAACCCTTCGTTAAACCTATTCGCCGAACAGATGGTGAATACATACATACATATGTACGAACGTCCCAGGTGTGTTATGAGAAAAGCTCTCAGACTAGCAAAGTGCCAGACAGCTAGGCAAACAGACCAACCATACACGGATAAACGACAAACTAACGGTTAGCTGAAATGAAAAAAAAAGAAAGTAGCACGCGGACAATTACTTGAAGTGTTTGAGAGACAAAAGGACAACTGTTATAAGGCCAATTAAGAGTATTTGTGTTACAGGGCAGGCGAATGAAGGGAGAACGAATGGTCGGTCAGAGGTGGCAATAAAATTTGTATTGAGCTGTTATAGTGGTGCAGCCATACAGTGTACAGCAGGTAGCACAGGTAAGCATATACCTACATACATATGTATGTATTTGTACACACATACATACATACAAATATATATGTACATGTTGGTATTGCTTTTCTGCTGCATATCTACGGTCACCATCCGTCCTGTATTATACGGGACAGTCCTCTTTTTGGACCCGTTGTCCTGGCAATTTATTTATTTTATACGGGACGCCAAATGTTCTGTATTTCTTTTAATGTCCTGTATTTGTCCCATATTCGGTGTTTCGATGCCTTAACAGCTCATTAAAATGGCATGCCTATGAACGAGTTTTAAGTGATCTGATTGCCTGTGTTTCGATTCGAGGAATACATACAGTGGCCAAAATAGAAACTTGGACTCGACATTTAAACAAAGTTTTTGCTATTTCTCCTTAGTTTATTTAACGTTTATATTATTCTTTATGAAAGTAAAGAAAGCTCTTTTCCTAACAAAACCATATAATACTGTTTAGGTGCGATTGCTAACACCAGGCGCCTAAATTCGTGCTATGTCCTGCTGCATGTCCAAAAATTTCCTTCATTAAATTAATGAATGCACTTCTCTACTGCCATGCAATAAAACTTTTTTAAGTTATAATTTGATAGGAGTGCAAAGTATGCTCGGGCGATGCGTTTCGATAACTTATGTTTTGGAACAGTATACATTGTCGATATTTTGTAGTTCGACGTTATGTTATACCTTGTACGTATGCAAAGCAATTGACGTTTTGGAAGTCAGCCAAACTTACCTACTTTGTATGAAAAAGATACTCAACATCGTCAACAACAAAAAAAAAAAAATGGTCAAAAATTAACGGTAAGTCTTAGCGACTTCAAAATCGCACTTTATTGTACTTAAATTTAAGGTTTCTTTTTAATTTTGGGGGTAAAAATCTCGGGGAAAATTTCCTACAAATTTGTGATGTTACTACAAGGATGCTATTTCAAGGCTAATACATCTAGGATTATTGAAGAAGGCTTTAAGATCAATAAGTTTTTGTGGAAGAAATGTTCAAAATTATTTTTTGTCCCGTATTCGGCTCCATAAATATGGTCACCGTATGCATATCCTATCGGAAAACTGAAAGGTTTCGTCTATTTTGTTTAAGTATCGGTTATTGGGAGTTAGCAGAGAAGATCCTAATCGACTAGTCAGAGTTTATTTAATTCAATGCCAGTTTATTTAAATTTGAACTACTAAAAATCCTAAAGTTCACAAGTTGCCCCCCATCGCGGACAATGTGCGAACAAATCTGTACTATATCTGCTTATTCGAACCATAAGCGAGTGGAAGTCCATTTACCTGCTGTGTGGTATCAACGGCATGGCATGTCAGCTACATACAAAGCAGCGTAGATCGCAAGCACAATGAACGCATTTGCATATGGTATGTATGTATGTATGGATGTGTGTATGAACATACATATTTATGTTCGTATAAACAATACTATGTGCTAAAATATTTATATGGTATTGGAACGGATGGAATGAGGTGTTTGTATACCCGATTGCCCTGCAGGAAAAATTTGCTTCACATGTCTATATCACCCTTCTGAGACCACTTCTACTAACGGTTGGTGTTCTTTTTTGCCGGGTACGCTGGCGGATACCAGGGCTCTAGATCCACTCATGGTCCAGTTGAAAATGGTCGGGGATGGTCTCTCTAGAGTGCCTCAGATTACTTTCGAATGAGGCTAATTATGTCCCAGTTCTTATTGACATTTCATGAAACTATATGCTTGAGGAATTAGCTAGGCAAGGCTACCTACCTAAGTATATCCTCATTCACGGGCTCCTGTTGTCATGACGAGGTGTGGAATCATCTCAACGCAATCCCCCTCGACAAGATAAGGTTCCAACATCTTGGCCTAACAAATAACTAAGCCAAATTTAGGTTAAACCAAAAAGTTAGACAGAATTTAAAACTCAGATCTAAGGCCTACAATCCGCTGCTTTAATAATCTCCTAAAATTTTCTCGATTGTCATTCTTTAGTTTTGACTATATTGCAATGATACAAAATTAAATTTTAAATTACCTCTTTGAGATATTTACTTATCGCATGTCGCAACTCGAATCGCACCACAAAACCGCTCACCTACGAATTTCCCGCTGGGTTGCATGGGGCTTTTAGCAACGCGCCAGGTGTGTGGGCCAGCGATGTCTCGGGCGGCCATGCCATTGGACTACTCTCGGGCGGCAGTTGAGCGCGAGCATGCGATTCGAGTGGACATTGGCATTGCAGCAGCACTAATCGCCCGGAAGGAAGGCAATGCCGGCAAATATCAACTCCTTCCCACCTACCCCACGTCAGTTCGTAGCCTAGTACTTACATATAAGCAACTTAGCGTGCAAGCCAGCGTAATCCTTTCGTTAAGAGGAATATCGAGCGAACGTTGCGTGCGATTAAGTAAAGCGCGTCGTTGAAGCGTCGAAAGTGAGCCGCCTTGAATAGCGTCATAATCACTTCGATTGGAGATTATCCATCTGATCTATGCCGCACACAGCTTTGTCTATATACACACAGTACATTTGGCATTAATTTGGCTGTTCACGGTCGTCGACCAGCAGACTGTGCGGGCGTTTATTTGCGAATTCTATGAACGTGAAACAGGCCGCTCGCCCACAGGCTGAGGCGAACATTTTCTGGAGAATTTCGAATCATTCGTGTTTTCGGAGTTGAATTGTGCGGCCGCAATTTTCTTCATCCATTTCCACATAAATGTTTAATGCATCTTTGAACGTACATACATACATACATATACTCCGTCGCATTGTGTGTGTGATCGCTCCACGCGTGTGTTGATACAATTAAACAAACGCAAATCGCAAAAATAAACATTTTGAATAAATAAATACGAACTCAATTAAAAATGTCTTCGGGTGAAACACAAAACAATGGCAAAAAAAGAAACAAAGGCAGAGCCAGTGAGGGAATGTACGCGCCAACATTAGTGAGAGCAATTAAATCTGTTCGATTTGATTTGGCAACAAATCGTTGGCCGTTAATGGCTGCCTTCATCGTCGTCATCATCGCCAGCTGTTTTTGTTGTTGCGGCGCAATGGCTGCATCTGGCGCGCCGGCGGCGGCGGAGGTGAGACATCAGTGCGCCTTCATCGACACCATCAATGTGACCGGCACTCCCTGGGCGTATGAGCAACCGCCAATCTACGACACTGCCGCAGTAACCAATGGCCAAAGCAACAACAACATGACAAATAGTGTAAACACCAACACTACCATCGCGGACGGCAATCGTCAGGAGCATAACGACAACAACAACAACAACAACAGCAACACCGCATTTATACGCAGTCTCGGCATCAACGCCATTCCGCGCGAACTGATTGCTGCCTATGATTTTGTCATCCAAGATGGGGTGCGTGTGCAGGTGGAGCGTCATCTGCGCGCCTGCATTTGCAAACTGAAGCCCTGCATACGCTTCTGCTGCCAGGAGGGCTACTACTATGACACGGCTAGCAAGTCATGCCTGTCCATTGCGCGCCTCATCGATGCCGCCGACGACGTCTTCAATGACAGCCAATACAGCGTAGCGTTCGAGTTGACCGGCCTGGATCACAACGAGGTGGCGGTGCTGGGGGCGAACGGCAGGTCGCGTTTGGTTAAGACAGCGCAGCATTTCATTGTGTATATCGGCGTGCCCTGTCAGCGGATGCGCTTCGTGCCAAGGAATGGCGAGTTGGTGTCTTGGACGCTCTTCGAGGTACATAAAGTTCAGTGA
Organism: Rhagoletis pomonella; assembly: GCF_013731165.1. Classification (NCBI taxonomy): domain Eukaryota; kingdom Metazoa; phylum Arthropoda; class Insecta; order Diptera; family Tephritidae; genus Rhagoletis; species Rhagoletis pomonella. The sequence continues at coordinate 18,395,668 of NW_023458566.1, forward strand.
TACAGCGGCCAGGCGAATGTACGCGCGCGGACTGTTTAAATATCGTTTACCACGCGTGTTGGCTTAAGTACGTTTGTTAATTTGTGCTATCGGTTTGTGCTTTTGTTTTCACAGAATGGCACCATTGCGCACGGGAATTACATAGTCTCGAACTACTACTGCTACACCCCACACCAGCGGGACAACTCCACTTGGAATTGGCAGCCACTGACATGTGTACCCAAAAAATTAGCTTTCGTCTTAGGCACTAAAGAATGGACCTACGCAATTTGTGAGTAATCGGTTGGCGTGAAATTGATTTTGAAAATCTTTGAAAGAGAGCAAAAAATTTAGTAGGTTTATGGAAGTTTGAAATGATGATTGAGTGCGTATTATACGCTTCCGAAAATTGAAATCGTTACTATTAGACTGAAAGCGCCATTCTTGGTTTACCTGAGAAATCTTAATTTTTAGATCTTTTTCGTTAGTCTGCCAACCCTGCGTTACGAATAAAAAAATCGGTTATTTTATTAGACCTCTCCTACTTCACCTCTAATACCTTTATGTTTCTAATTACAAGAAGAGTTAGTGAACAAAAATTCTCAGAAGAATGACTCTTCAGTTTACTGTATGTCACTAAAGAACTTCCCGTTAAATGAAGATCCTCGCCGGTACAGCGTATCGGCTGTGGGCAAGCAGCTTAACAGTTACCACTTTTATTAAAAAAATCGGTCTTTAACAATTATTTTTTGACTTTTATTCAATTACTCCGTTATTTCTGACTTTTATTTTATAAACCCAAAATAACAATTATTTTTTATTTTTATATTAATAATCTGCAAATAACAGTTATTTTTGATTTTTAAATTATGTCTTAGATACCAGTTACCGGAGACATTTATTTATAAGTCATAAATAAAAATCATTCACTGAGCTAAATTTTTTAAAGTCTTCAATAACTGTTATTTAAGACATATAATATAAAAATCTAAAATAATTGTTATCTTGGATGTATAATAAAAGAATCAAAAATAATTGTTATTTTTATTTAGTTTTGCATAAAAATTGCAAATAAAAATTTATTTTCAAATTTGAGTCTCGGTGAAAAAAGAAATCGATTAGTATGTATCACTTAGTTGGAGAACATTTCCTTCATAGTGAATTTTTTCAAGACAGTTTTCATCAACAATAACCGTTATGTTCGGTCCCTGGCTGTGAGCTTTCAGCCAGCTCTTCGTGTAAGAAATTTACCTTTTAGGAGGAGTCTAACTATTGACTAATTGAAGACAATGCGGATCATATGTAAACGGATTTGTGGAGATTGATAGGACAGAGAGAAAGAGGAAAGCATTAGGATTAGTGGGAGGAAGAATGCGAGCCGGGAGGACTACAAGAAAGAGAGCGTACGTTTAAGAATGAGAGCTTGTAGTTTGAAAAGAAAACCACTCCAAATCTCTAACCAGTATCGCATGGGAAAGCAATAACTCGATATTTATTTTTATTAAATTTAGTACTTATTGCTTTTTATTTCCTCTACAGGCTTAATTCTCTCCGTCATCTGTATGAGCATCATCCTTTTTGTCTATCTCTTTTGCACCGATATACGCAATACCTTCTATGGCGTTGCCATCAAAGTCTACGCGCTGTGCGTCATCATCGGCTATTCGCTTTTGGCTCACCTCACACTCACAGATCCAGCCACGTTTTCCAAGCTGGCCTGCATTAATCTACGTAAGTTTGTGATTGGGTTTATTTTGTTTTTCACTCACGCTCGCTCGCTCGCTCGCTTTACATATTTTCGTTGCAGGCGCCTGCGTTATCCTCTACTTGGTTCTATCCTTCTATGTGCTGAGCTTTATGAGCTTCAATTTCTACATGCATTTCCATGGCATCATTCTGTCGC
>NW_023458566.1:18397649-18399449 GCF_013731165.1 Rhagoletis pomonella
ATGGCGTAGACGACCTCCAAAGCTGATATTTTTACTTAAAAAAAAAAAATCATGTCATCATGGTAACTGTAACGAATTTAGATGTAAGCATATCTAGCCGCGGCGCTAGAGTAACCGTATGAATGTACTTTTTTCTAATTTTTCTTTAAATATCTTTAATTTCATATTCCTGATGAGATAATTTAATAGTTTTATCAGAAGTTTAGTTGGACGAGTGGTAATTCATCAGCCTCGCCTCCAAAAAAATTTCTCTTTATTCAAAGATAAGAAAAGTAAAAATTTCATAACCGCAATTGGTGAAATAATCAAACTATTTAAGTAGCTGGCTTCGTTTTTTTTTCTTTGAATAGTGGATATTTTTTTTTGAAGTGAGGTTAATGAGTTCTCACTCGACTTAATAAATTTATGATAAACATATTTAATTCTCTCGCCAGTAACATGAAATGCAAGATATTTGAAGAAAAAAAAAAAAATTACACTCAGCGCCGCGGCTAGAATTTTTCAAATATTTCCCACTGTGTCGCCTGGACTGCTGTTCTTGAGCGCAGATTGTCTCCAATTGATTCTCTATCTGGCTTGAGTAGACCATTATTTTTATGAAATACAGTGACTCAAACAAGTGTTCACGTGTTGCTTTTTTGTTTTTTTTTTTAATATTCACAACGTTTTTCATGTTAAGTTTTTTGTTATTTTTGTATAAATAAAGTGTCCAAGCTTTAACCAAAACCATATAAATCAAAGTTTCAAACTTAATACAAAAATTTAGGAAAGTTCAACAAATCTCCATCCATATTTCCAGCTTTCTAATCTGAATATTTAGAACATTTTTGGGTATGCAGTTTTATAGCCCATAAAATTTTAGCCCAGTGAAGTGCAAGTTTAAGCGAATAAAAATCGCGCTGATTTTTAACAATTTTCACCTCACCAAAAAAACATAAAAATAAAATTATAAAAAATCCACGCCGGTTGAGAACTAAAATCGTATGGGCTATAAAACTGAATACGCGAAAATGTTCGAAAAGCTCATATTAAAAAGCTCGAAATTTTGTTGAAAATTTGTGGAGTTTTCCAAATTTTTTGAAAATGTTCGAGACCTAAAAAAAAAAAATGTAACTTGAAAACATTGTGAATATTGAAAGAAAATCAACACTTCGCACACCGTCTTCAAAAGGGGCACAACTCAAAATTACATGTTTATTATAAAATGCGAAAAACTAGTTTTTAGCACATGACAATCATATGGGCAAGGGAGACTTTACCTTTGGTTCTTTTAACAAATTATAACCAAAATTTGTTGCAGCTTTTGCTGAAAGCTAAATAAAAGCTCTGTGTAAATTTTTAGCGAATAATTAAAAAAATGCCAAATTTTGAGTTGTGCCTTTTTTGAAGGCGGTGTACCACTTGTTTAAGTCATCGTATAAGCAGCTTTACTTAAACAAGAGGCAGCCTAAGCTGACAACAACTTTTCCACAAAGTCCAGTGACGCTTTTCTTAGATTAATTAGAAAAGCAATCGCGGTACGAATCTCAATTTTCTTCAAAGTTTATCTTGTTGTATGTGTTCTTTCTGACCACCCAAAATATTAAAAAAGAAATCATTCAACGAACTTTCGTACAAATATCGAGCTTCAATGCGCTACAAAACTGCATACTAATTTATTGCATAAATTTTTGAAGGCAGTGTACATTTGTACATTTTTATATTGGGCTATTGGTACAAAAAAAATAAAAAAAAAATTGGGACCATTTTTTTGTAACGGGTGATTTTTTTGAGGTTAGGATTTTCATGCATTAGTATTTG
>NW_023458566.1:18399549-18448898 GCF_013731165.1 Rhagoletis pomonella
CTGGTCGATCTTTGCGGCCAACAATCTATATGACATTAGCAGCGACACCTGCTGGTTCGATCGTGAGTTCGAAGAGTCGATTTGAAAGTTTTCCAATTTTACGCAATTAATGATTCTTTTCACAGCGCGCAACTGGTCCATTATGATTTACTATTATGCGCCAATTTTCATCGCCTGTGTGTTGACCTTATTTTTCTATATTCTCACCTTGATTCATATCAGTGAGCGTCGCGATTTCAATATACGCAAAGCCACAGAGTCACTGGAGGAAAATCGGTATGCCAGTTACTGAATTGAAAAACTCGTTTATTTTTATTGAATTTCTTGCCTTTTCCATCTCGCATTAGCTTCAAATCATTCTGGAAGTTCTTCAGCTACACCTTCGTTGTCTTTCTGGTCTGCGTAACTTCGTTCGCCATCAACTACTACCGCGAGGAATGGACTCACATTAACTATGCGGTCTGTCTGTTCATCGCATTTCACGGCTTCGGCGGTTTGTACGCCTTGATTGGCAAAAATCAGCAGGTACAAAATTTTCTGCGACGCATCGAGGAGGATGTGTAAGTGGCTTTCAATAAAATATACATATTTATTGATGAGTTAATATATATGCGTATGTATATTTGCAGAAGTAGCGATGACGACGATATGACGGAGAGTGCGGTGCCCATGTCGGGATTCTAATAATTGTCCCTCTGCTGTTGGAGCACATTATTTGTTATGAAAGTTATATAAGCTATTATCTTATTAAGTGCATATAAATATATTTGATAGAGTTAAGTGTAAAAAGAAACCAGTTTTTGTAGTGTAAATTTAAAAATTACATATATTTTTTTTAAGCTAATAGTACCTATACACCTTTTGTGTGTCCCGCGAACTTCCGCGCCTATTACGCTCCATTAACCCTCAAAGCGGGGGTCTACTTTGTATTGCGATTCGAATAGTAAATCAATCGAACTCGAATACTTGGCGCTATGAATTTCTATTGGTCCGTGACCAGGGTTCCAGAGGCGGTGTGTGCCGATCTTTTCCACGGTTTAGTACATGGCTTTAGCTTTTCACTCTATTCGCACGGGTATACCTGGTAACTAGTAGTTACTCGGTTTTGTTACATTTTCTATTTTCGAATTCTTAAAAAAAAAAACTTTTAGGGATTTCTATCCGGGCACAAAATATGGAAAAACCTCAATTTTCTCCACTTTACAAAAAAAAAAACAAGTTACTTGGTTTTGTTCTATCACAGGCGACCTTTTATACGACGGTTAAGAGGCAGACACCGGGTAAAGCACACTTGCGATCGAGTCATCAGGCATATGCACGTTTGCAGATACAGGCACCTTATCAACACCACGCCGCAGTACTTGAATAGTTAGCTCAGCTGGCAGACCGTCAGATACAGCGGCTTTGTTGTTTTTCAGCCGTGAAATTCATATTCGTACCTTCCGTAAGTCGCCTAACCTTCTGATAAATTTTGCGGGAGTTGTGCTCTTCACACTCATGGATTTTGGTATCTCCATCTTTTTATTACGAAAAATACCTTTCGCTTCCCTCCTCATATCGATCCCAGATAGCTCGCAATACGCCCGATCGCAGAGTGGACATGTAGGCGGCATTTATTTTCCCGGCAGCGGCCTGACATGTAACTGGCGCATCGCACGACGATATTTCGCTCTGTTTGAAACTCAGCCTTTATACAATTTACCAACATCCGCATACTTTTCTTTGGCATAGTCGAGATACGAACCATTCTTACTTCCGCCGGCAGATGGCACCAAAACGCCGAAGAGAACTGTTCCCAGTGGATAGTTTGTTTTAAAAATACATTTAATAATAAGTATGTAAATGTGGTGAGTGCTTTGTCCAGCACATGCATATACTATATGCATGTATGAACATTAGGACGGGTCAACGTGTATGGGAGACTTTTTCGACTATGAGCCCACAATGGCGTGAAAAACACAGGGTTTCGACGTGGTTTTTCATGCACAGCGTTGAAAATTCATAGGATGCACTTGATGACTAATTTTTTTCGTCATTTCGTTATTCAAAAAAAAAAAAACTTGTTTGATGATGCAGGTTTTAATTTTTCAAATTAATTGGTATTTTGAGTATGCAGTTTTATAGCCATTAAATTTTAGTATAATTTAGAGAAGGCTTCAAGAAGCTACACTGCCTATTTAGGAGAACAATTGCATGAACTTATGAGATGCCTAAACTGAAAAGTGTATGTAGGTATGTGCTTCTACCATCTCAGTGAAATCGTTAAGTATGTACTGTCATTTTTATATGGCGAAACCATGCTAAAGCAATTGAGTTCTCCGGATGACCAACTCAACAGCTCCGGTTAACTCAGGTTAAGCTCCGATGGGGACAAAGTATAAGCAAATTTTCCGAAGAAACCATGGGTCTAAAATCATTTGGAGTTTGCGAAATTGCGAAAATAGGTTTCTTAGTATTTTGCTCTAGTGTCGTAAAGAAGTGCTTAAATTTTGTGTAAAAACACGCTATGGGGGATTTTTTGGGATGAAAAATCCACGTCCGCACTTATAATTTTCTTTGAAACCTATTTACGTAATTTGGCAAACTCCAAATAGATTTTAGACCCATGGTTTCTTCGGCAAATCCGCTAAGAATTGCATGTAAGAATGAATCTCCTGTGCTATACGCGCATAGTAAAACAAATTGACCCGCCCTAATGTATCCACTACACCACAGCGGCCGCAAAAAAGTAAGATATAGAGTTCTAATATTCAAAGCATCTTACGAGTTAAATAAAAAAAAAAATAATATAAAAAAAAATAATAAAATAAAAAAAAGTTTAGCCCTCAAAAGCTATGCCAGCCAAGCAGTCAGCATCAACGGCAGGTAAAATTTGAAATCAAGGGATCATCAATGGCCACAGCAGTAATACCTTAACACCTACAGGGCCGATAACTATATCGAAGGCAGCGCCACTGTGAGAATCATTGCAGTCGCCTTTGATGTGTGCGTACAGACTCAAACCTAATTGCAAGCGTAAACCACTACGACGACTACCATAAACTTTAATGTACATTTGTATGTACGCATGTATGAGTGGTGAGTTTATTTGACAGATACATCAGAGGTCATTGCTCCCATTTGCCCACTGGCTTCTGTTTTCTGCCATTCGATTGGTCACATTGCCGCTCACATCACATTACTCACTCAATGCTGTTTGGAGCCTCAAGCTCACCCGCTGCTCTTGACACTTCTTTCTCCAGGAAGTATTTGTTGGTGTGTTTGTGTTGCGCGTACGTACATGTCTATATGTACCAGGGTTGTTGCGAATATTCGCATTAGTACTAAAAAAAAAAAAACATTATTAAAAATTACCAACCTTTCAATTTTTTATTTAACTAAATCACCTCAATTTTTTCTTAAAAATACTTGGCATCCGCATTCGCATCCGCATCCGCCGATGTTAGCTTTTAAACATCCACATCCGAATTCGCATTCGCGGTTATCTAAAATTTCACATTCGCAACATCCCTAATATGTACATATACATACATACATTAATAGTATGTAGATGGCTCTTAAGTGGTGGAATCTGAGGAATTTCAACGTACTCATCTAACATCATCCGAGAGCGCGCATTTTAAACCTGCCACAAGCACAACCATTTCCACCGGAGCCACACATACACACATATGTATGTATGTGCATGTGTATATACATAGTTCATACTCATGTATGTATGTATGTAAGTTCACCTGACCACTCTTTTGATTCGTAAAACAAATCATATTTCGCTCGCCTACATACATTCCGCCACTGCCTTTGTTATGGACCGGGCGTTCAGTATTGCGATGGTCGCCTTTGGCCAACTTCACTGTGGCGGGAAAGAAAAATGGTTAGAGGCCCGAATGCCGTCTTACACATTCAAATAGGTATTGGACAATAAAGAAATATAGCGTAAGCTTCCGTTGTTGAGAAGCAAGACTACCTGCATTGTTGTTCGATTCGTTTGCTCTTTATTGACCACTCTACTCGACTACTAGGCAACTAGCTTAACGTATCCCTAGGGACGGACGTGGATATTCTCTTGCCTCTTTTATGATTATATTTACAAAACTAAGAGTTGGTCATTCTTCCTTTGATGCAAAGGGAAGTTCGCTTACTTCATTTGTTTCATCTTCGACGCCTTCGATGGTCTAATCTTTTGCTATCAAAGCGGACTGTAGGTGTTTTGGTTCACTTCGCTGCCCTTACTATGGGCATACGATGCGATGTCTCATTACAAAATGGTTGATCTTGCCCATAAAACGTCTACAGTACCTTTGCGAAGTCCTTCGTATCTTACCTCATCAGTAAAATGTCAAGACGACCGATCGGCAGCTGCTGTATGTCTTCGTTGAGTGCCGTTTCTGTCATTCTGCGGCGCCGTACTCGGCTATATGAAGGCAGTTCGAAAAAGTCTTGGTGACAGTAGATAGAATAAACTTGGCTAGAATTGGCGCGATATCGACTAATCAGTTTAGTTGCGTTTGTCCCTGAACCCGTAAGAGCAAGTGTTTCTTTTTAAACTGTAATCATTTTTTTAAGTACCATGATTTTTATCAGCATTTTAAGAACATTTTCCCACTGGGACTGTGCGCCTAAGCTCCAGTCGCATGTTTTGCTTCCAATTGCTTTTATTTAGCCTTTTTTGAGCTCTAACCGCGGAAGGCTGAGTTGCGAATCGGTCGAGTATAAAATTCCACTTTGGTCCAAACAACGCATATGTATGTATGTATGTATGTAGGTCTATAAAGTTCCATTGCTGCAGGACCACGCTCCTCGCCTCCTATTTGCACTTTCTTAGTTGGCAGTACTTTTCAATGCCTGCCCCAAGTACAGTTAATGCGAATATTCACAACGCAGCGACGGCGCCATTTTGCTTAGTGATTCAAGCTGCTGGGTATGCAGCAGATAACAGTAAGCGCTAGCCATTTACAAAAATATACACAAATATAAGCATTGCAACAAAAATAGAAAAAAGGGAAAACATTTCCCATAAGTATGTATGTATGTACGAGTAGTTGCAATAAAAATTACAAACTTACAGAAAATCACATCTATTGCGGCAGTCCCTATGAAGCGCTTAAATATGTATCTATTTATGTATAAATGTACATATATATATATACTACGTATGTATACAAATTAAAACTCATTCATTATACACGAGTTTGTATATGTATGAGCATATTTTAAATTCACATACATACATAAATATCTATACATATATCCTTTACATGCCTGGTTTATATAACATGTGGCTGTGTGCCAATCTACGTGCATACATACATATACAGTAGCGGTCATATCTATAGCACGGCATTTCAAAGTGATATTGTGTGCCACTTAAGTTTATTTAGTTATTTTTAAGAATTTTCAATTAAAATACAGTTCTTTCTCTAACAAAACCCATATAAACCCAAGTTTAAAAATTTGTAGAAAACTACAAGAAAGTGCAACAAATTTTCAACTAAATTTCAAACTTTTTTCTCGGAAGTGTTGGAATTTTTTTGAGTACACAGTTTTTTAGCTCCTTCAATTTTAGTTCGATAATGTGCAAATTTCAAGTGGCTACGAATTACCGTTAATTTTTGAGAATTTTTTTTTGTCGCATTGGCTTCCATATCTATACATATAATAAAATTGTAACAGGTCGATGTCTGTACATTATAGATATTAAAGAAAAATTAATGTGGGGGGTCTTTTTTAAAGCACCAGAAGTCAAATCAACCATTTTTAGAATTTTTGTCTGTCTGTCTGTCTGTCTGTCTGTCTGTCTGTATGTTTGTTCGCGCATCACTCGAAAACGAATGCATGGATTTGAATGCAGTTTTCACCGATGCATTGCTAGAGGTCTAACTTAAAATTTAGGAAGAAAAAAAATTAGAGAGTTGCCACCTGTTTGAAAATTGGGGTTTAAGTAAATTGATAAGAAAAAATTAATATTGCAATATGGGCGTCAAAAGAAAGAGAATGAAGAAGGCTTACAGCCAAAAATATTTTTTTAGAGTTGCCACCTGTTTAAAAATTTACTTTAAATTTAATTTATAAGATAAGTTGAATATTGCAATATGGGTATCAAACTGAAAGGGTTTAGGAAATTATATTGCCGAAAATATTTTTAGGGGGGGCTGCCACCTGTTTGAAAAATTGTATTGTATTAAATTGATAAAATAAATGAAATCTATATCTACATCTATAAATCTATACATATAATAAAATTGTAACAGGTCGATGTCTGTACATTATAGATATTAAAGAAAAATTAATGTGGGGGGGTCTTTATTAGAGCACCAGAAGCCAAATAAACAATTCTTAGAATTTTTGAATATCTGTCTGTCTGTATATTTGTACGCGCATCAGTCGAAAGCATGGAATTGAATGCAGTTTTCACCGTTGTATCGCTAGAGATTTAGCTTCCAATATAGAAGAAAAAATTAGAGAGTTGCCTGTGTTTAAAATTTCAGTTTAGGTCAATTGATACGGTAATGTGAATACTGCAATATGGCTGTTAAATGAAAGAAATTTACAAAGGCCTACAGCTGAAAATATGTTTGTGGAAGGTTGCCACCTATTTGAAAACTTTAATTTAATATAATTGATAGCATAAATTAAATATTGCAATATTGGCATCAAACTAAAGACGATAGGAAATTTTAATCCTGAAAATATTTTTAGGGGATTTGCCAACTGATTGAAAGATTGTATTCATTGAAATTTGTAAAATAAATGAAATATTGCAATACGAATATTAAACTAAAGAGGATTAGGAAGCTTACTTTTGAAAATATTCTTGAAGCGGGTTGCCACTTATTTGAAAACTTTAATTCAGTTAAATTTACTATATAAACTAAGTGTTGCCATATGGGTATCAAACGAGAGTACTTGAGAATAATAAAATTGCAACAGGCCGATATCTGTACATAATAGATGATAAAGAAAAATTAATAGGGGGTTTATTAGATCAACAGAAGCCAAATCTAAAATTTCGGTATGTTTGTCTGTATGTTTGCAAGCGCATCACGCAAAAGCTAATGTATGGAATTAAATGCAGTTTTGCTAGAGCTCTAATTGAAAATATAGAATCCATTTTTTTTTTTGTTTTAGTTTATCGTCGATCATTATTCCTAGGTATTTGAACGTATTAACTTTTTCCAGTGCGTCGTTGTTTATATTTAGAGTTAGCAACGCACCGTTCTCAAAATTTCGCCTTGATATAACCACAAACTTAATTTTTTTTTATTTCTGTTTGGAAGGGTTTTCGCTAAAAAAAATTTAAAGTTTTCGTTGTTGCTGCCAAAAAAATTAAGAAATCTGAGACGTTACGTTTTACAATTTCATACAGTTCTCTTTACAATGCATTTCACTAAACTACTAAACGGCTGCATCGACTTGGTTCATATTTGGCAACACGTTGAAAATAAATATTCTGACCAAAAATTTACTCGGTATTTAGCTCGGGATATTCCTAAAATTCTTATACAGACTAAAACGTAAAAAACCAATATATCACTAAAACCAATTACGCTGGGGAACTGAAACTTAGCACTGATGCATATATTGCAAATGCATTGGGAAAGGGGGCGTGGCTCCTTCCTTCCATGCAAACTGAACTTCTCATATAGCTTATGTCTGGAACTGCTTACGCTAACGTCCTGAAATTCTACACAGCTACATATGTTATCAATACCGTAGTTATGGCGAAAAGTGATAATTATTGGAAAGGCTGGATCGATATACATTTACGTAAACGCGCAAGTATCACTCGATTGGGAATCATTTTCTCCTAGGTTTATAAATCCCATTGAACTATTCTAACTTTGTCTTTAATTTTCAGTAAAGTAAAATTTTTGTGAAAATTTTGAAGAATTTTTTTAAGTTTTTCACAAAGAATGGAGCTTTGCTTTTACGAGTTTCGCTATAAACTGTCCTATCTACATACCTATTTGCATGAAATGATAGCCGTTTTCGTTGTTCGGAATAAACACAAAAAACACTGAATAGAGGTCCGTCAGATTGTCGGAGGTTATCTTACATACATATATGGTCCAATTACATGCTACTATAAAACTCGCTAGGTGGTGCTGGACTAGAGTTATTTATAAAAATCGTATTTATTAACCGATTTCGTTCAAATTTTAAATGTGAGCTATGTACCTGTATGATAGAAAATTCTTTTGATAAAAATTTACCCGATTAGTGCCGCTGGAGTTAAGGTAGAAATTCATAACACGTATTCATTTTATGGTAAGCAATGGTTTTGCAGAAAATAAGCCCAATGGATGGCGCTGCAGCCGAAATGTATAGAAACCCCGTGTGGTTGGTCTGCTTTGGACCTATGTTTAAGTTATACGAATTTAGTTTTCAAATGTTTAAATGAAGCATGGGGTTAAGTTTTTCTGACGCCCTCATGCACGATCATGCGGTCTTGCATCTACCCTGAAATCAGTTCATAAATTTTACCACGAATTGTAAAAGTGGTGAATTAACAAGGAAAGATCACCGTAGGTATATCAACTGCTTCATTTGAAAGATACTTAAGAGATCACACTACTCATTTAGCTATGTACCGGAAAACTTTTCATCCTATGGGACAGCGAGGATTCTTGGCCTTCCTATAAAGAAAATGCACTTCTGTGCTCTTGAGTTTCCCTATAAGAACTTTTATTGGCATACGTAAGATCATACAAAAAGATTACGCATGATTGGCAGAGATCTCACAGGTGAAAATAAGACCATCAGTAAAGCTCATGACACCAAAAAAGATTGGTATTCCATATGGTATCACAGCGTTACTACTATTTGCCTATGTGTGAGGAGGATACTGCGCCTTAGTGGTTTCAACTTAAATCAAAAACTTTGACTTTACAGACTAATTTTGTTTTTTAAACGCTCTTTTGCATTGGCTAACGCAAAAGCTCTTATTAGGCGCCGCGAAGTAAGCGGGCATTGGCTAGTAATGAATAAACTCAATTTATTTGTATATGGAAGAAATCCGCAACACCTTTGGCGAAAAAAATTCTAAAAAATCAACGGTAACTTTTAGCCACATGAAACTTGCATATTATCAGACTAAAATTGAAGGAGCTAAAAAACTGTGTACACAAAAAAATTCTAACACTTTTTTTGTAGTTTTCTACAAATTGTTAAACTTAGGTTTATACGGGGGTTTGTCTGAGAATGAATTATATTTTAATTGGAAATTCTTAAAAATAACTAAATAAATTTAAGCGGGACACAATATCACTTTGATATGGCGAGCTATAGATATGACCGATACTGTATGTATATGCATGTGCGCCCACTCACTCACATTGAGGTAGTAGACGAGAAGCTGCTATATGTATGTAAACAAAAAATTTAGTTTGACTGGTGCACCACGTCGAATGAGTGCTGCACGCCTTGGGTCGGTCGATTGGCAGCTTGGATGTTTCGACTGTTAAACGAACGCGCCCAGTCAGTCGCTGCTGATGTCTGCTGTGCTTTTTGGCGCGCGCCGCATCATAACGGCAAGCGCACACACAAGTGCATAGCTGCATACATACATCCTTTGATGTAAAATATGTAGTTACATACATATATGCACTACCACTACACACTATATACAGCTGAAAATCAATAAAGCGTAGTAAAAATGCGAGCAATCGTAGTAATGGAAACTGGAAGGCGCGCAATGCGCTACTTGTACTGCATTATGTGCACCAGCGCAAACACACAAACACACACATATGTACATATATTTATGTATATATAAGTGCATATATACTACATACACACAAATACATATGTATATATGCTGCAACGAAGTGGGCTGGGCACTCTGCTACACAACGAGCGCACTGGAAATCTACGCGAGGTAGGACATGTTTGGCGCTATTTTTGTCCTTATTTTGAAATGGTAAATATGTATGTACATATGTATGCTGGCGTACGGCGAGCTACTGCATACACACCAACAATAATCGATTGCATATACTGCACTGCACACAAATACGGAAGCAATGACTACGAAAAAGTAAGCGTAGCACCAAATATATATATTTTTTTTTTATTTAAACTTTTAAAATGCTCGCGTTTATTTACCACTGTAATCGTTCGAAGTGGGTTACTTCACCTCCCCAGCGGGCAAGTGCTCAGTGCAAATTTTGGTTCGCAGTGCCATTAAGCAGACGCAGGACGCAAATAATTGTACTTGTGTGTATCTTATTGGAATTTTTTTTTTTTTGGTATATTCGAAACTGCTTCTACTGACCATCAAGTGTCTTCTTCTTAAACGCATGAAATATAAAAATTTTGCTTACGCCCACTTATTGGGAAAAATAGGCGCATTTAAATTAAGATAAAAATGTTACAAACACATAAAAAAAAAACCTTGCACTGAAAGTAAGAAAACAGACATCGAATCTTTCCTTGCTAACTTGCCATTTTTACAGCCAAGGACATATGTAAATACATATCGTCGATGTTTTTGCAAAACCGCCCATCGACCGCCTAAATCGCGGTTGTGGCAAAAATGAGACTAGGTAACCCTGAACTCCATGCATCGATATTTATGCATAAAAATCGTTAAATTGTTATTAAAACAACAGATTTGTAAAATAAAAGCTAGAGAAAATACCGCCCATCAAGGCAATGCCTTCAAAGAATTAACCGTTTTTTCGCTCTTTTGTAAAATTTGTGTGCCGTAAGATAGGCGGTTTTGCAAAAACATCGACGATATGTTGTAAGTATGAGCCAAATCGGCAAATAAATGCAATTTTTAGGAATATCATGGCCCTAGCGCCACCTAGCGAGCAAATTTTTGGTAGGAATATTTCTTTTCAAGATATTGATACAAACCATATCGGTCCAGCCGTTTAGTAGTTTAGTGACAATTAATGTACAGAAAACTCTATGAAATTGTGAAATCGTGACGTCTCGGCATTCTTAATTTTTCGGCAACAACAACAAAAAATTTCATAATTTTTTAAATCGAAAAACCTTCCACACCGAAGGTCCAAAGGAGTACTTTTTACAGAATTGAAAATGGTTCAGCTGTTTGGTCAGGCAACGCCGTCATACGAAAGACATTTCATTTTTATATATATATAGATATAGATATAATGTAATATAGATAGATAATAATAGGGCAACATTTTGCATTATGAAGCCCCTGCGTCCCTTTTGGTCTTAAAAGACTTATATAAATTATTTTATAGAGCAAAATGGTAGAGTACTCGTTCTTCATTTTTGCGCAAGTAAACCATTATAAAACTTTTATAAAACTTTTTGTGTTGTCCGGAACATTGCTATCCTGCGTTAGACTGGACCCTAAACGCCCTCCTTACAAAGTATAGAACTCTATCGATAGGTGGAAAAAACTTTGTGGTTTGTAACTTTCTTTTTTTTGTTGTCGGTAAAACAACTCATAAACGATGAAATTTATATTAATTTTTTAAATATATGATATACATAAGTATTAATCCCATTCATATTTACTTTTAAATTTTAAATTGCCATACCCAAATCGGGAACATAAAATCTTTTATAACTTCAGGGATATAAAATTCGATTGTAACGGCTATTTCACATATACATACATATACATATGCCCATACAGCGATAGAGATATGGCGCAAGAAAACTTACAATAGTGGAGAAATTTATGTATGTGTGCAGCCATTTGCAGGTGCATATATATACATATGTACAGACTTACATATCGTCGTTTAAAGTACAAAACCGCGTAACTGACATTTGCTGGCAAAAATTGGATTTGCTCACACAAGCTCTTGGCTTAATCCTTATCCATTCGTGCTGAAATATACTAGCCCGAAACGCGATTGCTTTATAAAAAAAAGAAACATTTTGAAAAATTAGTGTTTTTTACTCTCTAGAAAATAATTTATGCCACCTCACATACGCGGTTTTGTACTTTAAATGACGATATGTATGTATGTACATACATACACATCCATGCGTTGAGTAGTTTATTCGTACTCACATAAGTGTGTAAATATATATGTAAACAATCAACAGTTGCCGTCACAAAAATAATTTATAAGTATATCTATATGTATACATATATGTATTACGGGCCATTCAATCCTTTTAACATGCGAAAAACTCTTAGCCCAGGATCGCGGTACTTTTCGGGATTTCGACTCGTATCACATTTTTTTTTGCATTTTGCAGTCGACTACCCGTTCTCAGCAATCAAATAATGAGACCACACAGACTCATTGTCACCACATTTGGTCTTACGCGGAGCATAATGCAACTTAGTAAAAGAGTACGTAATTTATTATTAGAATATTTTTGTAGCAAGCATTCTTAAATATCCATGTATGTATGTATAATAATTGTAAAAAACACTTACTCGAAAAAATCAAAAAATCTCCGGATCGCGAAGCTGTTTTCACGAGATTTCGGGGCGTTGAAAAGTGTCCGGGATCCCGAAATGCTGGATTGTGATATGTATGTATGTATGTACATATAAAGGCTGCCGTTGCTTACCTTCCGCTTGATTATTCATTATAATTTTTCAATTTTAATACAATTACCCGCCAGCGTGCATACTTTCATACATACATACATATATGTAGCTACATACATGCATAAATGTATACATACATATATATATGTGCATACCCTGCAGGAAATGTATCTAACTATAAGTTAACTTTAAGTTGATTAGGAATGAGCTATAAGTCACTTATTTTTTCTTTGACGAAAGCTAACTATATTTGTATGGCGATGGCCGCGAAATAGTCAAGGGTGGTTTACCGCTGCATTAGGTGCAGTCAAGGGTGGTTACCTCTGCATTTGATGTAATTAACTTGTAACTAACTACTTTTGGACATAAAATATCAATAGGAAAAACAAAATATTATTTTTTTATTCTTTTATTTATTTACCTTATTTATTTTATCACATTTCATATTTGTTTCCATATTCTGCTGTAGGTGGTCCCATATTCGAACTCCGTCAGAAATAACTTCAAAATGAAAATATGCAATTTCGATCTTCCTTTTATTTGTCCGCAATTCGAAAAAGTATTTGCGAAGTGCAGGATATTTAAATAGAAACGCGTTTAAGGAAAACAATCTCGAGCTTTGCTCCTACATTACTTGTCCATTTGTTTCAAGTTAGCTTTTTATAGCTAACTACAAGTTATATATTTTATAGAAATCCCGCAAAAAAGCTAACTACAAGTCGATTTTTTTTTATCAATTGATAACTTTTTTTCTGCAGGGTATGTATGCACGCGTTTACTCGCACAAGTATGGGAATGAATGGAGCCAAAGTTCGGTGCGGGCCCACGACTCCAACTCCAACTCAAACTCCAACAGTTACTGCACTGTAAGTATGTAGTAAGTAAACATCTTCGCGGTTGCTCCAAATTTATTACCAGCCGCACTCCGCTGATGAAGTGGACGCCGCCGCTGGCCTTGCGACCTGGCAGCGAACGAACATTGTACGATGGAATGTGTAAACGTGTAAATGCGTAAATGCTTCGATAACTGAATAACTGAATGAATGCGCGTGTAAGTACTTAACATTGTTTTGATTATGAACGGGTTTATTAAATTTTTTCGTTTTATTGTCACTTTTCCTCTGTTACATGCGCATTTTTGCTTCTGAGTTTTTCTTTCTTTTTTTTTTGTTTTGTTTTGAGTTTTGGTTTTTTTTCTCAATAACTTTTTCCACCGAAATGAAAGTTGTAGTAACAGAGTAATGGGGCTGTGTCGAAATTGTTTATTATAATCGCACTACATACATACATACATACTTATTAACCCTGCCATTTCTAATTGCATCAGAAACTAAATAATTGACTACTTAGTAAACACAAGAAAGTCTAATACTTACCGAAATAGCAGTTTTACGCTTTTATGAATACATGAACAGACAAGGAAATATATTTTTTCATCTTATTTGGCTCCACAACCATCACTAAAAGCCTGGATGGCAAGTAGACGACTTTGCAAAGATCCGCCAGTTTCTCATATCAATTAAAGATAGTTGCGTACATTGTGATCGCGAGCGTTTGTGATTTGGTTGTCCACTCACGGAAGCCTTGTCGAAAGCTCTTTTCATCGGAACGTCATCACCAGGGCCGAAAAGTTGAAGCTTTTGCTTGGAATTGCTTATTTTGCTTATTTCAATGTATACAGCTAAGTACGAACCTTTTAAGAAAACGATCGAGAGCTTTGAAATCTGATATTTTACAGCCTGCTTTTTTCCACCTTTTTCCTTCCGAAATAATGGAAATTTCTGTTTGTCACAAACAAACTTTAGCAAACCATAGTCGAAAACGTAGACATTTTCTTAAGAGCTCTGAACTTCTCAACCTCATTTTCCCCCTTCTCTAAGTTTCTTTCTTGTGTGAAAAAAACTAGCCTACTCGCCTTAAGTGCTGCTAGTCGCCAAATTTTCGAGGAGCGAATTTGAATGGATTGGACTTATTCTACCAAGGTGGCCTTCGTATAAAATAAATTACTAGAATTCCCTAAATATCATACCACAGGGCTAATCTCAACTCATGCTCAAAGTTTTGATACTTATGTATGTATGTATGTATCCTCTACATCCTTTCAGGAGACTTTCACAGCGTTGTGACTGGCTGGAAAGAGACTGCCAAACTACTACTACTGAGTCTGCGTGCCTTCACGCTTAGGAATTCTTTATGAATTTAGTCCCATGTACATATATACATACTTACTATATCAAGCCGATTTATTTCAACGAACAGTAGATAACTTTCAAGAAAATTATAGTTATCACTTCGTGCAATGATATCTCATTCTATGTAAAATAATAGGCTTTTCATTTTCCTGTTTCGAGCCAACTACCTTCGCGCATACATACATATATCGATCATATACATACATACATGCATACATATGTATGTACATACTACGAATCAGCGCATGAATTGTTAATGGACATAAAAAAATACATCGATAAATTTATAGTTGTTTTTGTTTTTTTTTTTTGTTGCTGCTGTTGTGTATGTACATACGTGCCATGTCAAAAGCTAATCGAAGTGCGGCCAAACAAGCTTTCGAAATTAATTCAACGATTTTATGAATGAATTTATGATATGTATATGCGCCGGCACATACGAACTACGTACGATACGTACATATGTATGTATGTACATAGCTACATATTTATGGCTATGGATATGTGTGCACATTAGTTATGTGTGAATGATAATATAAAAATAATTTATTTTAACCACAATTGCCTATCGAATAGCTATCGACAATTCATATGTTTCCTTTACTTTGGTATTTTTTATTTGACTTTTACTGCAGCTAAGCGTGTGTCTGCATACTAATAAATACATAAGAACACCAAATCTTTATGAATATGCAAGTGCAATCATACACACATACTAGGGTGGGTCCATTTGTATGGATGGATTCTACGTGCACTAATTCTTAGCAATTTTTGAGAATTTTGCTGTAGTGACACAAAGAAGTGCTCAAATTTTTTGTATAAAAACATCCTATAAGGAATTTTTCGGTATGAGGTTACCATTTCAGCACTTATCTCTTTCTTAAAGCTTTCACCAGAGGGCGCAACAGTAAACATTTTTACATTTTCGTTGCAACGATTTGAAGTAAAAAAAAAATGACCCGCCCTAATACATACATACATTTTTACATATGTATTCCATATGTAGATGTATTCTATGCCTAATTTATTGTTGTAAACAAAAAGTGTCAAATATTTTGGACATTGAATTGCTTGTTGGTCCTACACCTCACCGGGTACAACACTTCATGTATGTACGCATATACATACATATTTTTACACGAGTATTATTTGTATGTAAAATATTATATGCCTATATATACATACATACATACGTATCATTTATTTATTTTGTCTATATTTATGTATGGCATTGAGTACAAGTCATTAATTTACGAGTACATATTGCCTTTTTTGTTTTATTAGTTTTACCAAGTATATGACGGCCGTTATTACATCTACCTAATTTGGACTAAAACGTCACAGTGACGTGGTCAGTACTTATGTTCTTTACTATTTCTATTGAAGTACTGAGACTACCACACCGGCATTACTTCTCACGCGTGTAAATTTTGTTACATACATAGATACATTTATGAGCAAATCTCACAAGTTGTTTTTTTTTAGTGCCAGTCTTTTTTCTTGGCAGAAAAAAATAACGGTAAAGCATTATTTTTGCATTTACCTCAATAAATGGAGTTCCAGAAACAAGTCAAATAAAAAATAAATAAAGTATTTGAACAAATTTAGCTTAAAAAGGTTTATTTACGCGAAAAAGTACCGAAATTGCTAATTTTATCATTGTCACTCAAAAACATCATAATTGTTGTTTTTTTATAACTCTGGGAAGTTTTCCAATATAATGTTCATATTAGCTGTGAAGTGAGTGTATCTCGAAATCAAAAAAAAAAAAAATGACAGCACGCAGAAAATCTGTCGAAGATGTTTTGTAATTTTTGAAATCTTACGATTTTTTAATTTTAATAATTTAGGATACTTCGAAATGCAAAAATTTAACGGTGGAAATGTTCTTCTTACCAAAACGAACGAATCTAGTGCAACAAAACTAGTGTGTCACCAAATGAAAAAAAATCACATTGAGTAAAAGATGACTATAATTTGAGAAACTAAAACTCCATGTTTTAAATTTTTGTTGGTACAATCGAAATTCCTTCTAAAATTGTTATATATATATACATTAGACTGCATCACTATCCATACAAAAAGAAATCGGTACGGGTTTTCCATTGGAATTATAAAATCTATTATATTTTCGGAAAAATATTAAGATTTAAGCGAGCTGGACCGATTTGAAAATACCTCCAAAAATGGAGTTTTTATAAATAAAAATAGTTTCTTAAAAATGTTTTTTGAAAACATGGCCTCAAATCACAAAACAGTTTAAAAATTTACATAAAAATATTAAAAAAAAATAAAAAAAAATTTTGAAGGGAATAGTAATAATGAGATTTTTCTAAATCAGAATAGTTTTGGCCCAGTGATTTAAGTTTTTCGTAAATCAATCTTAGAAAAAAGTAAAAAAAACAGCATCAAAAATCTCATTATTACGATTCCGTTGAAAAGATTTTTAAATATTTTTATGCAGATTTTTTAAGCCTAGACTGTTTTGTCATCTCATCATTTTTCAAAAAGTTCTTTAAGAAACGATTTAAAACTCAATCGTAGTAAACCTGCCGTTTTGCCTTTTCAGTTAGAGTAGATTTCTCAAAAAATTGAATGCTCTAAAAATCATACTGATCATTTGCCGAATCCAAACATATTCTCTTGTTAGATGGACCAATTCTCGTTTTATGAAATGGCAAAGTGAAAACTAAAAATTCAAAATCAGTGAAACATTGTTTCTCACATCATTATATTGTAAATCGAATGATGAACTTTGTCATAAGGGGAGGTTTTTGAGTAGAAGCTCAACTTTTACTTTTAGCAGCCACTAACTATCACTTTTTGTCAAATATTTCTAGTTTCATTTGAAAACATACTTACTCGTAAAAATGAGAGTGTTAGCCCCCGATCTTCGGAGAAATAACGATGGAACATCGACCTATCTCGGCAGCCAGTTCGAAAACGCCCTATCTCAGAATTTTATACCCTATCTGAGAATTCGATTCAAAAACGCCCTATCCCAGAATACTTTCAATAAATTTTCAGATGAGACAGGGCGTTCTTCAATCAAATTCTGACGTAGGACGTTCTTCAATCAAATTTTGAAGTAGGCGTTCTTGACAAGTTTTTTGAGATAGAGCGTTTTCGAACTGGCTGCCGAGATATGTAGATCGATCTTCCACTTAGGTGTCGATATGTAGTGCTTATCATATCATTTTTTTAAATGATGTTGTCAGTCATTTTCTTCCATCCGAATTTTGTTCTTCGACTTTTTATAAGGAGAAAATGAGTGAAACCTTCAAGAAAACAAATTGCCAAAAATCACTGGTACTTTCATAACCTTTCATTTGTCACCTAGTGGACATACACACGTAAAAAATTTTATTAAGAATTATTTGAGGAACAATAAAACCAATCACTTCACCTACCCCTCCTGCAGCAGTTGTCGTCGTCGTACAGCAAATTGTGTTAATAACAGCAAATTACTATATTCAAAATCAACACAGACGGTCAATGACATTCTAAACAAAGCAACAGATTTCGCAAATCAAAATATGCAACGCCAATATTTTTTCCCCCATTCTACGCCAACAAATTAGTGCCTGAATGACTGAATGACTGCTCGACTGACTGCGCGTCGGTTTGCCGCCGTCGCCAAGCTGCAAGTCTGTGTAGATTCTTTCATCTCGGCCGCATTCGCGGTAACTGCAACTGTTGTTGCTGTTCTTGTCAACAATGTTGGAACAAAGGTTGCTTTTTTGTTGTTGTGGTTGTTGTTGTTGTTCTTGTCGCTGGTTACGATTAGGTTACTAATAATGTTATTGCTGACGGCCACAACATAGCAATATATTAAACGTTATGATTTTTTGGCGCTTTCAATGTGGAAAGTGATTTTTTATTTTTTATTTTTTTGTTGTTGTCCTCGCATTTGTTTGTTTGTCTGGCTGAGACGCACTGAGCGCGACGGGTTCAATGAAATCTTCGAATTTCTGTTTAAGCTATCAAGGACAATAAAGCGAAAGTTCTTCTTGAGAATTCTCAGAATTTTGCACATATGTATGTATGTATGTACTTATGCGTAGATACATACGAAGCAGAGAGCAGAGCAGGTAGAAAGACATGAGCACAACGGCCAAAATGGGCCGTAATGTGCCATTTTTGGTAAATTTTTTTTTCAGTTTGGTACATTTTTGAAATCCAGCATTAACACCGATAATAATGTCAGCATTGAAATCCAACGCAGAATCACTCTTGCCAACAAATGTTACTTTGGACTGAGTAGACAATTCAGGAGTAAAGTCCTCTCTCGACGTACGAAAACCACGCTCCATAAGTCACTCATCATGCCGGTGCTGGCATATGGCGCAGAAGCCGTGACAATGACAACATCCGATGAGACGGCTCTTGGAGTATTCGATAGAAAGATTTTGCGGAAGATTTACGGGCCTTTACGCGTTGGCGACGGCGAGTACCGCAGACGATGGAACGATGAGCTGTATGAGCTTTACAACGACATGAACCTAGTGCAGCGAATTAAAATACAGCGGCTTCGCTGGCTTGGTCATGTCGTTCGAACGGACACCGGCGCTCCAGCTCTGAAAGTATTCAACTCGGAACCCGCTGGTGGTAGCAGAGGAAGAGGGAGGCCCCACTGCGATGGCGTCAGCTGGCACAGAAAAGAAACGACTGGCGTAGCCGTGGGTAACACAGTGCGGCGCCGCGCCATTGCGCTGATACCGAGAGCTAAGTTACTAGCGCCGATACCGATTTTCACAACTCTCTGACGCAATGGCGCCAGCAACACCGGAACACTAACAACACCGGGCGGCGCAAAGAACACACAAAAGCGAAGCGTCACTTGTAAAATGTGCAGCACAAGGCGAATTTTTACAAGGTGGTGTTTCTAATATTAGCCGCGGCTCTTCTGAATGTGAAAATTATGTGTTTGTTGTATTTTTGGGTTTTGAACTTGGCTTGTTTTTTCCCAACCACTTTGTATTAATTCACCTTAGTTCAACACCGGAACACTGACAACACCGGGTGTCGCAAAGAACCAGCAAAGAACACCCGAAACAGAAGTGTCTCTTGTAAAATGTGCAGCACAGCTAGAATTCGTCGCGGTCCTTCTGAATGTGAAAATGATGGGTTTGTTGTATTTTTGGGTTTTGAACTTGGGTATACTTGAGTTTTTTCTCAACCGATATCACCTTGTATTAATTCACTTTGGTGCAGCGTGCGACAATAAAGGAAATGAGCTTTAGCCTGAAGAGGCGCAATTGCGCCAACACACTGTGCTGATTCCGACAGTGGCGCTGGAGTAAGTGTGTCAGCGCCAAAAAATTTTCGCCGTTACCCAGGCCTAGACTGGCGTGCTTTGTTAAACTCGGCCAAAATCACTTAGGCGGTTACAGCGCCAAATAAGAAGAAAGGCAGGTGACTGAAATATCTAGATTGCAGGCAGCCTTAAAACTGACTGAGAAATGGTGCTCTGAAAAGGGCCCATCAATAATAGCACTCGACCATCGCCAGCTTCACCAAAAGAATGAAAGTCGACGTGGCGTAATCGTAACCGGATATTTCGAATATTTAGTCATCGCAAGAGCAGAGGTATCTGGAGTAAATACTGAATAAAAAATTCAACTTAAACAGTGAAAGTCTTCGTAGAGAGAAAAATGGGACCGGGATAAGTATCATGTCTGACAGTCAGGCACTATCAGGGCTTGTGGACAATTGGAAGACTCTATTGATTGTTTAATTAAGCACGCAAGGTAACGGTAGCCCTTTGGTTGGTACTGGAATATGGGGGTTTCGATGGCAACGAATAAGTTGACGTTCACGAAAACATGGGAGGCAACGGAGCCGGCGGATGACAAAGGGATAAGGCAATCTAAAAACTTTTAACTACCCTAAATGGATCTTGGAACGGCTTGTGAATTTTAGTACGGACCGTCTGTGCACTTTTACAGGCTACCTGACTGGATTGCAGGTTCTGTGAATGGAATATAAGCATAATATCCTCTTTCTCACGCATCATAGGTCTAAGACTCTTATATTTCGGGGATGTTGGGATGCTGGAATGCATACACGTATGTAAGTAGATGGAAATCTGGTAAGAGACAACCGAGTAAAATGCTTTTGAATGGGTATACAGGGGGGAGATTCTCCTGCCTATAAGGTTTTGCCGATGTGGCTCTTCTCGAATCAACTGACTGTCATCAGCTTGGATTCAGACCTGGTAGGTGCCAGAACTAAGTGCAGAAGGGCCTGGCCACACTTTGGATGAAGAACTGGCGTAACTCTGGAAAGGAAAGAGGAAATTTCATAGTGTTTGTGTCTCGGCCCAAACGGACAAATGCTCGAGGAATACACAACGTCTCACACACATACATATATGTATGTATGTATATAAACTCACACCCCAAATTTCGATCTAACCTTCTCAACCATTGTTTACCTTGCGGTCATTCCACATTTCGGAAAAAAAGTGTCTAAGTTTTAAATTAATTTTTTCAAATAAGATTTGCTAAACGGCGAAATTGGTTTTCCCTAATGTCTCATAAGTAAACAGGATACTAAATAGCTGTCGGTTGGCTGTACGTTTCGTCTGAAAGCAGCCGCTGTTATGTTGAGGAGTGCGCTCCATTCAGCAGCCTATATACATACATACAAATGTACATAGTTAGTCCCTTGTCGTCTGACTACTCAATTCCAATGTACAAGCATCGTCTACGTCAACGTCTGCACGTGATATTGACTTCGCTTTCGATGGCTAGGCAGCACATTTGTAAAAATAGATCGCCGCATTTTGCACAACACCGCTCCGTATGTCGCGACACTTAAATAATTTCGCAAACGATCGAAGAAAGTCAATTCACGATCTCATCAGCCGTCTGGGTATTTGACTTTTGGCAGTGTTTTAGACAAACACCAGCCGCATGGGCAGACAGACAGGGACCTGAAGCCACAGCAAAAAAACAATGGCAGAGGAGACAAGCAACGAAAGGCAAACAATCTAAATGAAAATATCAAAAATGCTAAAAATGTCGTCTGAGTTCCAATGCGGCCATTGACAGACAGGCACACACACACACACAGCATGGCGTAGACGACCTCCAAAGCTGATATTTTTACTTAAAAAAAAACCATGTATGTCCATTAGGGTGGTCCATAAACAGTAAAGTCGGAATTGTAATGCTCTCACCCCCTAGGATTGTTCTATATCGAAAAAAGTATATCTCTGTTTTTTTATTTTGAAATCAAAAAATATTTAGAGGTCGCCCAAAGTTTTTCATGTATTTTTACATGGGAAAAATAAAATTTTTCGTAGGAATGATATAAAATTCTTAAAATCAATATTTTTCGATCGAAAAACTCTGGTTCTGTTCAGGATAAGTTCAAGCGAATAAAAATCGCGCTGATTTTTAACAATATTCTCCTCACCAAAAAAAAAAAAAATATAAAAAATCAACGCCGGTTGAGAACTAAAATCGTATAAAACCGCATAGGCGAAAATGTTCGAAAGGCTCATATTAAAAAGCACGAAATTTTGTTGAAAATTTGTGGGGTTTTCCTAATTTTTGGCTTCAAAAGGGGCAAAACTCAAACTTACATGTTTGTTAGAAAGTGCGAAAAACTAGTTTTTAGCACATGACAATCATATGGGCAAGGGAGACTTTACTTTTGGTTCTTTTAACAAATTATAAGCAAAATTTGTTCTAGCTTTTGCTGAAAGCTAAATAAAAGCTCTGTGTAAATTTTTAGCGAATAATTAAAAAAAATGCCAAATTTTGAGTTGTGCCTTTTTTGAAGACGGTGTGCCACTGGTTAAAGTCATCGTATAAGCAGCTTTACTTGAACAAGAGGCAGCCTAAGCAGACAACAACTTTTCCACAAAGTACAGTGACGCTTTTCTTAGATTAACAAGAAAAACAATCGCGGTACGAATCTCAATTTTCTTCAAAGTTTATCTTGTTGTATGTGTTCTGACCACCCAAAATATTAAAAAAAAAAAAACATTCCACGAACTTTCGTACAAATATCGAGCACACATCAAAGATCCTTCACACAAGCGCTATACAAACAAGCTTTGTTAGACTTTCGATAAAGAGCGGGGCTTTTCAAAGTAAGCGCTCCTCCCCTTAGTACCCCTTCCTCGCTTGGATGCAAAAGATGCACTTAAAAGGAAGACATTTTGAGGAACAAAAAATACTTAAAGTTTCTTTCTAAACTCTTACTTTTGATATGCAAAACACAGCCTTAACTCTACAGTTGCATCACTTTTGCCGAAGATTGAAGGCTGAGTATCCACCAATGCCATTACTCCTTAGTCTCAGAGGGAGGCGCGTACGCCAATCCAACCGCGACGGGCTGCTTTAGTTTCACATTTCGGTCGTTTCTTTTTTTTTTTGGTTTTGTGCGAGCGCCTCCAAAGCAGATATCCTGATTCCTTGCCTACTCTCATCTTAACGGCGTTCTATGAAGAGGAAGCTCGAGATGGACAAATTTCTTTGCCTTGCTTTGCACCCGTGAGTGTGGGAACAGGTGGAATGAAACAAAAGAGGTGTCCCGTCCGTACCGTCCACCTCGATTATGCGCCTGCATAGATGATACATATACATACTTAGCTTTGGGCCATCGTAAAAGCCCCGTAATTGTGTTTGCTCGCTCTAAAACTTTACGCTGCAGTCTGCTTACAGGCGGGCGTTTGAGCGTCGGCGAGTGGGTGGGGGTGGCGGCTAAATATTGCATGAATGAATGGCAAGTAAGCTGCAGCGCGCCAAGATGGCTTAAACGTAAACGCTTCAAAGCTATATATAAGTACGTAGATATATACATACATATGCACATATGTTATAAGTACATATGTATATCCATGGGCCAGTTATTTGGGTTGATGTGAGCGTCGAAAGGCTGTTTGCATTTCGGTTGCGTAGAGTCGGCTGTAGCGCCTAATCCTTTCGCTTAGCTTAGTACAAACTCTTCCAAGCTGCTGTGTAGCTGGAACACTGGAAAGCTGTTTGCCGGCACTGGAAGACTTTGTGTACATAATAGTAGGAGCCTTTCACATACGTGGCGTAAAAATTGCAGTTTGGGGGCAGAGAACGAGCATGCATGTATGTATGTATGTATGAATTTGTATGTGGATACACACTTACATACATACATTCATAAATAGTGAAGTAGATACATACTACTATTCGGTTTATCTTCATTTGAAGGATGCTTCACATATCAAAAGGCGCTTTCATATGCAAATTAGGCTAAAGAGTTTAATGTTGAACTTTTGTTTTAATTTTGTATAAAAATATGACCGCTAAAAAGTGGTTTATATTTTAAAGTTTTTTGTTC
The DNA here is from genome assembly GCF_013731165.1 of Rhagoletis pomonella. Lineage (NCBI taxonomy): Eukaryota > Metazoa > Arthropoda > Insecta > Diptera > Tephritidae > Rhagoletis > Rhagoletis pomonella. The sequence continues at coordinate 18,423,568 of NW_023458566.1, forward strand.
TTTTTATTTTCTCATTTACAGAAATGACATAAAGTTATAAATTTTAGTGAAACAAACAACAACAAGAAATCGCATTTGTTGATAAAAAATGAGAAAGCATAGACAGCAAGGTTTTGACATTTCAACCGTTAAGCTAAGTGTAGGAGCGTAAAGTTTTTTTAATGGTCCCAAGTTGTTGTTATAACCTCTTTGTAGCGTTTGATACAGGAAAAACCAGACGGACTTGATTGTTTAAATTTGATTCTATAACTGAGGTCTTAGATTCTTCCATCGTAGACTCGCTTTCTTCGCCATGATGGTCATCTTACTGGAATAGCAGAAATAATACACACCGATCTCGCTGGCTTAGTTCAACACTGCAGCCTTGAAATTATCCGATTCGGAACCCACTGTTGGTGGCAGGGAAACAGGAATGCCGCCCTGACGATGGAAAGAGCGGATGGAAAAGGACTTTGCCTCATAAAATCACCTCTACTCTCTCTCTCTATTACAGTCACTAGCTGTCGCGGAATACGAATTGAAGAAGCAAACTAACTATGGATACCGATTGTGTATGAAATGATCAGAGGACTGCATAACTAAATTAAAATAACACCACAGTCATACGACTGATCATAACTTATGGAGCTCTATTAAGGGAATAATACTAATTTGTGGAGTAGGGCAAATACGGGCACAATCCTATCGCATCTAAGTGAACTTAAGAGAACAAAGCATAATGGGAGAAAAGCTGACTTAGCTGCCGGCTTTGAGATTCTTAAAGCATAAACAGACGGCAGCGTTGATCCGGATCAACTCGGGAATTAACTGCAGTTGAACCGGATTAAGTGCGACTTAATCCAAATCAACGCTGTCGTCTGTTTAAGCTTTTATCGGATTTCCAATTAGGGAAGAATGGGACTCTGGCTTACAAACGGCGTGCGTGGCCCTCTGCGCACAAATACAAAGAAGAGGGCAATAAAAAGGCAAGCTTTGTAGAACCATAAGTCAAGTCTTAGTCTCTTACGGCTGGATTACTGAAATTACAGAAATATTGAAAAGAACAATATAGACCGCGAGATGGTAAGCCAAACACAATGGACAGGTTTGCATCCGAATCCAGACAAGGTGTCTTCATATACGACATCTAATCACAACCTAACCTAACCTAAATGCTTTGTAAAAATCCTAATAATTTTATAGATCAAGCATTTGCTGAATGCATAAAATAAATTGCAGCAGAATTGAGATTGAAAAAATTTAAACATATCTAAAAATTCAAATTTTAAAATCAAAGAGTGCAACTTCGATCAAAGTTGTTTATTTTCCAACTAAAATATTAGCATGAACTTGAATACTGCGTAAATTTTCATATGTTCTCTACATGATTTACCTCAATTTTTTTTAAATTTCTAAAATCAACAGTTTTAGTTATTACAAAAACAGCAAGAAAAATACAGAGCCTTCCATTTTTCCTATGGACTCAGAATTTTCGAGGGAAATATTTTATAAATTTTGCTTACCAATTACACTGTGCGACAATTTTATGAAAATTCAAAACAGCACGAACTTTGCTAATATTTTCTGAAAGTATATATACATATCCAGTAATAAAACACTCGATGGAGTAATGGATGGATGGATGGAGGGATGGAGGGATGGTAAATTGAGTTTGGCTGTTATTCCTTCTAGGCAGAGAATTTTTTTATTTTAATTTCATAGAGACTTTTACGTTGGTGGCATGAAGCTTTTGCTTGAGAAGACCTTTAGTAAAATTTTATGAAATATATGAATCCCTCAACGACCCTCCAGATTTGTTTTTTGTGGAATTTATTGAAGTAAGAGTCAAAATGATCCCTTCAGGCGGGCGCTAATGGGTTAAAATGTTCTACGAAAATATTTCCCATGAAATTTTACTATAGGTATTTGTCTTAACCTTAAATTTCGCTCATACATTTGTTTTCACCATTTTTTTCGACTTTTTTTGAAAACTTTTTAGACCGAGACATGAAAACTTTAGTAGGCTAACTTGTGCAAAATCATCAAGGGTTTTACTACATTTCAAAAATGTTAACAAAGTCCGGTCTGGTTTCGGCTGTCGCACAGTGTTATCAATTGAAAAATTTGCCATTCTATTTGACTATAGCTTTTATACATGCATATGTATGTATGTATTCTCGTTTACTAAGTATTTCGTTAGGACTCAGTTGGTATGTGACTGCATTAACTCATATATGGTAAGCACATATTTTCCATTCGTTTTTGTTTTTGTTTTTTTTCAAATTATTTTGCTTGAAAGCATTTTCATTTCCATTTAATTGCAGTGCGCTTCACTCGTCGCAAAGTTCTTTAATTTAACCGCAAAAAAAATAATAATCCACAATAAATCCCATTGAAATGCAATGCAAAGCGGGTATTCAAGTGGCATTCAGTGCAATTATTAGAGTTGTAGCATTGGCGAGGGGCGCTCAGCAGCGCGCGGAGGGGAGGGGGGGTCAGCACACAATAACCTGAACTACGAATACGAATACGAATACGACTATTTCCGCAATCAAATATGGAAAATATGAAAAGCAATACAACAAAGCAGCTAACGAAAGCGATACACAGGGCAAATGGAAAATCAAGCCACTTAACGGTGCTCATTACTTTTCAATCATCGCAAAAATGCAAAACGAGGAGCAGCTATCGTTACAGCGTCTACGACGAATGGTAATCCTTAATCGCTACAGCAGACAGCAGCTTACCTATGAGTATGCCACCAAAAGAAGAATGAAGAGTGAGGATGCAAAGTGCAAGCATCAGCATCAGCTCCTACTCCTCTCTCTCTCTGTCTCTCTGTCCGCGCTGTGGTAGCAGCTCAAGATGCTGCCAAACTCTGCACTCCTTAAGACATTAAAATATCTATGGAAATGCGAGTGCAGTCAGCCTGCAAACGGGCGCACCGCTGCCTACCCACCGAAACTATTTCGCCCAAAACGAGAAGGCTTTTGCAGTTTACGAGCAATAAAAAAATGCGTCAAGCCATAAAAAAAGTAATTTGAAAGTCTACGAGTGGGCGCTGCTACGTTTTACTACCTGCACGTTGAGCATAGCAGAGGCGAAAGCCGACGAGGAGAGGCCGAGGCCGTTACCATTTATGGTTGGGGCAGGTGGCACCAGCTGCTCGCAATGCAGTAGTGAAATAGGAAACCAAATATTCTGAAGTGGGAACAAAATCGGCGCTCAGCGTCCAGCGGAACCCATTATTTTTACTATTTGAACCATAACAAAAGCATTCAATTCACAGTCCACAAAACGCGCCATGAGTACGGTCGATGTCTATTGGGACAAGATGTCCACCAAACCCAAGCCTACGCATTGCTTGTGTTGCCTGAGGCTTTTTATGTGCTCCTGCACGTGCTCAGTGAGTCGACGCAAGTTGCGGCTTTTCCAAAAAATATTCAAACACAACTTGCCGCATTGCCGCAAACCCCGTTTGCCTCGGCTGCTAGACTGCTAAGGCTCACATCTGCCCGCCTGTCCATGCTGCCCTGCTCCCAAGAGTGGGCGCGTGTACGCAAGGCACTGATAATGCGGCCGCCGCTAGTGATAACGTACAGTTTACACCACCCAGGGATGCGTAAAACGTGTAACGGCAGTAAGGAGCGGTGAGGAAGGGTGGGTAAGGGGGAGCGCGCGTGTTGTGTGGCACGCCCATAAATTTCCTCCACACACACACACACACACACACACACACACACACACACGCGCACACACCCAACTGTACCTAAATTACCGCAATAAAGACGTCTGAATGAGGGGCGCTATGAGCCACTACGCGCCTCCCCTTCCCCCCCACTCAACACCGCCAAACGTCTGCGTCGCTGCGGTCACTTCTTCATGCCCTAAATGGCACTTGCGCTCTCTCTGGGCTCTACTCCTGGTAGCGCAGCAAGTATCGATGAATCAGAGAGAGAGAGAGAGAGAGAGAGCGTGCCAGAGAGTGAATGAGTGTGTGTAAGTGGTTGTACAGAACCGACACGAGACGAGGGTAAAATAGGTTAACACAGACACTGTCTGGACCGCGGCAGGCAGGGGCGCGGCAGTGGCGCTAGCGGATGTATACAGAAGCACAGGGATGCTGCCAATAAAGCAGGGCATTGCACCCGAACGCTTTCACATCCTAAATACGTTTGGCGCAATTCTGCTGCTCCGCTGGAGTTGCTTATATTTATGTATGTATGCAGGTATGTGCATGCATTCATATGTCCTTCGGACTTTGTTATTTCTGTTGTTGTTATTGCTTTTGCTGTCGCTGCTTTTGGCTTTTGTGTTCTGCTCTTAAGATACATACATACATATACATATATATGTATGCAATATCTATATTGATGCCCTCGCAATTTCAAGCGGAAGATAACATGGATCGATAAAGCGTTCAGAGTTGCCACTCTACTATTTAGAAGGTATAAGCTAAACAGCTCATTTTCGTCCTGTGGAATACACTGACTGCACTCCTGTTCCTTGGTGGAACAAAGTAAACTTCAGAAGTTGAGAAGCGATTCGAGAACATTTTTGAAAAGATCCCTCGAAATTCATGCCGACAAGTACTAGAAACGCTACCGCTACACGCGAAGGGGGTACAAGCAGCTACTTCTTTCTTCGAAAAGGGCTTCGTTCAAAGGATACTGCAGGATGTTGATTGCGCAAGCCAAACAGTTCGACCGCTACAAGAGCTTAGAAAACACCAAACCGTTAAGGTGGGTTCACTCAAGAGGCCCGATGCTCCTGCGCGGATACAAGTTGTGAGACTCTTTCGGTGCTTTGGATACTAATTTTTCCAGAAATCAGGTGATGATTACACATTTGCTTCTCGGACGGTAAACGGAGAAATTGTGAGAAACATAGTTTCACGGCATGAAGAAGCCAAACAGGGTATCCTATTAAATCCATCCCATTAGGCCATCCTGCCTTTTGTAATCAAAGAAGGTGCTGAGTTTTTGTTGGTAATCTTTCGACCTGGGATGATAATCGTAGCATGATTACTTTCATACTGAATTGTCTGGATCTTAAGGTGGATCTCCATAGCGGTTGAACTACCGAAAGGTGACTTGGCAACACTGAAAATTTGGGCGCGAAACCCCTGCATGTGGGCACATCCCGCCGAAAACATTCGATATGCAGGAGTAGTACATAGTCAACGTTGCGGAAGGCGGCAGAAGCGCTGAACACAAACTTGGCGCTAAAACTTTACTTCACACAAAGTTCGCGCGCGCTTTGCCTGCCATCGAGCTAAGCGCGTTGGAGCAACGGTGGGGCGTCTGCCAGCGCGGCCGTGCTACGAGTACATAGATGCACACGAAACCAACCGCCACCATTCGCTTACTAATACAAATGCAATAGACACAAGTGTGTGTGCGTGTGTGTGTTTGGGTCGTGGAGGGATGTTTTATGGTTTGTTTGGGGGATTCGAGATTGGCAACTTTGGCGCTGACTTCATGGCGACGTGGGTGGCATAGGCAAGTGTGTATGTAAGCTGCTGCACAGCAAAAGACCAATACAAAAAATACACACAAACACATACGCACTTACACACAAATATATGCTTACACATAAGTACATATTTGGGCAAAGTTTTGTTTACAAAAAAAAAAATAAAACAAAAGAAGCGAAAAAGAGCAATCAGGAGCAAGAATAAGCAGAGGGGATAGTAGCAGCAGTGCAGGCATAAAAAACGTTTACTTCTGCCTGAATGTAATTCAATGAAGCGGCAGGCAAAGTCGGAAACAAAAGCCTATACGCAAACATTTCCATAGCTTGGAAAAAAAACTACGATATCGATCGGCGTTATCAGATACGTTACGATCTGTGCTGCGCTTTTTTGTTCAATTTCGACTAGGGCTTTGTAACGTGGACACGTCTAGCTGTGTCGATTTCGATAAATCGATGGGTATACATACATACATATGTATCTACACATTTGTATGTTCATATCTACTTATATATATATATATGTATGCGTGTCCTTATCGGCTTTGGCGCGCATTCTCAATTCATGAAAATTTTCGGCCATATTGGCGCGCAAAAGCTTTCCGATGCAGCTTAAGCCTACACACACACACAGTAGAAGTACATAGCATGCATAGCGCGCTTACAATTGCATCCCTATATCCTTGTGTCCTTATTCATATATGTATGTATATATGTAATTTAAACAACGCCCAGGAGCGGGTCATAGGCCCTCCTTTTGCACTTTGTGCTCAAACAAATACAAACAAAACAAAACATGATGCACCAATGCATATTGCAATAAAACAACAAAATTATAAAGGCTCATGGCAAAATGGGCTGACAGCATCCAGTTGTACATTTTCATATACATTTTATGTATATACAGCCCTATGAGCAGTTGTATGCACTTAAGTTCACTTGGATGTGTCCATTCAAATTCTCACCCAGTCGTTGAGTTAAAAGCAATACCAGGTTTTCAATTAATTAATATTTTAAAGCAGCAACGGCAGCGTGGGTCTGTTTAAGGTCGAAAAATACTAAAGAGATTGGGTCGATCGAGTCTTTCAGCCGGCGAAAAAAAAAATAAGCGCGCTACTGTTTTTACTTCCATTTTAATGTTCGCAGGGGAATGTTTTTATAATACAAATTCAACCTAACGGACGGACAGTACGTCAATGTCTTCTGAGAATCATCCTTTATCTAATTATCCCGAGAGCAGCATCAAGCAATTGACCGGCAATGTTGTTGTTGTTACTACTTCGCTACTTTGTTACTCATTATTTGCTTCTATAAAGTTATTGGGTGGGCATCATGCATAAAAATTGAGCTTAAGCTCCGACTCCACTTTCAGTAGAAATTCTTGAGTTTGAGCCCCCTACATCAGTGCAAAAACGAAGCTCACGAGGCCCATTGTGTTTTTCAGCAATGCTTCGTACCAACTTACTTGTTTGTGGACTACCCTTCTAAAACAAGTTCAAATGCAGTTGGGGATATGTTTGTATTTTTTCAGCATTCAGAAATTGCGGTAGGTCTAAGCATCGTTGGTAGACTCCAAAGTATTATGTATACATATACATATATACACTCACAAGTTTACTTATACACAATACTTTTTCGTATGTATAATTCTGTATGCATATGTATATGTAAGTATGTACAAATGTACGTATGCACATTAGGGTGGTCCTCAACAAAAATCAAATTAACGATTTTTTTCAGTGTCAGCCCCTCAACCGGTAATACCACATATAAAATTTGGTTCCGATTTAAGTCGGTTAAGGCGTGTCGCACAGGGGGGCCAAGTACAGATTCCTCTATAGAAACTCAAAAAATTAAAATTATATTTTTTTTTTTCATTTAATATCCAAAATCGGTACTACCAAAGTCGAAGTTATCACATATAAATTTTGGTTCCGATTTGTCGGTTAAAACGTCTTCATAGGGCAATCTGAACTTTGAACCCTGTGCGACACGCCTTAACCGTCTCCGATCGGAACCAAAATTTATATGTGCTATCTTCGTCTATGGTAGTACCGATTTTGGATATTAAATGAAAAAAAAAAATAATAATTTTAATTTTTTGAGCCTCTACTTATACTTGGCCCCCCTGTGCGACACTCCTTAACCGACTTAAATCGGGGCCAAATTTTATATGTGCTATCTCCGTCTATAGTAGCATCGACGTAGGGGTTAAGGCGTAGGAAATCTGATGAAAAAAATCCCGTCCTACATTTAAGGACCACCCTAATATACATACATATGTACTATGTGTTCATATACCTAATTCGTGTGTTACGCCTTATTGATTGTTTGCATACAGGCTGTGCTTATGTACCTATGAATGTACATATGCCATTTAATACTCTGCTTTGCTACTGTTGTTTTTGTTGCTATTTTATAATCTTCTTTTATATATAGAATATTGCACTCGCAAAAAAAAAAACATTGGCGAATTCTACCGAATTAACAGTTCTAATCAAAAATAAATCTGCTGCGCTCCGATAACATAACAAATGTGTGCAGATCCGATAGTTGTGTGAATGAATGAACGACCGACCATACAATGATCTGTATTTCAGTACCCCGTTAAGGTGTCCAAGAATCAAGGTGGCTACAACAAGTTGTAACCATAAATCACTTTTAGCTATCAATATATGTAACTAAGACCTTAAAAAAAAATCATAGTTAATCCAAGGCATAGGAAACAGGTGCTACTAATAGCATTAGAGCAAAAGCAACATTTACTTGTATTTTGTTGTTGGTTGTGGTATCTTAAGTGTCAAAAAAACAGTATGCTTTTTTTTAAATATCATAGTGCGCAATGTGAAAAATAAAAAAAAAATTAATAAAAAATTTAAATAAAAAATAAGTTACAAATTGGTACGACATTTGCAATTTATGAAATTTTTGCATATGCACTTTTTAGGTGTCTTATAGCAGTACTTATTAAAGTAGTAAGCTGATGGCACCTCCGGATATCTCGTCTGCAATTTTTTGCGGACTCTTCATGGCCTACAACCACAGAGATGGTAATTGATGACTACCATTGGCCGCAGGTCTATCATTTTCTGACTGTATAAAGAAATTTTTTTATATATCATACATACATACATGCAAACAACCTGGTCTCCCCGCTCACTTTTTATGCGGTGTGTCGTGTTTTTTCGGTCCGAATCCAATGCAAAATCGGTAAGCATGGCAGAGCTCTAAAGTCGGTTTTTTTATAAACAGTTAGTGCCGTTTAAAACGCCCCGGTTTTTGGTTAACCGGCAGAATATTTGTGGGCACAAAGTGTTTGTGTGGCTGGTAGACGTTTCACACGAGCCGTTGCCAGCGATCAGATCGTGAGAAGCGGCATTAAGGCTGCTATTACGGCCCTCAGACCAGCAATGAGTAACTCGCTTTGTGAAAATTCCTACATCGGTACTCTTAATTGGATCCAAGAGAAAAGTGGTATTTAATAAGATAAAGAAACGGGTGAGTACACGAAAAAGAGAGTTTGGCGCAAGAGTCGTGTTATGGTCTGATTATGGCAACTTAACATAACTTACGGCTCTCTCTTAAAAATTCTGTTAAATGGGTGTTGCTTATAATTGAACAGCCGAAACTTAACGTCACTTAATGCCACTTAGAAAACTGTTTCATCTTGATTCTCTACGTTCTACGCTCCGTTAAGTTAAGTTAAGTTGCCATAACCAGGCTTTTAGGGCATAGATTTCTACCTGCGAAAACTGCTCTTAAAGGTGGAGAAGTATGCAATAGGTACTAAACGCGGGTGGGCTAAAGAGGATACAAGCAGAAAATTGCTTTGGCCATCGCTCGATGAGCAGACAATAAAAGCTAAATTAGTCTAGACTTGATTTTCGTAACTTAATTTAACTTAACTTAATATTTTGCCCAACCTGTTATATGAGAAACTGTGTTGGCGGTTAGTTAAAACTTAACTTACTGTAAGAAACTTAAGAACGTGTAGGTTTTAGATTCTTAAGTTACGGCCTTACGGAAATTGAGAGCGGTTTTGAATTTCTCAAAATTAAATGAGCGCAAACATATTTTTTGCATGCATTTTTTTTTTGATGTCGCAAACAGCTGTAAAATAAAACACAACAACAAAATATTTCTGCTTCTAGCTTAAGTTGACGTGTTGAGTAATCATTGATGATTTCCTACGGTAAGTTAAATTAAGTTAAGTATAGACTAACTGAGCTTTAAAAGCCTGATTATGGCAACTTAACTTAAATCAATGGAACTTAGAACTTAGAAAATCAAAATGCAAGAGATTTCGAAGTGGCATTAAGTTACGTTAAGTTACGGCTGTTCAATTATAGGCAACATCCATTTAAGAGAATTTTTAAGTGAGAGCCTGCAAGTTGCATTAAGTTGCCATAATCTGACCATAACGCTTCTTAGGGAATAAATTCGGATTACAAGTTTACTGGCTCGCTTGATCGTGAAAGCTGAGGAGAGCCAAAATTCTGCTCAACGCATTTGCATCTGCACTTCAGACCGATACCGCTTAATAGCTGATAGATGAAAACATCCCAATAGCACTAGACGCCGGTTTTAAACAGCTCAGCCGACCCATTTTGTTTTTAAACCGCATAATTGCTGTTCCCACCTCGTCTTGGCTTAGTGCATGGACGTGTGCACTTTGGAGTCTGTTCGCTATAATTTTCTTCACCATTCCTGCAAAAACCAGCACCGGTCTTGAAGCAATTTTCTTGACATCTTATGTTTTTTGATGTCTTCCGGCATTCTAAGCTCTTTTTGTTCATGTTGTTTAAACTTTACCCTTACGAAGGTTGGGTTTCCATTAGATTGAAGCAGCAAAAAAATAGAAATCACTGAAGTTATCACTTGTCTTGGCATCAAAGCTAAATTCTTGCCTAATATCGTTTTCATATTGCTATTTCAATAGATACCGTTTGGCTGCGTTGAGTTTAGGCAAGCTATACTCTGTACATATGCCTTTAAGTACTTAAGTGTATGCATATTAGGGCGGGTCGAAAAAACAAAAAAAGGTTTGATAGGAAAAATGTTTAGGTCTTAAAATGTGCTGTTTTGGTACTTATTCTAGAAAATAAATCCTGTTTCCCTGCGACAATATCTTAAGACTGCGGAATGAGCTTGAAAAATTGATAATAAAAGTGGGAATACCAATTTTTTTTTATTTTAACAACGACTTGTGTAGATCAAATACGGAAATCATTTCCTATCATAAACTCATAAAAACTAGTTTGGGCAAAGTGAAAGTAAATAACATCAATATTTTAATCAATTAATAAAGTAAGTAGGATATAAAGATTAATTGATTAAAATATTAATGTTACTTACTTTCAATTTGCCCAATCTTTTTTTTTTAGGATCTTATGAGAGGACACAAGTTCCGGCCTAATGCATATGCGTACAAAAGCTCGTCCGCCTGCCCGCGTTTCGGTTTATATGTATGTATGTATGTACTCCATATGTATTTACAAATATACATAGATATGTATGTATGTATACTTTAGCAAACATTTGTATTTTAAGTCTTTGTGAGCATTTAATTTCTGTTTAAATTACAATTTGTGACGCTTCATTTGCTGAGTATACAAGGTTCATAATATTTGCAAAAACTAATACATACATATATGCAAGTATAAGTATGTATGTATGTATGCACATCTGGAAATTACTTTAGAATGCAAACATTTCCTTCAATTCAACGTCAAACGCTTGTGCGATGACGTGCGTATCTATTAAGCAAATACTTAGCTACAGACAAACATATGTACATATGCGCATCGTTAACTTAAGTTGTTTTTAGTCGGCTTTGTTTTATTAGAAAATATGTATGTATGTATATTATGCTGGTCCAAAGTTTTGTTTTCGCAAAAAAATTTACATATTTTCCACATGTAAAATATCTGGCGGCACGGTCTAAATATACCTCTAAATATATTTTGATTTTAAAATAAAAAAACAGGGGTATATTTTTTTTCGGTATAGAACAATCCTAGGGGGTGAGAGCATTAAATTTCCGACTTTACTTTTTTTTGGACCACCCTAATGTACATACATATAAACCGATTTAAAAAAAAAAAAAAAATCTGGTCTCCTTATTTTCGATATTCTTCACTTTTAAGGATGGCAACGATAAAATTGAAAAAAAAAATTGTTGATTTTCCTCTGTATTTCTGGACCACCCTAGCGCACATACAAATGCACAGAATTTGCTAAACCACCATTTCGAAAAATATGTGAATTGAGCCAATTTGTTTTTTTTTTCAGCCAGTTGTTTGCTCTTCCAACAAAAAAAAACATAAAACAAAAAACAAAAAACATCTATGTACATTATAATATAAATAACTAACAATGTGTGCTTAGTATCTTGAATTGCGGTACTTCTCTCTACAAAGCTTTGGTAGAAGCTATTTTAAAATTTTTGTGATCCCCAAATCTTATTGTGGCTTGAATGTTTTCCGCGTGCGTAAATGCACGAGTATCTATTTTTATATATATTTTTTTGTTTGCCGACGTCTAGTCGCCTCGCTTAAATTAAGGCATACTCAAAGGTTTAGGCCGGTTTTAGATCACCAATTGAAAATGAAAAAAAAAAATTGTTTTTTGTTTTTGTTTTTGAAGCTGTAAGACAACGGATATGCCGAAAAAAAGCATTAAAACAACTCGCTAGGCACCTGAAAGAGTCTTCAGCTATGAAAGCAGCGTTTTTTTCGGTACCATCTTGAACAGATCTTAAGTAGCCAAACTGGAATATTAAACAATCGGAGATACTCCACTTCGTAGATGGTGACGAACAATTTTAGAAATGTATGAGTGAGCAATTTTCCGACTGGACATATTTATTTAGGCTCTATGATAAGACAGTAGACAGATCGAGAGCATGAACAGCGGGCGCCCTTATTGCGATCGATGGGACAGGATATATGGCTATGGGATATTGCAGACGAAGTTGCTGCACAATGGTTGCCATCAGCGTCAAGTGAGCTGGGTACTAAACAGCTGAATACTATAAACCCATGGATTCTTCCCGATTTTGTCTCTAATAACACCAATGGGTGAAATACGCGAATGGGTAGAACTTTGACGGAATGGTTTCTGGAGGATTCTTCCCCCAAAACCAATCCATCAACCTCTAATTTAGGTTTCGAGACAGTATCTACATTATTTTATTTATCAAGGTCATCTATAAGGAAGGTTATTCGGGACTCACAGATTGGATAGCCAATATTTAGTTGTTGTTGTTGCAGAAGTGTTCAACCTACGAGGCATGGTAATGCATCGTCTCCTTCATCCCCAGACTCTGCCGGGTAAGTAAGTGGACGACATCGATTTTCACAGCTCCTAATGCTTCCGGGTTCGGGTCGTCCTTACTTCGGTTGTAGAGGAATATTTTATGACTAGAATTGTATACAATATGGGCAGCAGACCCAGCGATATTGTAGGAACAGGGCTACAGGGCTGATAAGATGGCTAGAAAAGTCACCCCTGAACAGATCTTATCAGGTGAGCAGAGAGTGGGAGCACTATTGACTGCCTGTAGGCTACTCCGGGGTAGATGGGCCTCATGTGAGCTTAGCAAGTGTTGGGCGATTGCTACGATATTTACAATTGTAAGGTACTTTTAGCCCAAAGTGGATTAGTGTAGGTCAAAGAAACTCCTTAGGCACACAGAAGCGATACTAGTGGGCGTTCTAATGACTCACTATGCAAAAGTCCTTACTGCCGCAGCTATTTTGAGAATGATGACTTGAAATCATCCTACTTGCATTAGTCGCCTTTGAAAGTCAGCTTCTTACACATATGTATGTACATATGTTCAAGATGGTCTTCACTACTTCAACCTACCCTACCCCACTTCAAATCCCAATAGCTTTTTATGACCTTCAGTTAGTAAAATATCATATCAGAAGATATGCCTTCTGTTTAGAGCAAAGCAAAAAGTCAATAATTTTCGGAAATGCTCCTGAAACCCCTAGAAGGGCAAGTTTAACATTGAGTTGCAGGTGGCGTTGTACTTGAGATTTAGTTGGCTAATTGATAAATCATTTAATCCGCTTGGCTTTAGATATATTTGCATATGCATGCTCCAAAAAATAATTATAAACCAACATATTTTGTAACCTGACTAGCAAATACCCTGCCGGAAATGGGGCTAGTTTGTAGCTAACTTTTAACTACCCATCGGTCTACTAATTGTTACTTTTTATTACTTATTTCCTACGGCCGTAAGTAACTTCTTTTAGAGGGCGATGACCGCAAAAAAATGAGAACTGTGGCTAAGTGGTTAGAAGTGCGTACTACCACTGCGTAAGACCTGCGTTCGATCTCTGTTCCGGGCAACATCTACATTAGAAAGAGTTTGTTCAATTTTTTACAAGTTAATTTATTTACTTTATTTACTATAGATATTCGAATTCCTATATTGGAATTCTGATGTTCTGATATACATACATAGATATTCGAATTCCACAGACAAAGCATACAATTTCGTTCTTCATTTTATTTGTTCTGAACTCGAAAAACCATCTGTCAAAGAAAAGTGTATTTAAAGTAAAATTTGTATGAGCTTATTTAAATAAAAACTGGTTTAAAAAAACCAACTCCCTAGCATCTGCATGACTTTGCCATTAAAAACAGCTAACTGAAACCAGTTGGTTTTTTTTTATCAATATATATAATTTTTTCTGCAGGGTAGGCACACACTACAACCCGATGTCAGCAGTTAACTTTGGCAAAAGGATACAAATTTGAATTTCATTGGATCTATAATCGATTTGGTTGTAAATAGTTACCTAAACCATAACTAAAAACCAAAGGCAAAAGAAACAAATAATTCACATTTAAATAAATAGGAAAAGTTGAGGGCGAAATGCTGGGAGAAAGGAAAAGTTAGAATGAGGATTAGATTTACATAAAAGGTCTCACTTCCTACTGTGTGTCTATGATTCGAATATAAATACCGCTTTCTCTATCACCCCTGCCGCATATCCTTCAGTTGTGGGTAGAAAACTCGCAGGCAGGGAGAGGCATCCATTTCCGTTTGCTGTCAACACGCCGACGACGTTCGATACGCACGAATGTATTGAATTTAGTTAGCTGGGTTTTTATGCAGTTGTGCCTTCAAACATATGTATGTACATAAAAAAAGTGCCAAGCAGCTACCTCCCCTTTTTCTTTCTCTCTCTTTTGAAACGCTTGTTTTATATTCTATCCAAAAGCTGCCAAACATCTTTGAAACATTCGTGCGAATATCAATATAAATTGTTTGCATGAAAACCGCTTAATTTCTACAACTGAGTACTCGTAGATAAGGCTCGAGTTACTGATCTAATCTGTGTACATACATACATATATATCTGCGAATAAATAGTTATTTGTAGATTTACATAAATCCTTTGATGGTCTTTAAATGTAGAAACTAAACTTCTGTTGGTGCATATTTTTGGGGCGAATGCATTGGGGAGGGGTTCGTTGAATGTGCGTAAATCATTAGGGTAAAAACTTAAAATGAAAAACAATCTGCAAAGACATACATACCTACATACATACATATGTTTATAAGTATCCATGGCAGCTCGAACAAAGAAAAAAAAAACTATATAGAAGTAAGTATGTAGTATAAGATGGGCGAAACTGAACCTTATATACCCGGCGCAAATATTAAATATCGTTTTTCACCTTTCTGTAAGCTAAGTGATAAAAGCAGAGACATAACCATTATAAGAGAAAATAATAAAAGTCAATCAATGACCATTATATTAAGATAAATATTTTTGGAGTCATCTGTAATTATTATTCAAGGAATTATATTAAAAAAGTCCTTTCATAATAATTACCAAGGAGATAAATATTTGTAAGTCTTCAAAGACTTTTATTTTAAGACTTATATTATAAAAGTCTTCATAATAATTATGAGCGCGAAAAAATTTTGGAAGTCTTTAAAGGCGGGACTTGTTCAAGAGCATTTCAGGATTAATTGGGGAGCAGTTCGGGGCTAGGTGGGGACCAGTTCGGGTCTAGTTTGGGACCAGTTGAGGCTTGGTTTAGGAACCGTTCGGGACTATATACAACATTTTTTCGCACTCATAATTATTATCGAAAGACTTTTATAATATAAGTCTCAAAATAAAAGTCTTTGAAGACTTAAAAATATGTATGTCAATGATAATTGATATGACAAGGCTATTTAATATAAGTCTTGACTGTGCGATGGTTACGTTGGATGTTAAAAGCGTTTTCAACTCCTCAGACTGTGAAATCACTTCGAATGCTAACAGTCGCTCTCACCTTTTTAGACAGGTGAATATCTTAGTAAAGCTCGACATAAAACAATCTAGTGTTGTTCATTTGCAAACGAAATTGAAGGCGAACATCAAATCCAGGAGAATCTCAAAATCCAGAATTTTGCACACTGAAAGCCAATTAATCCTTAATACGAAGATACATCTTCCCTCTTCGAATGTATGAAGGTAAATATAAATGCCTTTACGTACTATTCTCAATATTTTTTTTTTCGTTCACTAAATTTTGGTATCATTGGCTTGTACACGTTAGCGTTTCCATCGCTGGTAGCGAAAATAACAAAGTGAGTGATGGTTTCGCAGGGCGTGAGTGGCCAACATGAAATTATTCACGTGCATATCGAACGTGCGCATTGACAGGTAAACACCGGCAAGCAGCCGTGCTGTCTCTTCAGGCTCGACGGCTGGCACACGGCCGATACTGCACGTACGCACTGCTGCCGGAGAGGCAAAAAGAGTTCCAGTGCCACACAAAGAGCTGGAAAAGCGGTTCGATCGCGTGTTGTTGCGCACATAGCGTCCATATGTATGTGTGGGCCTATTGGCGCTTGACAATCAACAATCGTTGCTTGCGATAAACAACTGTTGTTTGAATGTTGCAGCTGCACTTTGGTTTCACTTTGCTTTTGGTGCGCCTTTATTGTTTTTTCAGTGTTTTTTCACAACTACAGCACAGCATTGAATTGCGTTAATAATAACAACAGCTGTTTGTGTTAAGCGTGATGCGGAGCATACACACAAAATATGTACGTATGGATGTATGTATGTATTAGAAGCGTATGTGGGTGATGCAATACGAGTACGCATTGCACGTACGCACACCAGAAGTAACCACAATAAAAAAACAATGATTTGGCTCATTGAAAACGAGCGCCATAACGGAATGAAGAAAAAAAAAAATTGTGCAAAAGTTTGAGATCTTTATTTTGCGAGCAATTATCTACACAGAGACGAAGAATTACATATGTACAAACCCACTAGGCCAAAATTTGTTAGGTGTTCCTAGTGTTATTCATGCCAACATATATAATTTTGTTAGTTTGACCGCAGGTAGTACAAAAATGTATTGCCTAGTCATAGCCCGATCACTTTAGATTTTTTCAACAAACAAATTCCAGGAAGAAATTTTTTGACGCAGTTAGGTGTTTCCTGTTTAGGTGAACACAAAATGAAAATTTTTCCCCCAATTGCGATATGGGAAATGTCCACCAACTTGGATTTTGTGTTTTTTACGATTTGCGCGCGAATTTTGCATTTCTCGTAAAAATCGTAATCGTAAAAAACATAAAAACCAAGATGGCGCACATTTCCCAAATCGCAATTGGGGGAAACATTTTCATTTTGTGTTCACCTAAACAGGAGACAAAAAATTTCTTCTTGGAATTTTTTTTTCTTCTTACGTCGATTTTGGTCTAAAGCGGTGATGGGCAGTGCCTTGCCCACGGGCAAAGCTCTTTTAAGCTTTCTATACATTTTGTATAGGCGCGAGCATAGTAAAAGCTCTCTCTACCCATCGCTGGTCTACGGTGATCGGGCTATCACGTGCATTTTCAGTAGCAATGAATTTGCAATTTGGAAAGTAGGAGAAACCGAGGTAATAAATTGATACCAAGTGAGTAGATAACAAAGTTAGGTAGTGAGCAGCTACGTACTCAGTATCTTAAGTTGTAGCTGCTGTGTATCAGAAAAGATGAACGAGCACATGAAAAAAGCATGTGTGTTAGTCATGGGGAATAGTCTCATGGAAGTGGTTATGCTTCACAGATGAAAAGTCAGGTGGAAAGTATTAATCTTTGAACGACGCTATGTGTGCATGTGGAATAAAACACAAATTTTTCACCTTCGCCACAGACAGGACACCTATTGCAGTCGTCGTGGTAGAATCGGAAAGGGGTTTGGAGCCTCCATGTCCGCTAAGAAATCCAGAGTAAACTGGCAATTTACTTTCCAATGCTTCAGCGACATACATCCTGCGGTACGTGAATAAAAGTGTATGTACATCTGACTGTAAGTATACTATGTCCCCACGAGCATTTCGGATTACGTAGTTCGCTTGTGAATTACTTTGGTGAATTACACCGATTACACGGTTGATTCCTAATTTGATTTGAGAATTCATAGTGTTCGATAAATTTCCGATTAAAATTAGAGACGGCAGCGTTTTTTTTCGTAATTCGCATGGTAATTGGATCTGAATTACCTACAAATGAAGTAATTCTCTCTCAAAATTTTATATAGCGAATTACGTAATTCGAAGGGTAATTGGGACGCCCCACCGATTCTGGCATATTTCAAATGATGCAGCTCTTTCTTCCCTCTGGATCCCATTTCTCATATCGCCCTCATTCTCGGTCCAAGTCTCATTTTATCATTCGGAACAATGTTAAATCATCGGATGGCAAGATCGGATCTGCATGAAGAGGAGAGATGAGCGCACTTAATTTCAAAGCATATCCGACAAAGAGCTACGTATTTTCTACGTTTTTTGAGTACCATGCTCAACGTGTTGTGGAAAGCTCAATCTAGATATATACCCTGGAATGCTAAGACTAGTCACAAAAATCGCCTTTGTTTTTTCTTCTACTGGTGATATGTTGTAGAGTGACTGTGATCATCTAGAGTAGAAATTTTCTCGATGGCCTAATTGGCTTTCTTTCCAATCTTTGTTAAACATACATACATACATGAATAGCCCTAGTGTTTTTCTAATTTCGGCCAAAATGGCTACTATTTTGTACATGTGCACATGTACGGACACTGCAATAACAATGCACGTAAAAAATATTTTTCTTACATTACACGCTTTGGGAAGATGGTTGGAAATGCGCGCGCTGCATTTACGCGCCTTTATTTCTTACTACAGCTTTACGATGCGAATATATACTCAAAGAACGCTAAAAAAAAATCCCAATTCTTCGGCTGTGCCGCTCCAGATATGTACATAGACCACCTTCTTTACAACGAACTCCCATTCCCATTCATCAATGGGGGGAAAGTCTTCGGCGTCGTCGGCGTCGCTGCGTTTTTACTGTGCGCTCCTTCGTGCGCTTGGTTGTTGGCGCCATTAGCGAAGTAAGTTTTTTTTCGTAGAGCCCCACTTCTCACCACCCCTCACCACCCTACAACAACAGTAAGACCAATCATTGCCATCTTACTGCCTTTACTCGCTCCTCTCCTGGGCCTTTTACGTGCATTAGCAGTTCTGTTTTGGTTTAAGTTTCCTTTTTGTCATTAGTTGTGTTTGTTTACAAATTATCCAGTAACTTGCCAGTAACTTAATTTCTAAGAATTCGCTCTCATAGAAAAAATATTCAAAGAAGTACGCGAACGCGAATCCAGGGTAATAATTTGCAAGTTTCCTGAACAGCTGATAAATTGGTTGTTTATTCGCAGCAAATTCCTAATAAAACAACAAAACAAAAACCCACAAGCAGTCTCCTTGTTAGTGTGAATTGCATGCAGCGACATGCGATCAGCTGCTTTTTGTACTGGCAAATTGTTACAAGTAAAAATTTATCCAGTAAAAATCCATTAAAAACTTTCAACTTCAGCTGTCATTTTCGCTCTCTCAAATTCCCCTTCTTTGCAAGTTTTTGCGTACGAAAAGGCCAAAACATGAAAAGTCGTAAAAACTTTGACTGAATTTTACTGGAAATGGGTAAAGAAACACAACTATTTTCCTTCGCTGCAGTTCTTCTTCTGCTATTTTGCTTTGCTTTGGCGTTTGGCATCGATGCCGCAGCGCCCCAATAACGATAAGGTAAATGCACAGATATTGGTTGCGTTCCTTATCTCCCAGAAATAGTCCGAGGTAGTCAGATTTAGTCCAAAAAGTGTTTCTTAACATGAAAATGACAGCAGAAATGAGAGAGCATCTGTGACTCTCTTCAGTCCATAGTTGCACGATTTAGTTAAAAGAATTTTTGCTGGCAAAATTTTGAAAAAGAGTCAAACTCAACTGAATTTAAATTAACGGAAGTTAAGGAATACACGGAGAATAATCTAAAAAGTAAAAAAAGTGAATTGAAAATGGAAGAAGCCAAAAAGTAATTGATATAGGAAGTGTTTATTGTGATTGTGCTTGTGTGAGGGTGTTTTGTACATATTTTTATTTGACATCAGTTTTGTTGTTGCCATTCTTTGGACTAAAAATGTGTGGCCTTATTCATAAAAAATAAACAATTATTTACAGAGCCCAATGAAGTGACATTTTCATACAAATTTTCGATTTATAAAGCAATTAAAGTATTCTTTATATTTTATGAATTTGGGTGTTGGTTTTTTGCGTTCCTTTACTTCTTCGTGTTATTCTCTTTTGGTTACCGCATTTTCCTTACGCTCTTGCATTTTGATAGCTTTCAGATTTGGGTCGGAAAAGATAAGGAATGGACCTATTTTTTAGTGTGCACACACATGCACTCAAGATTTATGTATGTACATATGTATATGAGTATGTATGGAAACAAAAGTGATACAGGCCCAACAGATTACAAAACAGCGCCGAACACAACAACAAAGACCGACAATTGCAGCTTGTTGTGAAATCGAAATTCCATTTTCCTCCACTTTTGTGGGTTTTCCTCTACCCGCGCACCGCTACACTTTTTCTACAACTCTTTTCATGCCTTGGTTCGCGCTATTGCTGCTGCTGCTGCTGCCTTTCAAATTATTATTGTTTGTTATTCTTTTGTCGCATTCGCACCCGCAAGCCATCGCATAGGTTGTGTCTTTCACTCCTTGGGCCATTTTTTTTTCTTATAATCTGAGTTTCGCACCGGATCTCATGTAACAGGAGAAATCATTAAATTTCTGCCGAGAGTAAGCAATTCGTGGGAAGAAAGAGCGAGAGAGAGAGAGACAACTTCAGATCGATTAAATGAGGGGAAATGCGGCGATGAATTGTGGATGGTAAGAGCGTGGCTGTTTCAATACCAAACGTTTCATCTCATTACAATTCGGTGCTTTTTTAGAGAACATTGAACAATTCCATTCTCTCAATTTCCCCTAACAGATTCGTATGGTTTGCTCAGTTGGTATCTCTGTTTTTACGCCGTTTTGCCTTCGCACACTGCTTCATAACAAATCCCCTCTATGAAGCGCTCTGTCAATGTTTTTGTTGTTGCTGTAGTTGGTGCTTTGTTGGCGGCTCTTTCCCACTGCGCAAGGCAATAAACTCTGTGCTGCCTTATTTTGAAAATTTCCGTTACGGGGTATGGTACTACCAATAAATTATTTAGATCTGTAAGCATTTAATACAAATTCTAAAGTACTTAAATTTGTACATACATACATACATACATACATACATATGTATAATCATTAAAATAAGCACACTTCCATAAATTTATATTAATTTTTTTTTCCCATAAGAAAGCGTTAATTAGGAAGTTTCACCTACCTTGTTGAAGATAACTAATTTTATACCATCTCCATATGTATGTATGGTCGTCGGTATGCCTGATATGTACATATGTAACTGAAAATGTTGGTTTTAAAAGCAAATCAAATCGGATCATTAAAGACCGAATAAGACGAAATATGTAAGCACGCCTTGTTGGCGTTAAACTAACATATTTTCATACATATTTAATAAAATTCACTCCAATACATATGTATATGCATTTGAGACTTTCATATGAAACCCTATTTTTTAAGGATTATTTTAGTAAAATTAATTTATTTTGCTACTTTTCGGGATAGCTTCAATCATTCGAGTCCCACTGTATCTCGCCGCGCCAATGCAAACCGAAAGCTGCTACAGTTGTGTACCACTGCAGCTAGTGGCTCTGGCTCTGTAGCGCTGTACTTGTTGTTGTTTGGTCGTTACCTTTCAACATCGAATGGAATGCAGCTGAAGAATGGGAGCGAACAATCGTAGCAGAAGCAAATGAAAACCAAGAGAAAGAAGCCAGCAAAACAAAATAGAATCATTAAGCAGCAGGGTTGCCAGCCGATAGGAAGATGCACCGTTTATTTTGTTGGAATCGCTCGTTTGTAGTCGTTCCACAATTATACGACACATCGTTAATCTTACTATTATTATACAAGGGGGCTCGGAAATGTTTCTTAATAATTCCGCGTGGAACTTTGTTGCCCAGGAGAAGAGAGGCAAAATTATAGCCCTTAAAAATCAGGGGCTGAATGATATGCAATTTTGGTAAAAAATATAAAATATTTCGGAAACCAAAGATAGCCTTTTTTGCAAGTCTGTTTTAAGACTGTGGATATTCCATAACTGAATTCTGAAAGCATTACACGAGCTGTACTGAATTTATATTCTTTACCAACTTTTAATCATATGTATATCTGAATATGTATCTTCGCAAAGGTAATTTTTTCAGACGAAAATAAGTTTAACTTGGATGGACCAGATGGATCGATATCCATCTTGGAGAGGTTTGAGAAAGGAACCGGTCATATTTTTTTTAACTATAACTACCCATCAATTCACCAAATACGAAACAGTTGGAGATTTGAAAAATGTTATTTTGAAAGAGTGGAACAACTTAAAAGAGCCAAATTAACTTGTAAATTTGAAGTGGATATCTCACTCCAAGAGAAACCTTTCAATGGGCTGTTTCACACTAGAAAGACAGAACAATTATTCTCAGGGCATTAAAACTAGCAGGATGTTTGAATGTATTTGTAACTATTGCACTTGAAAGCTGCCCCTGCGGGGAAAACCTTCTGAACTGGTGCGCTTCTGTGACATTTAGACCCAATACGTGCTCGCGATAAATCTCAGTTGCCCTCCGCTGCATCCCTTTTTCGAAAGTTCAGAACTAGTTCTAAATTCTATAGTTCCGAACCAGTTCTAAAATCGACACGACGAAAGAAAAAAGTACCATACTTTTTCAATCTTTTTGCTTCTTCCGTGTGTGCGATTTTAAATTATTTTCAAAGAAATGTGTTTTCAATTTGAAACTATATTTGTTTGAATGATTGCACGAAATGTACGTTTACATACCTTTGGCTGTAACAGAGTTTGCAGAGGTGCTTGCTGTTATTAGTTAGATTCCAGGAGATCCCAAGTTGTTAAAATGTTAACAAAAATTTTTGTTCTGTATTACCAAGCAATGAAAAAGCATCTTAGAATTGCAGAATCGAAGCGTTTTTGGACGAAAAAGCCATCAAAAACAAATTTATGTAAAGTAAACAAGTCCACCGCTGCATCTCTTTTCCGATAGTTCCGTACTAGTTTTAAATTTGACAGATAAGATCTAGTTCGTTGTGCATTCCTTTTTCTATAGTTTTGAATCAGTTCTAAATTCGTCCCTTAGATATAAATTTCTAATTGAAAAATTAAAATCAAATAGCTTTTTTATAGGTATCACATTTCGTTGATTTTTAACTGGTGGTTAACTAGTTACTATCAGACTGGTTCGTATTTAGCGATAAAGATCTAGTACAGAAGTAGAAATTTGATTCACTAGTCCGCGGTCCCCTGCAGCGACGTAGCGGAATTTTCGTAGTTGCGCATGTGTTAGTGCGCTGCAGCAGAAGTGCCTTTTAAATGTGGAGTAGAAGCTGGAAACTTTATCTCACCGCACTGCCTCTCTTGCCAACAAACAGTGTCTTTCTGGTGGCAGAAACGTTCCAGTGTGAAACGTACCAATGAGGACAATAATGCGATGGAATAACTGTGAATAATAAAGTTTGAACGCGTGTGGAAATAATAATTTTCTTAGTGTTGTAAAGTGTCCTAAAAAGTTACGATACGCCCCTTTGTATGCACACAAAATACCTACAATGTACATATGTAAATGTTTCTAGGGCATAAAACTCTTTTTTATGTGCATACATATTTATGCCCCTCTGACCAAAAACATTTTCTAAAATACCTCAATGACTTCAACAAATATTACATTGGCAGCCCTGCAATAGTTATTGGCGCAATTTTTCTACAACTTACATACATACATACACTCATACATATACACTCGTGCATTTGTCTCGTATCTGTATATTTGCGGTAACATCGGCAATGGTTGAGTCTGTTTTTATATTGAATGAGGCAGATAACGCCAACTGTGTACTTGCAACCAGACCAACCAGACAGTCTGTACTTCGAACTTTGTTCCACATAGCAGCGCGCACTTACATACATATGTATGTAAATAAAATCGCTGTTTGAAAACGAAAAAATCTACGAAACTAGTGGAAAAGGTGTGCCAAAAGACGTCTATAAAATATTCAAAATAAATCTTAAAATGGCAAGATTATTTGACACGTTTCGAAAGGTTTTAAATTTTTCAAATAGGGCCTCTTGCATTTACGATGAGGATATGTTTGTAAACATATACATACATACATAGCTTTCTTCTCTTAACTTTCTAACAAGTGACGTTTTCCATCACTGAAGACTTGAAAAAAATTTTTGCGTTGGCAGCCAAGGTTTGGAAGATATAGTACATACATACGAGTACATATGTCTTTATGTATATATAAAGTTTGATTGAAGTCCTACAAAAAACTGTGACTTAGGCAGGGTTCATCCGATTTGTACATATGGCACTCACAGGGTGGTGTTGTCTAGAAATTTTTATCGAGAATGAGAGTAGCTCAGTAAAAGATTTCCAAACAACACCACTCTGTGACGGTGAAAATACGCAAATCTGTACAAATGTATAAATTGTGTGATCCACAGATATAACAGCTGTCTGTCACTTGACAGGATAATCTTGGTTTAAACCTGCTAGCTCGAGCGTTTAAACTAAGTTTAAACCACAGTCACTTTTAACCGTGCGCTGGAAAACCTGGCCCTTACAAGCCTGTACATTTTGTTATAACGGGTGATTTTTTAAGAGCTTGATACCTTTTTTTTTAAAAAAAACGCATAAAATTTGCAAAATCTCATCGGTTCTTTATTTGAAACGTTAGATTGGTCCATGACATTTACTTTTTGAAGATAATTTCATTTAAATGTTGACCGCGGCTGCGTCTTAGGTGGTCCATTCGGAAAGTCCAATTTTGGGCAACTTTTTCGAGCATTTCGGCCGGAATAGCCCGAATTTCTTCGGAAATGTTGTCTTCCAAAGCTGGAATAGTTGCTGGCTTATTTCTGTAGACTTTAGACTTGACGTAGCCCCACAAAAAATAGTCTAAAGGCGTCAAATCGCATGATCTTGGTGGCCAACTTACCGGTCCATTTCTTGAGATGAATTGTTCTCCGAAGTTTTCCCTCAAAATGGCCATAGAATCGCGAGCTGTGTGGCATGTAGCGCCATCTTGTTGAAACCACATGTCAACCAAGTTCAGTTCTTCCATTTTTGGCAACAAAAAGTTTGTTAGCATCGAACGATAGCGATCGCCATTCACCGTAACGTTGCGTCCAACAGCATCTTTGAAAAAATACGGTCCAATGATTCCACCAGCGTACAAACCACACCAAACAGTGCATTTTTCGGGATGCATGGGCAGTTCTTGAACGGCTTCTGGTTGCTCTTCACTCCAAATGCGGCAATTTTGCTTATTTACGAAGCCATTCAACCAGAAATGAGCCTCATCGCTGAACAAAATTTGTCGATAAAAAAGCGGATTTTCTGCCAACTTTTC
>NW_023458566.1:18448998-18451134 GCF_013731165.1 Rhagoletis pomonella
CAAATACTAATGCATGAAAATCCTAACCTCAAAAAAATCACCCGTTAGTTAAAAGATTGGTACAATACAGCGCGTTGAAACGTCTGTACGAACATTTATCAAGTTCACTCTTCAAGTCGAACAGTTGGGCCGTGTATACATCGCATTACATCGACTTTGGTGAAACAATTAGAGCGTAGGCAATACACCACCAGTATCGAGTATTTGTTTTTCGATATCTACTCAGTACCTGGCTCAAATTTACTTGGTATCGATCGAAAAGTATCGTGTATGTACTTGTATTTACTCGTATCGTTTCATCCCTAAACACTCATACATACATAAGTTCATAAAAACATACACAAAAAACTATTCGCTGTGTAAGACACATCAAAGATCCTTCACACAAGCGCTATACAAACACTCTCTGTTAGACTTTCGATAAAGAGCGGGGCTTTTCAAAGTAAATGCCCCTCCCCTTAATACTCCTTCTTCGCTTGGATGCAAAAGATGCACTTAAAAGGAAGACATTTTGAGGAAAAAAAACTCTTAGGTTTCTTTCTAAACTCTTACTTTTGATATGCAAAACACAGCCTTAACTCTACAGTTGCATCACTTTTGCCGAAGGTTGCAGGCTGAGTATCCACAAATGCCATTATGTACTCCTTAGTCTCAGAGGGAGGCGCGTACGCCAATCCAACTGCGACAGGCAGCTTAGTTTCACATTTCGGTCGTTTCTTCTTTTTTTTTTGGTTTTGTGCGAGCGCCTCCAAAGCAGATATCCTTATTCCTTGCCTTCTCTCATCTTAACGGCGTTCTATGAAGAGGAAGCTCGAGATGGACAAATTTCTTTGCCTTGCTTTGCAACCGTGAGTGTGGGAACAGGTGGAATGAAACAAAAGAAGTGTCCCGTCCGTACCGTCCAACTCGATTATGTGCCTGCATAGATGATACACATACTTAGCTTTTAGCTTTAGCTGGGCCATCGTAAAAGCCCCGTAATTGTGTTTGTGTTCGCTAAAACTTTACGCTGCAGTCTGCTGACAGGCGGGCGTTTGAGCGTCGGCGGGTGGGTGGGTGGCGGCTAAATATTGCATGAATGAATGGCAAGTAAGCTGCAGCGCGCCAAGATGGCTTAAACGTAAACGCTTCAAAGCTATGTATAAATACGTAGATATATACATACATATGTACATATATTATAAGTACATATATCCGTGGGCCAGTTATTTGGGTTGATGTGAGCGTAGAAAGGCTGTTTGCATTTCGGTGCGTAGAGTTGGCTGTAGCGCCTAATCCTTTCGCTTAGCTTAGTACAAACTCTTCCAAGCTGCTGTGTAGCTGGAACACTGGAAAGCTGTTTGCCGGCACTGGAAGACTTTGTGTACATAATAGTAGAAGCCTTTCACATACGTGGCGTAAAAATTGCAGTTTGGGGGCAGAGCACGAGCATGCATGTATGCATTTGTATGTGGATACACACTTGCATACATACATTCATAAATAGTGAAGTAGATACATACTACTATTCGGTTTATCTTCATTTGAAGGATGCTTCACATATCAAAAGGCGCTTTCATATGCAAATTAGGCTAAAGAGTTTAATGTTGAACTTTTGTTTTAATTTTATATAAATAAAAAAAATAACCGCTAAAAAGTTGTTTATATTTTAATGTTTTTTGTTCTTTTTATTTTCTCATTTATAGAAATGACATAAAGCTATAAATTTTAGTGAAAGAAACAACAACAAGAAATCGCATTTGTTGAGAAAAATAAGGAATTATTGACAACAAGGCTTAAACATTTCAACCGTTAAGCTAAGTGTAGGAGCGTAAAGTTTTTCTAATGGTCCCAAGTGGTTGTTCTAACCCCTTTGTAGCGTTTGATACAGCAAAAACCAGACGGACTTGATTGTTTAAATTTGATTCTATAACTGGGGTGTCAGATTTTTTCCATCGTAGACTCGCTTTCTTCGCCATGATGGTAATCTTACTGGAATAGCAGAAATAATACACACCGATCTCGCTGGCTTAGTTCAACACAGCAGCCTTGAAATTATTCGATTCGGAACCCACTGTTGGTGGCAGGGAAACAGGAATGCCGCCCTGATGATGGAAAGAGCGGATGGAAAAGGACTTTGCCTCATAAAATCACCTC
>NW_023458566.1:18451234-18454528 GCF_013731165.1 Rhagoletis pomonella
AAAATATGTATAAAAAAAGTAAAAAAATATAAAAAAAAGGAAAAAAACTACAAAAAAAGTTAAAAAAATTAAAAAAAAAATATAAAAAAATAAAAAATTAACTACTTTGTCACTGTAAAAAAATAAAAAAAAATAAAAAAAAAATAAAAAATTAAGTAGTTAATTTTTTTAATTTGTCACGTTTGCGACTCTGTATGGCTGCAGTATGGAGCTCTGATGTCTGCCGAGCTAGCCATTTCGAGTTTTTATATAGCAAAACGGTGACCATAAAATCTAAAAATTTTTCGCGATGTTCGGAGCAATCGCCTGCTTCCACAAACCACTCAGGATAAATTACAAGGGTTCTACTTCGCAGCGCTGAGACAATAAAAGACTTTATAGCGGATTTGTGGGCGTGCGTTGAGAATATTTCGTTGTACAGGGACATCTGCATTCGACATATCTCAAAAACACGATCTTCAGGGTTTACTAATCTGAGGTCAGAAGCGTCTTTATAATTTTTGGCGCGTATAAGGGCTTCTGACTCGTCGTCTAAAGTATTGTGGACTTTCCTCATTTGGTCAAAACATTTTTCGCATTTTAATTTTTGTAAGACCTTTTGGAAGATGACATACCCTGTATAATACCGCTGGACTTGAATTTCAGCCGGTTTATCAGGGGGGGCGAAGTGCTCGTCAGGGATTTCAATGTCTTGAAGGAGCACCTCGCAAGGTTCCAGGGTATCAAGAGGAGTATCTTCTTGAGGCGGGTTCCAGTCAAGGTTAATGTCATCGTCTTCTTCACAATTGCTACCGGTTTTGGAAAATTGTCGTCGTATGATATGCATAGAGATGAGCCGCGCCACAATAAACTGCATCTCATACGCAGTGGGGTGGGTATTAATGCCCAAATTCGCTCTTACTTTATAAAAAAAATTTTCAAGGGCGTCTTGATTTAATTTCCCGGGAAGGATGAAGGAAATCGTTTTATGTTGCTCGAATATGTCTTTGGATAGGCCAATGATAGCTTCCAGTGTTATAATAAAGCCTTCAATGCATTTAATGTTGGTATATGGTATTTCTATAGTTTCAAAAAAATTAATGTGGTCTCTGAGGCGTTGAATTTTATCGTCGGAGTTGGAGAATAAAGGGCGCTTAAGGGGGTTTTCGTTAAATAGGGTTTTAGCATCTAGATCGTCGAAGAGGTCGTTAAGTCGTTTGCATAACTTTGCAGTGGGTTTTGCGCAGTTGATGACATACGAATCAGAACCGAACAGTTTCTGATCGTATGCCATCTCGATTCCGGCTGAAACAGAGTTACTAAAGGTTTGGGTAGCTCTGGAGACGCTCATTTTGTCAAAATTACCCGGATATACATGGGAATCAGTCAGTTTGGGGCAAATCTTGAAATTGACATTGGCTTTGTCAATAGCGTACAGCTTTCTAATGACTTTGAAACTTGCGATGCCATCCATTGTTTTGAAATCATATTTTAGTAAGTTATTGCGGATGGACTTAGTCAAGTGACAATAGTCGAAAAGAAAAAAAATTTTTTTACCATTTTCAATGAAGTATGGGGTTTCTTGGGAAATATTCAGAGAAGAAGCAAGCCGGACATTTGAAGGGCCCTGATCGCAGACCACCGCCTTGACATCAAGGCCTAATTTTTGGGCAACATCTATATTTTCATGGAACAATTTAACGAAGGTGGGACCTTTAACCGCGTCTTTACCAACCACATACGATAGTACGTATTTCCATTTCGATATGATGCCTTTAATCATAAAAAATAGGCATTTGTTGCCAATTATGGGCTCACGGTTATTATCACCACCATAGTCGACGAAGCCATCTATTATGTCCCTTTTTGCGTTGTACGTCAAGTCGTTTTTGATGCCTATTTCATCAAAAAGAATTTCACAAATACGTTCATTTGGAGACATGTCTTTCACTATTTGCTCCAAGTTATTAAGGACTTTCTTTTCGAAGCCTGGGGCTACAGAACGTATGGGACGCCAACGCAAAAGGGTTTTTTTGTGGGGCAAGGCAAACAATAAGTCGTCGCGCATGAAGTTATATGACTTCGTCGACATATAATTTATGTTCTGTGCCAAAATTTTTTCGTCTTCGCTATAGCTTTGACGCGTATTTACAATCATTCTAGCAAATTTTACAGCATGTATGCTGGCGTTTGTTGCCGGAATGATAACACTTTCTTGCAAATCCTTAAATTTTCGAGTCAAATCTTCCACTTGGGCCTCAAGCTCTTTTATTCTCATTCTAAGCTTATTCTCATTTTGCTGGTAGCCTCGAGAAATCTTCGCACACTGCTCATGATCAACTTCAGTGTGTGAAGGGGCCTCGACATCTTCAATACTTTCGCAAGGTTTCTTGCTGTATTGAAGGTCGGAAAAGAGGGCAAATTCTTCAAACGTTAAGTCGGAAGTCTCGTTTGGATCGCAGTCTCTGGCCAACGTACGAACGCAGTCATCGTGTAGGGGATTTTTCGTTGTGTGCAAAAGGGGAACTGTTTCGTTTTCCTTCCACTGCGTTCGTAAATTTTCTTTCCACTTTTTACGTTGTCTCCGCTGCATTCATCGCAGCTCCATAGCCAGAGAACATTTAACAACGAGAAGGTGCATATTTTTTGAGGGGAAATATTGTAGTCTGAAATGGATCCACTATGGAATTTCAACATACGCTTTTAACATGTCCACAGACGTTTTTAACATTTTTTGTGTATGTTCTCTGTTAAATATGTTGCGTGTGGTGTGTAAGATCTGGTAAGATGTTGCGAATGATTGCGGGTGCATGAAAGAAATGTGTATATGCACGTTTTTCTTGTTTGCAGCAATGATTTATTTAAAATATATGAAAATTGTTGTTCAAAGATATGCTTTGATTGCAAAACGTAGATATGGTAATAAATATGAGAAACTTATGCAATTGCCAAACTCGTTGATTTGCTGGCATTTCAATTGGGGCTTTTGGTTGAAAAAAGCGACTTTTTCTTTTTTACCGATGTTCTCTTCTTTTGTGTTTGCAATTGAAATTGTATAATTGCGCCAAAAAAGGCAATAGGCCAATAGGTTTCAAAAAATAAAATTTCCGTTGAAAGCTATACATATGTGAATGTATCATGTAAATATATGTACATATGTACATAATTTCTCCTTTTGTATGTTCCAATTGAAATTGTATAATTGCGCCAAAAACGGCGATAAGCCAATAAGCTTCTTGATAGATTTTCCGTTGAAATGTATACATATGTAAATATATCATGTAAATATATGTACATATGGACATAATTGCGCAA
>NW_023458566.1:18454628-18455963 GCF_013731165.1 Rhagoletis pomonella
GAATGACGTAGAATGTTCCACAAAGAGAAACGTCAAGTTGGATGAACCAGAGAACATACAAGAACGAGAAGGTACATATTTTTTGGAGAGATAAATTGTCGTCTGAAATGGATCCACTATGGAATTTCAACACACGCTTTTAACATGTCCACAGACGTTTTTAACATTTTTTGTGTATGTTCTCTGTTAAATATGTTGCGTGTGGTTTGTAAGATGTTGCGAATGATTGTGGGTGCATGAAACAAATGTGTAAATGCACGTCTTTCTTTTTCGCAGCATTGATTTATTTACAATAAAAGTTAAAATTGCCTATATTTTTTAGTTATATGAAAACTTTTGTTCGAAGATATGCTTTGATTGCAAAACGTAGATATGGTAATAAATATGAGAAAATTATGCAATTGCCAAACTCATTGATTTGCTGTCGGCATTTCAATTGGGGCTTTTGGTTGAAAAAAGCGACTTTTTCTTTTTTACCGATGTTCTCTTCTTTTGTGTTTCCAATTGAAATGGTATAATTGCGCCAAAAAAGGCAATAGGCCAATAGGTTTCAAAAAATAAAATTTCCGTTGAAAGCTATACATATGTGAATGTATCATGTAAATATATGTACATATGTACACAATTTCTCCTTTTGTATGTTCCAATTGAACTTGTATAATTGCGCCAAAAACGGCGATAAGCCAATAAGTTTCTTGATAGATTTTCCGCTGAAATGTATACATATGTAAATATATCATGTAAATATATATACATATGGACATAATTGCGCAAAATATTCATATCTCTTTGAGATTTTGCGCTAGTCGGACGTACTTATATCGATTTTGCTCGCGAAAGATAGTTTTTCTAAAAACTCGCTTAAATAGAATGCCGGCTATTCGGAAATGTCGCGTTCGCGGCTGCGTCAACAGCAGCTCATCCCACAAGATGTTTGGATTTCCACAGGAGCGCCAGCTGGCCAAGAAGTGGAAGGAGAACATGGGACTCACGCTTCTGGATGACCTGCCCCGAACGAATGCATACCTCTGCGATGTCCATTTTGAGAAGGAGGCGGTGGGAACCAAACTTCTTCGGAAGGATGCGGTTCCCACCCTTCATATGGGTAAGTGTCTTTTAGTGAAAAGTGTTGTGAAATACATATGTGTGTATGTTATATGTATGTACATACGTATATTTAAGCAAATGTGCATACAACAGTGCTCATATAAATAGTTGCAAACGTGTAAAGTGAAAATAGTGAAAAATTAGACAAACGTTGCTATAGTTTATTGAGCATAGTTGTGTGTGCATGTGCGTATGAATATGTGTATATAAGGGTTGTGGGGATAAGTG
>NW_023458566.1:18456063-18460530 GCF_013731165.1 Rhagoletis pomonella
TGATTTAGGTTTTATCAGACCACAATTTGAAATTTGGTCTATCTATGTATATGAGTGGGCGATTTTCTTTTCATATTAGGTACGATAAATCCTGCACCTGGGAACAAACGTGTCCGCTTAGAAA
The DNA here is from genome assembly GCF_013731165.1 of Rhagoletis pomonella. NCBI lineage: Eukaryota > Metazoa > Arthropoda > Insecta > Diptera > Tephritidae > Rhagoletis > Rhagoletis pomonella. The sequence goes on from NW_023458566.1 coordinate 18,456,188, forward strand.
TACTCGGCTGCGATGGGCAACAAATTAAGTCTCCTAATGAAACATCGCAGCAATTTGCCAACCGTTGTCGCTTCACTTGACAATTTGGAAGTTTAAAATAACGCACAAGTTTTTTTCCTGGCTCTTGGCAAACACAACACACCGCCGGTAATTCCTTTTCGCACAGCTCACAACTGAAAATATAAATTAAACAAGTAAGAAAGTCTAAGTTCGGGCGGAGCCGAACATTAAATACCCGGCGCAAGTATTAAATATATGTTTTCCACCTTTCCGAAAGCTACCGCTACATGATAAGCCGGGGTGTATACATTTTAAGTAAATTAGCGTCCTTAAATTTCGAAATATTGCAGTTTCAAGCATATCTGAAATTTACCGTTATATGAAAAGCGGCCTCAATTCTAGTCCGATTTCAACAATTTTCAACGGTTTGCTTTTATGTGGCAAGCACAATAACCATACCGAGCTTGGTACAAATTGCTAGAACGGTTAGCGAGATACATATATGTGATCACAAGTGGGCGGTGCTACGCCCATTTTCCAAAATTTTGTCATAAACGTATTTCTTGGTAAAGAATTGTTGCAATCATCAATTTTGAATAAAGTAGCTTCAATATTTACTGATTTATCGAAGATTTTGTATTTCTCGAAATTACCGTTATATGGGATGTGGGCGTGGTTATTGTCCGATTTCAGAAATTTTCGGCCAGTTGGTATGCTGTATCAGGACCAACAACTGTGCCAAGTTTGGAAGAAATTGGTGTAGCGGTTACCAAGATATACACATGTAACCATAAGTGGGCGTGGCTACCCCCATTTGCCAAAATTTTGTAATATTCTTATTTTTAGTCTAAAACTCATTGCAAATATCAATTTTGAGTGAATTATCTTCAGTAGTTACTAAAATATCGCAGTTTTCGTTTTTCTGAAAATTACCGTTATATGGGAGGTAGGCGTGGTTATTGTCCGATTTTTAAAATTTTCAGCCATTTAGTAAGCTGTACTAAGGCCAACAACTGTGCTAAGTTTGGAAGAAATTGGTGTAGCGGTTACCAAGATATACAAATGTAACCATAAGTGGGCGTGGCTACGCCCATTTTCCAAAAATTTATAATATTCATGTTTTCCGTCTGAAACTCATTGTAAGTATCAATTTTTAGTGAATTAGCTTCAGTAGTTACTAAAATATCGCAGTTTTCGTATTTCTTAAAATTACCGTTATATGGGAGGTAGGCGTGGTTATTATCCGATTTCGCCCATTTTCAATACCATCCGTCCCACGCCCAAAAGAAGTTCACGTACCAAGTTTCGTTAAGATATCTCAATTTTTACTCGAGTTATCGTGTGCACAGACGGACGGACGGACGGACGGACGGACGGACGGACGGACGTACGGACGGACGGACGGACAGACAGTCACCGCTTAATCGATTTCTCTTTTCATTCTGATCATTTATGTATACATTTGTCTATATCTATCTCGATTCGTTTTGCCTGTTACAAACAACCGTTATGTGAACAAAGTTATAATACCCTTGTGCACAAGTGCGCTCGGGTATAAAAACAAACAAAAAATTTGAACAGTATAGGGTTAAGAGTTGAGATTTCAGTCGGAGTTCAAAAGAAAAATGTCAAAATCACTTCTACCTTGTTATAGCTTGGTACAAGCACAGAAAAAACAATATACAGAAGACGCACTACGAATAAATTTCTTTATCTTCGGCGGACGTAATATTACAACCCGGACCAGAGAACATATAAGAACGAGAAGGTACATATTTTTTGAGTGGAAATATTGTCGTCTGAAATGGATCCACTATGGAATTTCAACACACGCTTTTAACATGTCCACAGACGTTTTTAACATTTTTTGTGTATGTTCTCTGTTAAATATGTTGCGTGTGGTGTGTAAGAAGTTGCGAATGATTGCGGGTGCATGAAAGAAATGTGTATATGCACGTTTTTCTTGTTTGCAGCAATGATTTATTTAAAATAATGATGAAAATTGCTTAAATTTTTTAATTATATGAAAATTGTTGCTCGAAGATATGCTTTGACTGCAAAACGTAGATATGTTAATAAATATGTGAAAATTATGCAAAAATGCAATTGCCAAACTCGTGGTTGATTTGCCGTCGGCATTTCAAATGGGGCTTTTGGGTTAGGTTTTGTGCGAATTGTTGCTGGTTAAACATGTGTGTATATGCTTATTTATTTTTTTAATTTTTTTTCCGATTGTTCCGAGCCCCCTTTTTTTTGGTTGCTCGAGCACAATTTTTTTTATTGCTCCGAACACAATTTTTTATTTCTTTTTATTACTCCGAGCACTCGTAAAGGCCAGACATCGGAGCTCCATGCATCTTCAATTAAATATATACTTTGCAAATTGCAAGCTATAGTCCATTTTAGATGTAATTTTTAGATGTAAGAACATAAAATAAATATAAAACCAGAATAAACGCATGCCGTGCTTTTCTGTAGTTAGTATTGTTAATTAGTATAATGTTAGCAAATCATTTTAGTTATCATTTGTAATTAGTATTGTTAATATAAAAAAAAATTAAAAAAAAACATAAAGCCTAAAAACAAGCATATGCTTGAATAAAAAAATTATTCAAAAGGTGCATTGTAGAATAACAATATGGGTATCAATTAAAAGGGAAAATTCTGTAGAATAGAAAAAAATAAATTTTTGGGTGCACCAGGACGAATAATTATTGAAAATGTCCTTTTAAAACTTTATCCTTGAATATTATTGGAAATTTTCAATATTTATTTTTCAAAAAAATATATATCAAGGACTAATATGTTAACTACCACATCCTCGAATTTCGACCTTCTAACTTTATTAGTTTTAGATAAAAAAAAATTACACTTCTCTTTATAAGATATTGATAGTTACAATATATGTATATAAATGAAGATACTGGAAGCATTTTTATGGAACCATGTATGCGCTCTAAAAGAACAAACTAACCGCACAAACTGATGATGCACCTACGGTTTAAATACTTTAGTTGTTTTGTATACAATGGCGTAGCCAGCCTTTCACCTAGGGGGCAGGAGTTTGTATAGAGGGGCAAAAAATAATTTTAATTATATATTTTTTTTTTGTGTTAAGAAAGTCTAAGTTTTCAGGTAGCCTTTACAACGATACCAATTTTTTAAAAATCGGTTAGTATTTTGTTTGTTTAAAATATTTTTCTTTATAAAAAAGGTATTTTTTTCTTTTAAGTGTTTTTTTTTAAATTTTTATATACGAAGTATACAAATATGCATATCAGAAGAAAGAAGATTTGATTGCGTTAACAACGATATCAATTTTATAAAAATCATTTTTTTTCTTTTTATCGTCTCAAGCATATTTTTATAAGATTTATTTTTTAAATATTTAAACCGCCTTAATATCATTTACAAGAAATGTATTCCTTATATGTACATATGTCATATAAGAATGAATAAAAGCATACCTACATATCAATAAAACATATTAATAAAAATTAGTTATTTAATTTGGATAAAAATTTTGATAGGTTTTGGTAGGTTTTTCAGGTCATTTTTGCTTATTCGTACAAGCAAAAACCACAAGTACGCACATATATTCTTTTGTACATAGATGTAGATATGTCAACGAAAAAGTAAAAATTTTTGAATTCATACTGGCAATTTGAATCATACATGTAGCTTATAAGAGGCAGGGCATTAAAGATGTGCTGTGGCATAGTTGGTATAGGCGAAGCAATTATGATGATGCTTTGCCGATACGGTCACAGTTCAACACCGAACCGATGCTGTGGTTTTTTTATGTATTTATAAAAATGAAATAATTTGGTGGTTGAACTTGAGCCAAATTCGATTTTTGCTTTTTCTGTGGCTTGCGAAGTTATTGAAGAAGAAGAAGATTCGTGGACAAGACGGGGGAAACGAAAGCAAAGTAATTTTGCGCACTTGTCGGCACAGATGCATGATTTCAATAACCAACGGAAAATTTTTTTTTTCTGGATTACAGAAGTGTGCAAGGGGAAGGGGATTTTGAACACTGTTGCCACTTTTCCAATCGGCGCGGTGGTTGATAGAATTTTAGATTTATAGATTTTGTCATCGCCGCGCCGAAAATCAACTTGTGGACGGCTGATGCTTGTAGCGGGGCAAGTGTGCAGGGTGCGCGCGAGTTTATGAATGCAAGTTTTTGCTTTATGAATGAATTTCTTGTTCGTTAGAAACGGGAGTTCGGGGAAAAGTAAACGTGGTGTCTGTATGTTTTTCATTGTAGTATTTGTATGTATGTACAGAGGTATTTCGTTTTGATGTTTGTAGAACGCTTGCACAAAGTGCCGATTAAGAGG